>NC_137964.1:8279644-8716145 GCF_963924665.1 Micromys minutus | reverse complement strand
ACTTGGGAGAAGCTTAATCACTTAGTGGTGCTCATCCACTTTGCAGGAGCCGGTAAGTGGTGGTGAGCATCCGAGTTGAAAAGCTTTTTAGGTTATTGATAGTTTATTTAAATAGGTTGCGGAAGACTCTGGGGCCCATAACCGCTTCTGCAGATGAATCAGGCACTTATAAAGCTAACATGGGGAAGCCATGTCGGTAGATAAGTGCCCTGTGGTACCTTAACCATAATGGCCTCGATCAGCATCCATGATGTAAGAGGGCGGTGACCCCTCCTGATGGCTTCCATCCAATTAGCCACAAAGAACCTTGCCATGTGAACAGCTAATGACATCCTTTAAGGAAAAGATCTTTTGCATTAGTTACACAGTCTCAGGGGACCTTAACATCTGCGATGACCATGGGCAACATGGTAAACTCTGTTCTTGCAGAGGCATCCATGTCTTTGCTGAGAGGAGAAAAAAAATTGCGGGTGGGAAAATGTTTAGAGACAAGAGGCTGACAGAGTAGAGCTGGTGGTCTAGGGCTTCACTTTGGGGGAGGGGTGGCCGAGAGAGTCATGCTGGCCAGGAGAAAGGATGCCTGAAGGTCAGCGAATTCTCGGCTAGTCAGTTCGAGGTGCTCTGCCAAGGGGCAACTAAAAGAGTGAAGCTATTTGTGGTTAGAGAAGGATGACTCTCATTCATTTAAAAATGTGTGCAGCCGTGTACCGCATCGATGGCGCACACATGTACACGCATTACATGTATGTCTTTTGATTTGTTTGTGGTTTTGGCAGGACTTTGGGGGGCAAGGTGGTGACAGACTCCAAAAACAAGAGTCACGGCCATCGAAAACAAAAGAACACCGATTAGTTAGAACAGGGTTTTAGAGCTGCGATCTGCTTTCCGAGAAACTGGGTATCAGAAGGAATCTGTGTGCGTTCATGGGCACACTAGTGAGGAGAAGTAGGGAGAAGTAAATCTCACTGGGAACACACTGAGCTGCCCCCCCAGAAGGTGCAGGGCAGCAGTGAGGAGAGGCTGCTTCTGCGAGACTCTTTGGCAACCAAAGTTTGGCTGCCCGGTGGCTTATTAGACTCTGAATGCAGGGAAAGTCAATGGAGGAGAAGCTGGCGGCAGTCCATTGTGAACAGCTACCGAGACCGAGGTGGGGGACTTAAACGGCCATGCAGTTTGGATAGCACTGTGGGCTTCAATTACCTTTGGTAGCTCTGCTCCCAAGAGACGCAATCCTTGAGAGCCATCTGTTAATTATCAGATGGGGGGAGGGGTGGGGGAGGCCTCTTAATGGCACCGTTTTTTATGGGCGGATGGACGTGGTTTAGAGAGGCAGTGAATGGGGATGTATGTCTCATGATGTTCATCCATCACAGGATTCTGTGCAAGAAAAGCCCATTTGGACTTCCACCTGCAAAGCCACCAGGAACTATGAGACCCTGTGTAGTCCATGCAAACAGTGGAAGGCTGATAGCCTGGGAAGAGGGAGCTCCCAACGCAGAGGTCTCACTCAGCCAAAGTCACGCTTGGGCTGCTAGAAAACCCCACGAGGTACAAAATGTCCCATGTCAAGATGGATAGAGGCCTTAGCCTCGATACTGGGAAGCGACTGTTTTTATATTACTCATTTTTAAATGATTTTCATTATTATTATACTCTCCTCTCTCTCTCTCTCTCTCTCTCTCTCTCTCTCTCTGTGTGTGTGTGTGTGTGTGTGTGTGTGTGTGTGTTTGGTGAATGGATTATGTGCCCACATTTCAGGAGCCCACACAGGTCAGAAGAGACAATGGAACTGGAGTTACAAAGAATTGTGAACTACCTTGTGGGTACTGAGAATGAACCCAGGTCCTCTGGGAGAGAAGTGAGCATATTTAACCACTGAGCCATCTAATCCTCTCTAAGATGTGATTATTATACTGTCTTAAACACAGGAATGGCAGTTTGGTCTGCCTAAAATAATCTATGTAATTATTTTGATGTTGTGGAGAGATATCTGGGAGAATTTTTTTTTCTGGGAAAAAAAATCAGCTTATATAATAGCACATTGAATGGGTCTATTTTCATAAAAACTGCATGAAAACTTGGAAAAATTGTCTGGGAAGAAATAAAAACTCAAATATCAATCATGTTTGGGGGTAGATTTATGGTCATCTTCTACTTTCTCCTATTTTCTTACCTAAATATTCAAATGGCTACTCACTAAGCATATATTCCTTATGTATGAGAATATTCTAGAAGTGTTTTAACACTGAGTGCTGGAGGAACAGCTTTATGGATAAAGCACTTGGTAAGTGAGAATGGAGACCACAGTTTGAGTCCTCCGAACCCATGTTAAAACTGGATGGATGTTGTGGCCAGAAGTTCTAGTCCTTGGAGGGAAGAGATGAGATCTCAGAGCAAGCTGGCAAGCTAAGTTAAACATATCAGAAAACTGTAAGCTTGACTGAGAGCTCCTGCCTCAATAGATAATAAGGTAGAGAGGGACTGAAGAATGTTCCTGACCCCAGCCTTGGGCATCTACACGCACACACACACACACACACACACAGGTACACACTTGTGAACACATACATATATGCACACCACACACAGGTACACACTTGTGAACACATACATGCATGCACACCACACACAGGTACACACTTGTGAACACATACATGCATGCACACCACACGCGCACACACACACACACACACACTTGCGGCACTGTGATGACCTCACTGGCCCCAGTATATTTGCAAGAATATTTAAGATCTGCTAGCCACATGGAGCTGAGGACTCTGTGGTTAAATACAGTTTATTCAGTGCTTAGACAGATGCTGAAAGGTGTATGTGGTCTTGCTACTTGCTACTGAAGAAGAAAACAAAGCTAGAATTCAAAGGCCGGCAAGTAAGGATGACAGTTCCTAATCTCGGCACATGAGACTTGAATAGAAGGATTCCTCTTGTTCTACTTTTGAGAAATTTAATTCTACTGCTGTGGGAGCGGGGGAAGCCTCCTATGGGGGATAAAGAACGTTCTGCTCCGCTTCATTTTAAAGTGCCTCCTTTCCCATCTACCTCCCACACTCATCCGACTGTTCTTGTGAGAGGACTCGGGTTTCTGGGGACGGGGGTTCTAAGCTGGACTCAAAGAGATCGGTGAGGGAGGGATGGTGAAGGGCCAGAGGGAGGCTTGTCCTGACAGTGGACATGGCCCAGCTGAGTCTGAAAAAGCCTGCAACTTTCACAAGATCCTCATACAAGAGTGAGTCCCTAAATCAGCATCAGCACACTGGATACCCTATGCAAATAACGACATAGACTTAGAACCAACCAGCCAGGAAAAAACCCAAAGCCCCACATAATGGACAAGGAAGCCCATACTCCTAGCACAGGGAGCCTAGTGCTGAAGTGACAGCTCTTGCTCCAACTTTCTCATTGGTTGTCAGGATGACTTTGGGAAGAGACCTAACCTGTCCACTTTTCAGCTCTGTGATCTGTAAGACACTGGCAGCAACTGGCTGTGCCGAGCGCTGGGGGTGGGGATGGGGGTATTAAATGATCTAAACAGAAAATGCAAAGCCCTTAGGGCAATGCCAACCACACACACAGCCTTCAACAGATATTGATTGCTTCTCATGCTATGCATGAAGGGACAGCTAGTCCAGATCTGTTTGCGTCACAGCCCTTTTAATGCCCCAACATTGAATGTCACCCCTCTCCATACCCATGGGGAACTGGACCCTAAACATATATGGATACCAACATCCATATATGTTTAAGCCTCTTAAATAAAATAGTGTAGATTTGTATAGACTCACATGCACTGTGCCATGTATATCTAGAGATTTACAGTACCCCATATGATATAAACACTAATAAATATTAGTAGCTGCTACACATCACTGTTCAGGCTCCCGTTTCTTAAACTGTGAGTCACACACACACAAAAAAGTTGACAACGGTCAAAAACGCTCCTGAACACACAACGAGAGAAAGAGAATCGAAAAGCAAACTGCAACAAGTCGGAGGTTTTGCCAGTGCATTAACCTGTACTGTATGATGTGATTTCGCCACGGTGTTGGTCGTGAGCACACAACACGTGCCAAGGGACAGGGCCTGAGACCTCGGCTCCGATTGCAGACCACAGCACACTGTCAACTGTCGCGTTCTTACTGCGCATGCAAAGCCTTTTTGTTTGTTTTGAAATGTAACGGTTTAATTATGGAAAACAGAGACTGAATATTTCCCTGCCGTTATCCCCCAGCAGCAGCTATTCCATTAGTCTGCCTGTGTACGGCGTCCTGGGAATAACTGATTTAAAAAAACAAAACAAAACAAAACAAAACTGCTGCTTGTGCTGCTGACTTGAACTTCATACAAGAAAGAAATTCTTAAAGAATTTTGGTTCAGGATTAAAAATAGAATTTCTAACCATTTTTTAAAAAATGGTCCTAAATGCACTGCTACAATTTTATAATGCTATGTATTTATGAGAAGCAGTATTGATCGGTCAAATTATCGACCAAATCTGAAAAACACTGAGGCCATGTGATGCCCTGTAGTGTCTAATATTTAGTCTTAATTTAATTCTTTATGTCAAAGCAAAAAAGCAGGTCCACCTCATTAGTATGCAAATTTGCTGTTGTCCTTAATAAGCAGCAAAATTATGTGTACACCAAAGAACTGTTTTAAAATAAACTTATTTATTAGTAGCAAATATTTAATGGTCCTACCTATTTCACCCACCTAGTGTGGTGCTTTGAATAAGAATGGCCCAAATAGGCTCATAAATTTGAAGGTTTAGATGCCAGGGTGTGACACTATTAAAAGGTGTGGCCTTTCGGGAGTAAGCATGACCTTGTCGGAAGAAGTGTGTGTATTTATGTCTGTGTGTGTGTGTGTGTGTGTGTGTGTGTGTGTGTGTGTGTGTAGCTGGAATGAGGTTTCAAAAGCCCACGCTAGGCTCAGGCACATGCTTTCTGTCTGTCTGTCTCTGTGTCTGTCTGTCTGTCTGTCTCTTTGTGTCTCTTTCTGTCTCTTTGTATGTGTCTCTTTCTCTATATCTGTCTGTCTCTGACTCTCTGTCTTTCTCTCTATGTGCCTGCCTGTCTGTCTGTCTGCCTCTTTCTCAACCTGTACATCAGAATGTAGTTCTCACCTCCAGTGCTGTGCAAGCCACCATGCTCCCTACCATGATAACGGACTAAACCTCACAAACCATAAGCAAGACCTCAGTTGAATATTTTCCTGTATAAGAGTTGCCTGGGCCATGGCTGTCTCTTCAATGCAATAGAAGAGTAACTGAGACATCTGTATTCCCTGGACCAGGCTGACAAGTGGTTGCAAGTGGAAAATGCTTACAACACCTATATGCACACAGGAGTGAGGTCATCCGCTGTATCCACAGACAACCTTCCAGGAACTTCAACCCCCAGAAAACATGACTCTCTGTCCCTCAGCAGCCAGTCAACTGCCGAATCTCCATGCTAGAATTTTGAGAGCCCCGATCTTCTGCAGGTCTTGTATAGGCAACTGCAACAGCCGTGAGCCTGTGGCTCATCAGTTTCCAACTGACTGGTGTGTCATGTCCTTTTCATTATGGCGGCCTACCCACGGGGAGCTTTATTATGCAATACGTGCTTCCTGGCTTTCTCAAGATCAACATCACATACCTGACTACCACGGGCATTAAGGACTGAGCGCAGCATGGCTGGCCCATCTGGCACGATGACTCAGACATAATTAATGTTTACTGGATGATGGATGATACATCTATCAGACCCCAAGGTAGGCGTTTCTGCTCCTTTTATAGAACATTCTATGTATCTATGGGACTAATTCATTAGTTAACCATCAAAATACTCCCACCCCATGTATTAACTACAAGTTTTAGTCTCTGTATCTCGATATTCTGACATCTTAGGGCCTTGCTAACCAATCAGAACCTACCCCGCCTCTTTCGGTAACACATATTGTGGGCCACTGTAACCCCAGGGGCGGGTCCTGACCCATCAGGGACAAGTGGCTCCTCTCCAGAGTGCCTGCTGAAGTGACTCACACTGGCCATCTCCCACCTCCCTCCCTGCCTCTCCTGCCTACATCACCCCTCAGTCCTTTTCCCTCCTGACCTGGCGATTCGGCATGGGGAAGCTCTGGTAACTATGCCTAGTTAACCTTCTAGGAGAAGGTGAGTATATAAAATAAAAACACCTTGCTTAACGACAGTCATCTCTGTGTCTCTTATTGCACCAGACTGAGCCAGACCAGAGGTATTAGAACAGCCTTCAAACCGTAGAACGAGTTCTCTGTCATCCCATTCTCTGTACTCGGTAAGTAAGGAAGTTTTAAATCTTTTCCCTGTAATTTCCATTACTTTGCCTCATGTTAACAATACTTAACTTTGGTAAGTTTTATTGGTCTATAGCTAAAAAAAATTTTTTTTCAATTAAAACTATTTCCTACTAGCTAAAAGACCCAGCCCTGGTCTACCATCACAGTACTAAAATTTAACTGCAACACCTGTAGCCAGGCACGCTCCATGGTAACCTTCCACCCACACCAATTAGTCTCCTCTCAGCGGTAGCCGGGATGTAGCTCAGAACCCCACAAGTGAGCTGTGTGTTCAGACCCCACTGAAGCAGGTGTGTGTTTGCAGGCTCAGCTGCAACAAACACAGACTAGGGTTCTCTGGGAGATGCGAGTTCTTTGCAGGTCCCTGGGACCGCTTTGAGCTATGCCTGCACTGGTGTGCCCACCACACTTCCTGTTGACACAATTGTCCATCTTCCTGCGACTGGTTTAGCAATGCATTCTGCTTGAGCAGGCAGCAGCGAGGAGGCGGAGCCATAGAGAGATGAAGGTCTACACTGCGCTGCAAAGATGGTCTTCCTTCTTTTTCCTGCCCCTCCACACCTTCATCTCTTTCTTTTCTACCTTCCATATTTCTTTTTCTTCCTCTCTTTTCTCTGCAACATGTCAAACTCTACATAGTGGTTTTTGGCATGAAAACGCAAGGTGGGTGCTGGTTCTCAGTGCTGCATCCAAAGAAGGCCTGATTCCCGCTTCAGTGGCGGAACGGGAGAAAAGAGCTGTTTTCCTGTTCATTACACAATACGCTGACTGCATCCGAAGAAAACACTGAGCACAGAGTTCAAGCAAGCAGGGAGTTTAAGTCGTATAAAAGGGCCCGGATATGAAACACAAATTTCCTTCCATGGGAAATAATAAAGGTACTGAAATTTAATCTACCATGAGCTAGTTTTGTAACGCCATCAAAGAGTTTCCAAGAAAGGCAGGATTTACTGCTGACGTGCGTTTGGTATCTTTCTAGACATCAGAATTTGAAGACACCTTGAAGTGTTTCCATGGCGGGTGTTCAAACTCATTCTATACGTGATTACTGTGTGTCACTGTCCCAGGTGGGTGCCATCTCCTGCAGAACGGGACACAGATGGTCTCTGCCTTCCCGGCGCCTACAGTCTAATAAGCAGACCAGCATAAGCCGTTGACGTTTTATTCACATTTAAACAGCCATGAGAAGGGTGTGTGCTTTAAGACTGATGAGCTACTAACATCAGGGACAATTTGACAACAGTGGGGGCACACACATCGTTAGTTAAGCCGGGGCTGTCTTTTTTTTTTTTTTTCTCACTTTTACAGAGATGCAAGTCATTGAAGTCCGTCCTCTGGGCATAACATGCCAGGGATATGTTGAAATGAGAGCAACTCTCACAATAGACCAGAATAAGATTGAGCTCGAAAACCTTTCCTTGTGGAGGGTGGGGTCTGCACTATGATAGCACAAGACCCACCCCTCCCCAGGATATATAAGCAGATAGAGGCTGGGGGGATATTCTTTTTTGGTGAAGGGGACACCTGTAAGTTGTCACACCCCTGCAAGTAACCCCAGCTGAACTCATTGGTTCATCCATCTGGGGTGCGCAACCACTTGTTCGCTTTCCCCCAGGGAAAGTTAATGCAGCAGTGTATCAGTTAAGTTGTTTTAAGAAAGATTAAGTATGACTTGGCACTGACACCAAGGCATGAGAGACAGCAGTGGGGCATAAAGACCAGATTACTAAAGAAACATTTCTCTCTGATGGGCATTTCCACAGTGCTTTGCAAAGCAAGATAAAAATGCCTCACCAGACAGAAGAAAGACGCTCACTGATGAAGCTACCTTACAGTCTGTTGCTGAGTGGGTGAACACACATTGTCTGTCCATCACTGGCCAAGGAAAGCCGAGAAGAGGGAACCTAACCTCCCTTCAGAACTAGCCTCTGTCACAGTGGCCTGTGGCACAACTGTGGGAGCATTTTCTCGATTGCTAATTGGTTCAGAAGGGCCCACCCGCTGTGGGAAGTACCAATCCTGGGCTCCTGGTACTGGGTTTTGTAAGAAAGCTGGCTGAGCAGGCACCAGAGGCAGTAAGCCAGTAAGCAATATTCTATGTAGTCTTTGCTTCAATTCCTGCCTCCAGATGCATGCCTAGGCTTCCCCCAACAACAGAGCATAACCTGTGTCCTAGTTTGGTTTTTGTTGCTCAGATAAATAAACATCATGACCAAAAGCAACTTGGGGGGGGGATAGGGTTTGTTTACAGTCCATGGAACTGGGTAGCAGGAGCTAAAACAGCTGCAGAAGAATGCCTCTCACTGGCTTGCTCTGCATAGACGCTTTCCCACTCAGGGCCTGCCTGAGGGTAGCACCACAGACAAGGAGCTGGGTCCTCCCGGAAACAATCAGCATCAATCATTAATCAAGAAAATGCCCCCACAGATGTGCCCATGGGCCAATCTGATGGAGACACTTCCTCAATTGCCACTCTCCTTTTCCAGCTGACTCTAGCTTGTGTCTCGATGACAGAAACTAACCAGCACACCCAGTAAACCAAATAATCTGTTTCTTTCTCAAGTTGGAGGGTTCTATCCCAGCAAGAGGAAAGCAAGCTAGAACTCAAGGGAAGGGAACTCTAAACCACAGTAAACTGGCGTGACCTATACATGCAGTGTTGGAAGTGACATGCCCTAAAACTGTCCAGATTTCCACTTTCCCATATGACATTAAACACACACATACACACACACACACACACACACACACACACACACCAAATCTTTCAGCTGATGAAATTTCAGAGTTAGTGAGATATGATAAAAAAATAAAAAGCAATATGGATTGTCGTCTCGTGAGAAGATTTAGGAACAGAGTGCAAGACTTGGTTTTGGATGGTTGTAAGTTCGTGGCATCTTTGCACGTGATGCTTTTGCAATACGTTTAAGAAACTGGAAAATGTCACTAATTGCACATAGCTTCAGAGATTGCTAGTCCTTTAAAGAAGGTAGGGACCCTTAGTCAAAACATGTTTTTGGTTCCCCTTCCACTCTGGGGCAAGAATGCCACAGCGATCAAATGCCATCTGCTTTCCCTGGCATTTGGTGCTGTAGTTTAGAAGCAGGAGATGGGGAGCAATAGAAATATCTGGCTCAGACACGCACATCTTACTGTGGTTGGAGAAGACGGGGTGAAACCACTGCACAGGAGACTTTATCTGAAACTCCAAAACATGCACACAGACCCCGAGACTGTAACCACTTAGAGTAACAGCAAAGGCCAAGAATAGGGATTTATTTTCAGGTAGCAGGTCACAGCCCCAAATGTATGTTTTCTTTTAATCTTAGTGCTGAGAAATCACCCTGAACCAAAGAGAATTGAAAAGCACACCAAGAAAACACACAGACACACACACACACACACACACACACACCCCAACGAGAAAAGAAATCCCATCAGCAATAACAGACTTAATTTTCTTAGGCACAGCTTCAAAAGTTACTGGGTCACACTTGTGATATGACTTTTAATGCTGTCCAGTCAAACATCCAGTTCCTCAGTAAAATATCATATTAGAAATAGGTGTGCTACAGTATCTGTCAGTGGGCCACAAAGCCACACACAGATGAGGCATTTCCCACTGTGAAGAAAGCTTGCTTCCCATCCCTAGAACTTCAAATCCACTCTTTTCAGTCGGAACTAGGGAATTCAGGAGATTCCCTGGATTAATATTTCTTCCCCCCCCCCCCACAAATTCATTTTAGTCTTTCCTTTTAAGTAGGCCGGCCTCTGCTAGGAATTCTCTGACAGTTGGGACAGTAGGACACGTGAGTCACTGTGAACACTGCAGGGGATGTACTGCTGCCAATCAGCAAGGTGTGCTCCTGTGTGCAGGACCAAAATAGCCTCTGATGACAGAGAGTAGATTACTCCTTAAACACCAAGTGGGGGGTGGCAGGGGTGGGGTTGCTTGAAAAGGCAAGGGTTTCGCATATCTGGACATCCAAAATCAGGCCGAGGGACGGTGCAGGGAGGAGACTTGGGGCTTGCCCCTCCATACACAGGGCACACAGTGGCCCAGAGAGAAGCAATATTCTATGAATAAGTCTGACATGTTAGGCCACGAGATGACATGCATTTCAGTTACAGCAGGGCAACTCTCAAAAGCCTGGAGACGCCACGGAACAGTGGCAGGGAGTCGGGCCGATCCAGGTTCAAATCCTACCCTGATCCCTCACTTGCCATGTAGTTTTTAAGAAATGATCTAAAATAGAGTCAGCTTGGTATGGTGACATGTGCTTGTAATCTCAATCCTTAGGACGGGAAGGCAGGGAGACCACAGGGAGTTTGGGGGCTGCTGGAACTATGTGGGAAGTCAGACAACTCAAGAAAAGGAATGATGCTACATTAGAGTTATAATAATAATAATAATAATAATAAATAATAATAATAATAATAACAACAACAACATCTAAGTCTCACCTAGTGAGTGCCTGACACAGAGTAAATGTTGCACACTGCTAGGGACATTTTCTTAAGTGAACTTTTGTAAGAGATAATATGGTATGTGTGTGTGTGTGTGTGTGTGTGTAAGTGTGTGTGTGTGTGTGTAAGTTATAAGGACCTGAACAATATGTCCTTGGCTGAGGAGACTGTAAAGTTGTTTTAAAGTACGAAGGTGTGATGACAGGAAGAGTCCAAATGTGAAAATCTATGTGTGACCAGGAAAGTATCAGAGTCTGATAGAATTCAACGTATTTGTTAAAAGCTGCTAATTGCAAGACTAAGCAGTAGCTAAATATTACCACTCCTACCAAGTTATCTTATTATAGGCCTTTTCCTACATTCTTGGCCAAGCCATGGGGTTTTTTTTTTTTTTAAGTACTTTTTTTTTTTTTTACACATCTATTTTTATTTTATGTGTATGGACGTTTTGCCTACATACACATGTACCATGTACATGCAGTATTTGTGGAGGTCAGAAAAGGGCGTTGGATCTCCCGGAACTGAAGATGCTCGTGAGCTCTGGGTGCTAGGAATCAAACCCAGGTCCTTGGTAAGAGCAGCCATTGCTCTTAAACACTGAGCCATCTCTCCATCTCTATTAACCAGCACGGGTTGAATATAACTGTAAGAATTAGTCTACATTACAGAGTCTTGTAAATAGTGCTCACCCAATCCCTCTTACTTTGATAGCTGAAACTTTTGGCTATGTTCTGCATTCTTTTCCTTTCTCACTCTGAGAAGTGGGTCAAAACTTCATCCGTTCCCCTCCCCGCCCTCCCCCCTCCGCTTCACAGCACCTGTCCCAATATTAAAGACAAGCCAATAGGAACCACAGAGCAATAAAATATTAAATTCAACACACGTAGCTGGCCCGTTGTGCGCAGTGTATCTGCGATCTTTGGTTAGAAAGTAAGATGGGCTTAAAATGTAGAGGCTTTAAAGCTTTAAAGCTCTTGACGGACAATTCTGCAGTACACAGTTAAACCAGGTTTATCCTGGGCACCGTGGCCAAGCAAAAGCCACCAGGTTGAGGTGTAGATGCGACTGCAGAAAAGCCTCCTTCCCCAGGGAGAGTCTCACAGAGCAATTTCCTCTTGTTGCGTTCCAAGTGAGGAGGGTTGCTCTTGTGGGAAAGTGCATGGTCCGCTGCGCTCCAGTTCAGCGCGTGGTGTAGGTGTACAGGGCAGTGTGCCACGGATCTCTCCAAGGCCTCGGGGACCAGGGATCCATCAAACTCCGCACCTAACTTTGTCCCGGAACAAACCCTCTTTGAAAACACAACGGGACTGGAGAAGCACGAAGCGTGGGGATGCGGTCAGCTGCCGGCGAGACGGTCCTCCTCCCCCACCTCTTCCCCAGAGGGAAGCGACCCGACGGCGCGGCCCCGCCCAGCCCCACCCACCGGTTCCACAAAGCCACTGCCCAGGCGCGCGGGTCTCCCGGGGCGAAAGAGGGGTGAGCAGAGCTGGTACCTTAGGAAGAGGCCACAATGCCAGAGCCCCGGGACACCCGCAGCATCGCACCGCCGCCGCCAGCTGCTCCACCCAGGGCCGCCGAATTGCGCCCTCCCCGCTGCCCGCGCCGCGCTCCGCCGCTGCGCCCGCTCGGCTGCCCGGCGACCGCCACTGTCAAGTGCAGCCCCGCCCCCGGCGCCGGCCCCAGCCGCTCGCTCATTGGCTGCGGGAGTGGCTGGCTCCGCCCCTCGGGGCAGGCCCTCTCCAGGGGCGCGCTAATGGGTGGGGACCCAAGCTGGGCGAGGCTTCCTGCGGGCACCCGGAGCTTCTGCTTTGCCAACCCAGAAATAGACAGCTCCAAAGAAAGGAGAGAGAGGAAGTGTCTTCTCCAGGGCGAGGGCCATGGCTCCGCGGGACGGGTTCCCTAGGGTGGAATATTGAGATCATAGCTAGAGGGCTGGGGGGTTGGGTGTTTTTGTGGGCTTGCTTAAAAAACAAACAAACAAACAAACAAACTTGAATTGCTCTCACACACCTCAACTTCTTCATCCCATGGAGAAGCTAAACCAATTTAAACCTGTCTGGCCAAGGTCACTGAACGGGTAGTATGCAGACTCAATGCTGTTTGGGCTTTAGACTTAGGCTCACGGAGAGATTGTTCTGATGTACTGTGTATGTACTTAATTGAAACTCTGCAGGTAAGTCTGAGGTTGTAGGGGTGGGTGGAGCGGCATGTAATTGGGAGTGCTTGCTAGAGAATAGGCTTCACTTGGGGAGATAGGAGCACACTATACTTTTTTTCAGTGGTGCTGCACACCTGACTCTTGACTACATTATAAGCTCCTGGGCTGTACATTTTTAAGTAGTGAACTTTATGATAGGTAAGTTATCTCTCATAAAACCAGTTCTAAAGTACTGAGTAAAGAGTGTTCAATAAAAATCACAGAGCATGCAACAACTTGGTCCATTATGAGCAGAAATTAGGATTTGTTGGTGCTCACCCAAGCGTCAGTAACTCACGGCCATCTTCACCAACCGACTTCAACAGGGCAAAGATTCAAATGTGTCCCACTTTTCAGCCCCGGGAGTGAGTCCTTAATGAAAGGTGACCATTCCTATAAGGAAGGAAGCCAAGTGCTAGCTCCAGAGAGCCAAGGTCAAAGAAAGGCATTGGGCCTAGTCACACCGGGCCCGGAATACCCTCAGTGTTGAGCAGTGACTGTCGCCAAGCATGGGGGCCACTGTGGGAACCCAGATGAACAGCCATTGGACAGAGCAGAGATGGCTCAGAGCTCAGTTCAATACAGTAACTTATGAAGGACATTTGGGGTTCCTTCTCGGTTTCCCTAACCCTGTGAACTATGTGATCATGGGAATGGGGCTCATTTAAACCCATTTCATTACCTATGTCAGATCAAAGGAAGCACTCACCAATCTAGGTTCCAAACCTTATGGAGTATCAGCAGTTTTCTGCATTAAGATTCTGAACTGGAGCAGAGAGGCCAGACCTCAAGGCCTTAACTTCTGAGTGCAGGGGCTGGAGGCCTGTGACTCCGGACCATGTGTCCCTGTTCTTCACTTAGCATCCTATAGAGTTGTGATGCTTCCTCGGATATGTAGAGCACTCAAGCTAAGGGAGCATTCAATGCAATACCGGTTCATTTGTTGTTTGATTGGGAAGTAGAAATAGGACTTAGAAAAAAACCTAGTTATTCATCTACATCCCTGGCGAAACCCTGGGTCCTTGTCTAGGTATGTGTCAGTGCTGGAATAGAGAGGTTTCCCAGTGGTTAGAGCACTGGCTGTTCTTTCAGAGGACCAGGGTTCAGTTCCCAGCACCCACATGGCTGCTCACAACCATCTGTGACTCCAGGTCCATGGGATATGGTGCCCTCTTCAGGCCTCTTCAGGCATTGCAGCATGTGGTTCACAGACATAGGCATAAAATGAGGTGCATGCTCACTTCAACTCCCTTTGCTTCCACATGTCCTTTCATCCCTCATGAGAGTCTAACCTTCCTTTAAATGCTGGCCTTGTGCTGTGTTTTGATAACCTCATTTGTCTCTCTCTGCTTGTTATCCTATCCTGTTCCCCGTCCTCTTTGGGGGTTAGGGTGAGTGGCTAGTGAAGTTTTATCATAAGACAGGAAGTCCATTTCTCCACACTAACAGACAACAGTGTTAACATGCATTGAGAAATTTAGAAATTAATTGGCCCATATTGCATTCCTGCTCCCGTGCTTTGGGACAACAGCAAAGACACAAGAGAATTACATCAACACTTTCCATGCTTTAGCAAGCTGTGGACTGAATACTAAGTCTACGTGCCTGAAATCTAACGTAGTCTTGGTCAGAGAAGTCACAGTGTTAACGTGTTAGCCATAAGCAATCAAAATATTTGGGAGAGAACATTTTGATTTATAAAGGTGGGATCTTTAATCTCTTGAGATTAAATTTCCACTTGATAATTTACTATCTTTAAAGGCTTTTGAAATATCTTGAAATTTGCTCCTGTTTACTTTCTTTCTCAGGAATCATAGATATTAGGTAAGCACTCTAAAGTGAGCCACATCCCCAAACCCTCCTATCCTTTCAATACTTCTTAGGAATATGTATGTATGTATGTATGTATGTATGTATAAGAATTCCTTTCACAATAATCTTACATCTAACACAACAGCTTTACAATTGTCTGTTGCTAAGTTTTTGTGGCAAAAATCTAGGATTCCAAAAGAATGGCAATGTATTAATCTCCCTGGAGTCCAAAGCCCAGGCAAAAACTGGAAAAGCCGCAGTTACTTCTTTTGCAGGAGCAGATGCTGTCTCACCCCAGGGAGTTATGGGTTGGAAGAAATGAGATAATAAAACTATACACGTTTCTTGGTGAACTGTACCAAGGAGGATCAGGGCCAGCCGTATGGATCTGCAAACGAACGCATACAGTTCACCCCTAGAACCAAGGGCCGGTGAGCACTAACTACAGTTTTCTCAGTCTAACCAGAGGAAAGTAATCCGAGCAAGAAGACTGACCTAATTGAGCCCCACATGGTAGCCTGTGGGAACCAGAAAGCTGCCGCTGGGTTAGCTCATCTAGTTGTGAGCTGTCAGCTCTGCTCCACAGCCATGGCTGCGCCACTCTCTCCAGCAGACATCCCCCTGTCCAAGGTCACAACCCAGAGTTACGGGCACAAGCATCTGTTCCCCTAGCTCTGCTCCAGGGATTTGTGTCTTTAGTTGAGAAGCCAAGAACAATAGCACATACAAAGTAACCAAACCACTTGCTTCCTGACAAGCTGTTTGCCTCTTGGTACCTTCATAAGCTATTTGCCTCCTGGTACCCTCAACCCACAAGTTGGGCTTCCTTATCGTTCTAGGAAAACCAGTCCACCTTGCAGACAGGAATCACACTAAGATATAGGAGTACTCTGATGGAAAAGAGTGCACTTGGACATGCAATGGAAACCTAGGAGGTTTTAAAATGAAAAAACGAGCCACAGCACACATTCTCTGTAAACAGTAAGGGGTAGACAGCTCTCTTCTAGCTGAACACATGGTTCTGTTGGGATGGCTCTGAGAGCATCTTGATGCAGGGGGATATGAAGCTGACAGGGAAACATGGAGGAGTCCAAAAGTCTGAGAAGCTGAGAAGAACGGTCCATGCTGAATAGCCGGTGTGGAATGATGAGCACTGGCCTCAGGGAACAGCCGAGCGAAAGAGGGATTGTGTCTGACATACATGTTTCTGTCAACCTAAACTGCTAATTTCTGCTTTTTAAATATCCAAAGATTTACCCCTTGGGAAACTGGATACAGTCTTAAGAGAGAACAGACACAGGCTTGAAATACCCCAGTTACCATAGAGAAAAGGAGAAATTAACAATTTCAATATAGTGCGTGGAGGAAAGAGAAGGACGATATATAATTACTCAGACTCTCCAATAAAGATGCTCTTCTGTGAACAAAAAGGATATCCCAAAGGCACCTACTGTTGTGACATTTAACTGGGAATGCAGCCAAAAATTTAGGCTACGAACAGCCCTTGCCTTTCTTGTGAAAAACTTTGGGGGCAATTAACTCACTCAAACTGATGGTTGTAGTTCTGGCTAACTTAGAGCGATGGTTCGGTTCTCAACCAGTAGGTGGCAACCCCCACGTGGGTTGTATATCAGGTGTATACATACATACATTCATAGCAGCAGCATATTTACAGTTCTGGAGTAGCAATAATTTTACGGTGGGGGCCACCATGGTATGGGGAGCTGTATTAAAGGCGTGTAGCATTAGGAAGGTTGAGAACCACTAGGCAAGAGGCTGATAGAAAACACCCACAGATGTGCATTGATAAAGGTTAACGTGATGCCACCTTTTGGCTGAATGATTTGAAGGTTTCCGGTATTGTATCTAAGTATCTCTCAAAGAAGAATTTCAGCTATCTTTTGTATTCATTCCTTTTTGCCAACTTACATGACTGATATATGTCAGTTTTTGTCAAACTGACACATATTTGGGAAGGAAGAATCTCAACCGAGGAATTGCCTTCATCAGACTGGCCTATGGATACCTGTGGTGTGTTTTCTTGATTGTTGATCAGATATAGGAGGGCCCAGCCCACTGTGGGTGGTGATACCATCCCTGGGAAGGCGGTCCTAGGCTGTATTAAAAAAGGGACTGAGGAGCTAAGGAGCTGACTCAGAGCACTGACTAACCTTTCAGAGGACCCAAGTTCAATTCCCAGAGCCTACATGGGGGGTCACGATGTCTGTAGCTCCAACATTAAGGGATCTGATGACTTTTCTGGCTTCCAGACATACCATGCATACATGGCAAACAGTCATACATGCAGACAAAACCACTATATGTCACCTAGAAATAAATAAAATCTCAAAAAATTTTTGGATATTAAAAAAATATAAATGAAGGTGTCTGAGAAAGCTAGGAAAAGCAAGCCAGTAAGTGACCTTCCTCCATGGCACCTGCTCCAACTTTCCCAGTGATGGATGCCACTGGATCACAGAAGCCAAATAAAACCTTTCCTTCCCAAGTTGCTTTTGGTCAGGGTATCCATGGCAACAATAGAAAGCCAAATGGAGCAACCAGCTAAAATGATTTTCACCTCTGTCTCTTAGTCTGTTAGAATTCTATTTCATTGCACTAGAAGTTTCTGGGAAGGCAACCACAGCACACTGATCTGTCAAGAGTGGATGCTCTCAGGAGATGGTAAAGAGATAAAATTAAAATCCATTTTTCAAAAGGAAACTAAGGGTTGTTACTGTAGCGCTGAACTCAATGATGATCTAGACCAGTTGCTCTCAGTCTGCGCACAAGTTTGTACGTACACAGGGGTTTCCAGAATCAAGCAGCGATCACAGAAAAGCAAGTGTCCCATCATCCCTCTGGCTTCCCCCAAGTAGGACCACAGATCAGAAATACATTAGCTTAGTGTGAATGTGATAGAGATTGCTAATTGCTTCTTAACAAATATTCCTTAACTTCTTTCCACTACAAAGTTTTAGCTGTTTGTGGTTGCGGGGAAACCCTACTTCCTAGACTCCACTGTGAGTAGGTGTGGATGCTGGGAAATCTTGGGTTATGACTCTACTGTCTCCTTGCTTCTGGGAAGCCTTGTTACCACTTCCTAACCGAGAGAGAGAGAGAGAGAGAGAGAGAGAGAGAGAGAGAGAGAGAGAGAGAGAGGGAGGGAGGGAGGGAGGGAGGGAGGGAGGGAGGGAGGGAGGGAGGGAGGGAGGGAGGGAGACAGACAGAGACAGAGAGTGCACACACACACCCTGGTGAAAATGGACTTGCTCCCTGAGGACAGAAATGATTAGTTCTAAGGGGCCTTTAGACTCCACATTTCAATTCTGTGACACTAGGAATTCTCACTGTCATCCTTTGAATATGTAATGCCACCCTACCTCCACCCTGTGTTCCACTCCCCTGCCAGCAGGACCTTTGGGGGTGTGTTGTCTCTGTCCTCTCCCTGTCTCCTCTGGTAGGAGAAGAAAAGCTCTCCTCTGCCCTATGCTTCCTGCCACAACATCCCGAACAAATATGGGGAGCAGACAACCATGGGCCAGGTCCTCTAAAAGAAGGAGCCCAATTAAATCCTTGCTGCAGTCAGTTGTTTCTGTCTGGTACTGTGGTCACAGTGATGACTGTAATGAATCTGGGAGCGGAGGTTCTAACTTGAACATTGCAGGGTGTGTGTGTGTGTGTGTGTGTGTGTGTGTGTGTGTGTGTGTGTGTGGCACCCATGCAAGATATGCTGCATTCTTAGTTAGCAGACTCATCTCCTGCACGCAGTCATTCAGAGGCATCTGTGCTCCTCAACAGGTTGTTTCTTCATCTTCAGGGCTTTATGTATGGAAGTGAGGATGAGCCACGGTGACTCTCAGTCACGCTCCTGGCAGAGAAGAAAACAAAAACACGAGAAGGAATAAACGCGTGAGGTTGCAGCAAGAGCACAGTACTGTTACTTCCTATGTGTGAGCATCTGGACTCCGAGGCTCGCCCAGGCTCAGGCTTGGATTCTAGGAAAAGAACGATTGTATTCCATCATTGAGAAGGATGTACTAGCTTCTCCTCTCTATACACGTATGGCCAGGCCTATCAACCCATGAAGGCTTGCAAAGTGTCCACGCTCTATTTCTGCCCTTGCGGCTTCACTTTCTTACTGGAATTACTTGTAAATTGGTACACTTGCTCTAACTCAGTATTTGCTTTCCTGGGCATACAGCTTCTGTAGTTAAGGCAAAATAAATACTTATATTTCCCTTTATTTACCAGTTACAATGATAGTTCTTGTCCTGCTTATTCCAGGAAGCCTGCAGATGTTGCCACGTTCACTGATGGCATCATGTAGCCATGGACTTAAGGGTGTTGAAGAGTTCAGGGTTAGGAAGGCTCCTCCTTCACAGTGAACATAAAACACGAAAGGCTTCCACAGCATTCTAACTTCTGACTACAGTTTCTAAGTCTGAGGAGACTTAGAACAACCCTCAGGTTTTCCAGACAATCCACTGGAAGGATTCACATAACTAACCGAATGAAACCGGTTATTCTTAAGGCTACATTGTAACACAGCGTGTGGTGACTGGGAAAGGTCTGAATAAACCGCTAGTTGGAGTTCCTGTGGGCTCCCTGTGAAGGGATTACTGCATATTCTAGCTTCTCTTGAGGCCTCTCCCTCCCTTCCCCTCCTCTCCTCCCCTCCCCCATTACCTTTCCTAACAGGTCTCAATTCCACCAGGAGGTCCCACCTTTGTGATCTGGCTAGCCCCTAAGTACTTTCTGGGAGCCCCACCCCCAGTCATTGCTATTTCTGTTTCTGTGTTAGAATATAAGCTTTAGTCGAACACAAACATTCCATTTACTACACAAGCTTCAAGGACAGGAAACGTGATTATCAAGCCCCTCAAGAATTTCCGATCTGAAAATTTATATGTATGTATTCGTTTTTCCTAGCATGCGCTTTTACTCTCATTAAAATTCAAAAGAGATCAGTGACCCAAATTTTTAGAACCTCTGTCACAAACCCGGGGTTCCTCCAGAAACAGCACTGAGTCTTGTTTTCCCTTTTGATATGTAAAAAGATGGGGGTGGGGTGGGGGTGGGCCGAATGTCTTTCTGTTCTTGGTAAATATGAGAATGAAGGTAACTTTTTAAAGATACAGGATTTCTTTCCCCTCTTCTCTTTTTGTTTGATTTTCACGGGAATTTGAACTTGAGAAACAACTCCGAGTGTGTTTGCGGTGTGACTATTGGGCCAGCTACAGACATAAGAGTGACAGGACAGGGTGTGACTGTCAGAAACAGTACTTTGCCAAATGGAAATCTTACATCAAGACACAACAAGGATTTCTGCCATTTCTCTACCTTTAGCCTCTCTAGTGGGTGCTGGAAAAGTGACTCTGGGCTTAAGGTCACTTTCCACTTTTGTCTCTTCTAGATGACCAGAGTTAGGTTCCCAGCATCTTCAACAGGATGGCCAGAGTTCTAGTAACAGTTTCTTTTAAAAGTTGCCATTCCAGGGCTATAATAGAGGTAGATGCTCCGATACTGACAATTAACCCAATGGTTGGCAGACTGTCCCAGGACAGGTTTGTAATTGGTGAAGTACTCCTAATGCCTCTCATCATGTTAGCCAGCTTTAAAGGTACAGCTCTCATTACTTTCTGGTACTTTACAGCTCACAGACACTGATTGCTGGAACATCCAAGCTTTTGCCCGATTCTTGAAAGCAACTACAGCATTTTCAGGTCTAGGATGTTCTTGAAGCACCGAGCACTCAGGGCTCTCATCACGATACAGAGCTAGGCTCCATTGGGCAGCAAGACCTGTAGGAAATTAATCCCTAGGAACATCAGAAACTGGCTGACCAACCTCTGGAATTCTGCTGATAATGAAAATTTTCAGTTGTATTTATTGACTGGCATGCATACTGACTAGGGGTCCATGTTCAGACAAACCAGAGGCCACAACCTGCAGAGAGACACACGTGGGCAACGGGCAGCCCTTTCCGTGCATGTCTACATACTGTGGAGAACTCTGTTACCTTGACTCCCAGCCCGGTTAGGCTTTAAGAGTTGGTAATGTATAGAATCCAGTCTTTACAAGCATCAATGGATAGAATTGTTTCTGGCTTTTCTCTTACACACAGTCCCTCTTTGACCCCCCCCCCCATTGATCTAGGAATGGTCTTTTGTTGGCTTTATGAGCCTCACAAGCTACTCTAAGGGAATAGTAGCACCTGTGATTGAGTTAGCCTTTATCTATAGGATCTTATGAATTTTCTTGAGATAGCATCAATTTCCCACTCATGGACTATGTAGTTCTATTTCTGTGGTTGTATATTCAAAACAACACTTTCCAAGCTTTGTAGTTGGAAGCACTAAGTATTTAATAGAAACAGTGTGGTGCTTTGAATGAGAAGAACTTTCATAGGCTCATATATTTGGTTGTTTGATTCCCAATTAATGGAACTGTTTGAGAAGGTTTAGGAGGTGTGGCCTTATTGGGGGAGGTGTGTCACTAGGGGAGGGATCTAAAGTTTCTAAAGACTCCCACTACTCCAGTGTCTCCGTCTTTCTGCTGTAGGCATAATATTTTTGTGCACTGTGGAAAGGTTATCCTTGTGTTTTTCAAATGCTGATTTCTCTGCCCTCATACCTTGTTTCAGTCCAGACACCTCATTGTTGTTGCTGGAATTTCCAGCCCCAATAAGCTCATATAAAAACGCACAATCCAGTAATTATAATTATAAGCTATATGTCTAGTTTGGACAGATATAACTCTATGCTAACTTATCCCCTGGCTGTAAGACCCCTTGCTATATATGGTTTCTCCTGGCCACGTGGTTCTGATCCATTATGGCTTCCTCCTTCTCTTCTTCTATTCTCTCTCCTTCCTCTCTTGTCCTCTTCTGCCTCTCTACCTGACCCCATTCTCAAATCTCCAGTCCCGTCTTTCCCCTCTGTTGCAGTAAATATTAAAAGGATGGCTTAACCTTTCATTGGCCCTTGAGGTCTCCTTCCAAGGTTGCCACTCGAGTGTGGAGCAGAACACACGGACTGCAAGCTGCACTCTCCAGGTGGTTCCCTTCCCAGATGGTTCACTCTGCTTACCTTGTTATTTCTGTCCTGGGTGGATAAGACTGCCCTGGTGTCTTTCTTCCACCACCCGATACAAACATGACTCCAAAGCCTGATAGCTTTTCATGCCAGTTCATATATTAAATTCTCAGTCCACAAACCCTCTACACAATATGATTACATCCAATGAACAAAGATACAAACCACTCTTCTATATGAGATAAAATGACCTACAGAAACCCTTAAACATATTCATATCTACCTATTGCCAGTTCTTACCATCTGGATCTAGATCTTCCTTCTCAAGCTCCATCTTGATTCTCCGAATCTCCTTTCTACCTCCTGCCTCTACTTCTGTTCCTCGGCCTTTACCGCCTATCTCTCCAATGTCCAATCATATAACGCCTTAACATAAATCTACACACCTCTACTGCTCAATCACAGGCTCTAGCCTTTATTGAACAGTTAAAATAGTGAGAAGGTTCACATGAGATCACCTGAGTACCCATAGACTGGAGAAACCCATCTTGAGGAAGCAGCATTGACATCAGAATACAAACAGCATCAGTTAAAAGGTGAGGTCCACGAATGAGAGAGGGCATGTGATGTTTGTCTTTCTAAGTCTAGAACATCATCTCGTTTCCCTCCAAAAGCCTAGAAAATGAATTTATATACTATATGGTCATTGAACAATGATACTAAGTTCGTTTCTAAAAGCTCCTTCTGTCCTCGTAACGCCCTATGACGACAAGGAAATACCATTAACTTCTGTTTTATTTCCATATCAGGCAATATATCTAGTAGCTGCCTACAAAGACACTGACTTGTAGCTATGTAAAATCCACAGGTAAGCCACTCAGTTTAATATTCTTTTTTAAAAGGAAGTACTTTTTATTTTTATTTTATGTGTATGAGTATTTGCCTGCACATATGTATGGATGCTCAGAGAGAGGTGGAAAGATGGAGGGAGGCAGAGACAGAGACAGAGGATTAGAGGAGGTGTTCATGAAGCATCAGAAAAAATACCTGTACCAGCAGATTTTGTGTCAACTTGACACAAGCTGGAGTTATCACAGAGAAAGGAGCCTCAGTTTAGGAAATGCTTCCATGAGATTCATCTGTAAGGCATTTTCTCAACTAGTGATTAAGAGGGGAAGGTTCAACCCACTGTGGGTGGTGCCATCCCTGGGCTGGTAGACCTGGGTTCTATAAGAAAGCAAGCTGAGCAAACCAGGGGAAGCAAGCCAGTAAGTGACATCCCTCCATGGCCTCTGCATCAGCTCTTGCTTCCTGACCTACTTGGGTTCAAGTCCTGACTTTCTTTGGTGATGAACAGCGATATGGAAGTGTAAGCTGAATAAACCCTTTCCTCCCCAACTTGCTTCTTGGTCATGATGCTTGTGCAAGAATAGAAACTCTGACTAAGACAATACTTTTACACTGAACACAAGTCCACCCTAAAGTCTGTGACCCTTGAGTCCATCACCCGTGTCCCAGGGCTTTGGAGAGGGGCCAGGGATTTTGATTTTCATGAGGTTCTCTTAGTTCTGATGCTGCCAACTCTTCTGACCCGAGTTTGAAGAGAAATGCATCCCAGATTCCTCATCCCAACTTGATCTTCTCTGACTCAGTGTCTTAACTGTGTCCCCCTTTTCCAACCCAGGGTGAAAAATTTATTCTCTCAAAGTGATGGGAGCTACAAAGTCTGAATACTTGGTGTTGGCAGTCTGTGCTCTTTCTCAAAAGTTTGTAGAGAAGGCTCATTTGGTTTTGTAGTAGCTGCAGGCATTCGCTAACTTGGGGCAGCAACATCGTATATAGTCTCCGCCGTCATCTTTTCACGGCCAAATTTCCCTGGTAGCCATGTCTGCCCATGTGTCCATCCACCACAGTGGCCAACCTAACAGTCTTACATCACTATGATTACTCGTGAAAGGGCGTTATTTCCAATAAGGTTACAATTACCGGTGCCAGGGGTTGAAGCTTAAGCAGGTATCTTTGGGGGAAACACCATCAAGGCATATATGCTCATGGGTTGGAAAGATGAAATGTACAATTAAAATGTGTGGAAATTGGAGGCTACGGAGATGCTCAGTGGTGAAGAGCACTGGCTTCTTCTGATTCCCAGTGCCCACATGACTGCTCCCAAACCTGTGTAACCCCAGCTCCAGGGATCCACAAAACCAGGTATGCACATGGTGCACATGTGGACAAGCTACTCACACACATAAACTAAAGCTAAATTTAAAAGTACGTATGGAGTAACAGCAGTAGGTCAAACCTACATTTATCAGTTTCGTTCTTCTACACGAGGATTCTAGTTTCCCCAGTACCATTTGTTGAAGAGGTTGTTTTTACTCTTCCTCTGATGCTGATGTAATTTTGAAGGCATCTTTGTCCAAAAATAAAAAAAAGGAAAGTGGCACCCTGTCTATTTTAGTTACAGAACGCCTGTTGACAATCCTGGCTTTCAAGAAGGACAGATGTCACCGAGTCATTCACAAGGCACATGTACAGGGATTCTGCAATTTCTACAGGTTGCAGCAATCCTTCCATAGACTCTGGGTGCATGTCTACAAGAAGCTTCTAAACCGCTGGCAAGCATAGACCATATACCAACTTAATATTAAGTGCTGTATTCACAGGTGCTTGCAGATGTAACTCGATAGCTGTGTGCTGGCGAATGGAGCCCAGGGCTCTGGGAATTCTTTGCTCACTGTCTGGATATGTTTAGCAGTTCTATCCTGAGCAATCTTATCCCATCTCACTGCAAGGTCTCACCAGGATCACTCTAGAGCTAACTGGGTGCTTGGAAAGCCACATACATCTGGCTTTCTTTTCTTTTTCTGAGGTAATTATTATTGTACAAGCTAAATTACAGCACTTTTGAAGGAAATTTAAACAAGGAAATTAAAACATCCATAAGCCCACTACTTTAATACAATAACTGATTTTTACTGATGTGATTTTTTGATCTAATATGTACACACACACACACACACACACACATGCATGCACACACACATGCACACACACACCTTCCTCCATCATGATCTCAGCATACATAGCAATAATATTGTGCCACTTCTTTTGGCAAGGGTGTCCATTTTTACGCTGTCGTACAATTTCCTCATATTTCTAGACACAGAAATATACTTTTCTTTTGGAATGTTACTTTAATTGTCTTAGTCACCACTATGAGCCATTCCATTCTTCCTCTTTGGAGAGCATCGATGGAGGTATTCTTTCCGGGCTAGGCATGGTGGGTCTAACACAAGGAAGTGTTCAGAAAGTTCAGGAGAAGGAATCCTTTTCTCCGAGGAACCAAAGCACAGCTGCGGGAGTGCAGAGAGAGAGAGGCTCGGAGGTCAGTTGGTGAGGGCTGCTTTCAGGAGTCTTACCTGGCATATTCCAAATGCTTAGGAAGGAAGATGCATAGGCAGGATGAGGAGAGACGACAGAAGTTAGGCAGACTCAAGGAGACATTCAATTAAGCATAGACGTCTTGCACCTTTTAAGTTCATAACCCCCCCCCCCCCCCCAATGCTCATGCTTGCTGTGCGGTGGCATGCTCCTGTTCTGGACCGATCTGGTTTGTCTCGTTGTGGACATTTATTTCAGAGTGAAAAAGAACAGCTTCTCCGGTGCCACTCTGGTGGCCCCTCTGTTTAACCGTTATCTTGTCAGGGATTTGATCCCATTTGAGCGAGCCACAGCGCACATGCCCTGCTGTGGGGAGTGCACAGCTCTGTAAACAGTGGTTTCTTTGAGAGACAGGGTTTTGCTAAGTAGCCCATGTCAGTTGTTAGCTTGTGATTCTCTTGCCTCAGCTGCCTATAAGTCTAGGATTAGAGCTATGAGCCACCATACCCAGATATAAGGATGGAGGGTTTTTTTTTTTTTTTTCCTTTAGAGGAGGAGGGGAGAAAAGGGTTTATTGAGCTCTCACTTCTACATTGTTGTTCATCACCATAAGAAATCAGGACTGGAGTTCAAACAGGTCAGAAAGCAGGAGCTGATGCAGAGGCCATGGAGGGATGTTACCTACTGGCTTGCCTTGGCTTGCTCTTTTTGCTTTCTTATAGAACCCAGGACCACCAGTCCAGAGATGGCACCGCCCACAGTGGGCCCTTTCCCCTTGATCACTAATTGAGAAAATGCCTTACAGCTGGATCTCATGGAGACACTTCATTAAGGGAGGAAGAATAGAGTTTTAAGGTTCCAGTTCTCAAGCTTTTAGAACCATATCAAATATGGACCTCCAGAGCTGAGTAACAACACCTTATGATCTATTCCTTGTGGGTGCTGGGAATGAAACCCAGGTCCTCTAGAAGAATAGGCAATGCTCTCCCCTGCTCACAAGCCACCTCTCCAGACCCGATAGAGAAAACTTCCTTCCTTAAACAACATTATTACTCTACAACAAACCCTTTTTCTTATTGGCTGACAAAGAATACATTTGTAGGAGCTGTAGAAACACCTCACTGCTCTTTCTGAGGGATCACATTCAGTTTCCAGCACCCACACTGGGCCCACAACTGGCTGTCACTCCAGCCAGGGGATCCAACCCCCTCTTCTGGCTCTACGGGTACCTGCACCCTTGTGCAATCCATCCATGTAGATACTCTTACGTAAGCATTTAAAACATATTTTCATAGTTCCTAAGAAATGAAGAGTCACTCACTTTAAGGAGGGCTACATGCTTCAGAAGAATGGGAGGCGGGTGGGAAGAATGCCTGCCTCAAAAGCAACCAAACGTAACATTTGTCTCTAAGGCTTATTTAAAAAAATGCTGGGTCAACCAGAACCAATGACTCAGTCTGTAAATCCGTGGGATCTGCTAAACTCCCGATGAACACCATGCTTTCTGTCATTACTTCTGTTTGCGCGTTTTACTTAAACAATTTTAATTTCTAAAAATTTCAGACAGGATCTTGCTGTGTAACCCAGGCTAACCTGGTAACTAACCTTCACTGTGTAGTTGTGACAGTCATGAAATCAATGTGTACTCCAGGCTGTCCTCAAGTTCCTGTCACTCCCGCTCCGGCCTCTGCAGCACTGGAATCACAGGCGGTACCAACACTTCCAGCTATGGGAGGGGCCACGAAGGTTTGTTTGCTTGTTGAGGCTGGAAGTGGAACCCAGAGCTTCACACATGCGCAGCAGGCACTTCACCGCAGAGCCCACAGCTTCTGTCCACACTGCTCATTTGTATTGTGCTTTCTAACGGGCTCTCGCTCTGGAGCGCAGCCTGGCAGGCACAGTCTGTGTAGCCCAACACGGGCATCAAATTCCCAGCAATTCCGCCTACCTTAGTTCTACGGTCCGGGAATACGAGCACGACCATACACGTGACAAGAACTCATACTTTAAATGGTCATATTTGAATGTTCTGATCCGGTACTGCAAAAAAATAAGGGAAGAGCAGTAACTGTACTTATGTTGTCACCTTGAGATTAAGACAAGGAAATTGAAAAGAAACGTTGTTTTTATTCTTTGAGTCAGGTTTCGACCACGGCGTTTTATACACGTGTCTGCACACTGCCTCCTAACCTGTCCCTCTCCCAGACTCGCTTGCTGGCTGCCCATCCGATAGTCTCCTGTCTGCTATGATGTCATATGTCCCCAATCCCTCTCTCTTTCTCTCTTTTCCTCCCTTAAGCTATCTCTCTACCATGTCATGGTTCCTTTTACAGTTCCATGTGCTACAAACTCAAGCACACGTGTAAACATGATGTATGTGTATATGTGAATACACGTGCATACACACATATACAATTACACATATAAACAGAATCTTTTCCAATAATGAGATTTTAAAACCCCGAAAAATTAATAAGTAATAACTAGCAAGGTAATGCTAAAGTACCCGGACGTGTGGTGGGGCACTCAGAGGAACAGAATCAAAAAGAAGTGAGGGGCGAAAAGCTTCATCCAGTAATAAATAGACGAGTAAACAGAATTAGAAGAAAGTATTCAGGGGAATAAAAAAATCATTTAAAAATCGACACCACGACCCAGTATAAACTCCGCTAAAGTTGCAGTAGATAGAGTAAAGAGGAGGGTCACAATAAGTAGGGTAGAAAAGACCAAGACAGCTTCGTCCTGGGGGTCTGGACAATCGGAGTCTGCGCAGACCATGGGGAGAGTCAGCTGAACTGGAGGGTTCCTGACTGTCTATGATTAGACAGCAGGTGCTAAGGAACTGGAGGCCGAGTTGTCATCTTCACCTGGGCCACTTTTCTCCTCAGCCCACTAGAGGCCTCTGCTGGCCACATGTAACATTACAGGCTCTGTGTTAGGTTGGTTTCGGACACTTTGAGGGCATCCCCTGGGGTGGCTAGTGTTTTAGCCTGCAGACAGACTGTCCTCCACGTGCAGTGTAAACAAGGAAAGCAATCACCAACTATTCTAGGAGGGGGAGAACCTGTCTTTGTGCTTTCAGGACCCTCTCAACCACCAGTATCGATCACCGTGTACCGTGTTGGAGGGAAGCAACTGCGGGTATTAACACACTGCTGGGGCGTCAGAAAATTTCACATCTGTGGCTGCTGAGGGCTGACTCGTCTGATGCCCTCGGCTCAGAGACAGCAAACTCCAGGGTTATTATCAGTTATGAGACCTGATCACTGCCACCGACAGACAAGAAGTGGGGTGGGGGTGGGAAGGGAGAGGAGGGGGGAGGGAAGAGGAAAGAATTGGGGAGGGGGAGAGGAGAGAGAGGGAGAAGAGAGGATTTCTTCCTTCCCTGCGTGCTTCCCAATGGAGCCTCCTCCTCTGCACGATTTGGCTCCTCATCAATCTGCTCTTAGGTTCACAGATGACTCCTAGGGCATCCCTCACCCTGGGCCTATGACAGACCAGGCTAAGTCTCCCTGGCTTGCAGTTCTCTGAGGGAACTTATATTTGGCACTATCTACATCCTCATCATTGGTCTCTAGCCTTGGACTTTTATTTTGAAATTAAGAGTTTTTTATCCTGTTAAAAATAGTTATGAAAGTCTTAAACCAGTTAATTAAATATGTAATAGTGCATTACTTTTTTTTCCCTTGAGATAGCGTTTTTCTGTGTACCCCAGCCTGGACTCAAATCCATTGCAATCTTCCTGCTTCAGATTCCTAAATTCTGGAGTTCTGATACTAAGGTCTAATTCCCTAATTGGTTCTTGATTTGTCAATAAAGAAGGCCGCGAGCCAGTTGCTGGGTGGAAGGTACAGGGTCACACCTCCAGATCCCAGGAGAAAAAGGCAGACCCAAGGAAGGAGAGGGGATTTTTCTGCCATGCTTTGGAGGAAAGAGCACACTAAAACTATGTAAGGCCTTGGGGCAGCTAGGGCCTGTGGCCTCCGCTATGAGCAGATGGCCAAAGATGTTGGCAGGGTCTAGCTGATGCAAGCCACCAAGTTTAGGGCGGAGGGAGAGACAGAGAAGATACATCAATAAGGACAAGCATTTCCAGGAAAGAGGTATTTGCACCCAGTAATTATGCTAGCAGGCAAGTTCTAAAGTAATAAAGCTGTCTCCACGTCTTTTATCCTAGGATTCAAGGGTGTAAGAATCTGGCTGGTAATGCAGCCCCTCCGGGAGCAAAGGTGGGCAGATAAAAAGACTGGGTTGGGGCTGATTGTGATGGATCCCCGAGCTAAGCCACGTGGGACAAAAGGGAGCCAGGAGGGGCCAGAGACCAGAGCCCAGCAGCTTGGGTGGGGGGGAGATGGTCTCATACATTTGTAACTACACACAACACAGGTGTTGTATAAGTGAGTCATCACACACAGTCATAAATGTAGCCTGCTCTCAGTGGGGAGGATGAAAATGTACAGGAAACACTGGTGTAATTTGTCAATGAGATTCATAAAGGACCGTTAAGATCTAAGACACCTAGCTTGTTTAGGACCTGGGGTTTGATACCTCCTTTCGATAGCTTAGTTGGTAGAGCAGAGGACTGTAGAGGTCTAATGGAGTGATCCTTAGGTCACTGTTTCGAATCTGGCTCAAAGAAAGTGTCTTTTAATGGATATTTATCAACAGATATAAAAAATGTAATAAGTACTTCAGGGCCTGGGGTTTGATCCCCACCAAGAAAACAAAAGATAGATAGGATCTTATAAACTTCCCAGGCTGGCCTAGAACCATCTGGCCAGATTCATCTGCCTCTGCTTCCCAAGTGGATGCGACTGCAGGGCTTGTGTGGCTGTGCCACACATGGCTTTAATTGCTCCTGAAGAGTGTGTGATAAATCAGGAAGTTAATAATCGAATGATCTTTGTACTTGATGTCAGTGTTTGCATGTTTAACATGTGAAAAGTCTGAATGTGTTTGTTTAAATTGTAGTTTTATGTGTATGGGTGTTTAATCGAGTGTATATGCATTCACCATGTGCATGCCTGGTACCCACAGAGGCCAGAAAAGGACACCAGATCCCTTGGAACTATAATGACAGATAGTTATGAGCCACCATGTGGATGCTGGGAACCAAACTCCGGTCCTTGTAAGAGCAGCCGGTGCTCTTAACTGCTGAGCCATTTCTCCAGCCCCTGAGTGTGTGGTTCTATCTAAAAATGCATCATAGGTCTTAACAGGGAGAGCACAGGCTATGCTTGTCTAATCTAGTTTCAAGGAAACTCAGTTACCACAAAGGGAGCAGTAGGTTCAACCAAAGCTGCGTTTTCGTCTGACTCTGGATTTCAATGTCCCGCATGGGCTCTGCTTGAAGAGGGAGAGGTTTTTGGTCCCCATTGTGATGCTGACTCACGCATCATTGCCATAGCCCTTCAAGTACAGAGAATCAATAAGTATTTCTGGATGGGGCTGGGAAGAGAGCGCAGTGGTTAAGGTCACATTATTCTTCTTCCAGAGGACTGGTGTTTGATTCCCAGCACTCAACTTAAGTGGCTCACAATCACATGTAACTCTAGATCCAGGGGGATCTGACTCCTCTGGGGTCCACAGGCACCCACACATACTTGGCGTACACTCCCAAATACACATAAAAAGAAAAGAGCGTTGTCGGTTCTCTGGTGGTCTAGATATAGCTTCTGTCATGACTGGTTGGGACTTAGGTAGTGTCCCTGTGGGTGGGAGTGCTCTGTGGAGGTTTTAGAAGACTTCACTTCCATCTGCCACATGTCCTAACTGTCCTCAGTTTCTTCCCTTGTAACTCATCCCTCCTGTTCATGCTTTGTGGGAAAATATCTTGGAGACCCTTCCAGTGATGTGACACGTCTGGAACTTGGGGGCTTTCTCCCCAAACCACGGAAAAGAATAGCTCCTGTTTGATTATGCAGGTAACTACAGTGGACTTTCTTGAATCTGTCCTGGGAGGTGAGACTCAAATGTGGAGAAAGAGGTCTGTTTAAGCCTCACCCCTGAGAGGCCAGGTTTGGCAAGCTCAATCCAAGCCAGACGTGTTGGTTTGGGTTGGAGAAACTCCTAGAAATCAAAGACTTAGCTACTGTGCTCACAACCCTGGTCTGCCAGCCCCATTCTGCCCACAGAGAGAAACAAGCTTAAGTACTGGCAGAAATATTCAAGTGTATGCATTAGTCAGATTTAACGCCTGTGGTTTGGCTTGGTTGCTTTATTCAAAGATTATCTACTGACATAAAGAACATTAAAAAAATACTTGGAAATATTGATGGTGACTTCCATAGTCATAGTGTTTTCGTGAATTCTCTCAATGCTTTTAACAACATGGATTGCTATAAAAATAAAATAAAACCAGCCTTCTTTTCTTTAGGGTTCTGGAGCCCTGAGCGGGAGAAACTGATAGAGACATCCCGTTTAGGACAGAGAATTCCACATTCCCTCCCTTCTCTCTCTCTGCGCATTGCCTTAGCTGGGGGGTCTCTGCATTTATTCTGATCTACCGCAGGAGGAGGCTCTCTGGTGATGGCTGAGCACAGCACTAATATATGATTATAGCAGAATGTCCTTAGAAGTAATCTTGTTGCTATGTTTCTTTAGCAGGACAGTAATATCTGGGGACTCCTCTTGGTACCTGGCCTATTTAGTCTCAGACTGGTGGCCACCCAACCTGTGTTGGAGATAGGCCTCTTCTCATGGAGTGGGCATTAAGGCCAATTGGGTATTTGTTGGTTACCCCCAAAAGCTTTGTGCCATTATTACACCAGCATACCTTACGTGCAGATCATCACCGAAAATCTCAGGGTTTGTAGGTAGCTTGGTGTTTACCTTTTCCCTATACAGAGTGCAGAGTACTTTCCAGTATCCTGAATACTAGTCAGTAGGGTGAAGGCTCCCGGTAAGTACCAGCTCAGCTTCTCCATGGTCAGCGAGAGGAGTCAGAAAGAAGATGAGAGCCAAAGGGGATGGAGAAGATCAAGGACACACAGACTTGTAAACACTGCAGGGCTGGTGTGCGTGGAAACTCCCAGAGCCTCTGGCGGCAGGCACAGAGCCTGCACAGGTCTGATGGAGTCCCAGTGCTGAGAGTTGAAGTGGACACAGGCCCGAGTTGTAACCCAGAAGCCACCTCCAATTGATAACCGCTTGCAATGGAAGCATTCGTTGTCCTCAACAGAGTCTTACTGGGTATGCAAACCACTGCTAAGGGCGGGCTGCATTCCCAGCTGTGGATGGACAAACTCAGTAATGTTTTTGTTGTTGTTTGTTTTGTTTTTGTCTCATAATGCTTTGTCTGGGGATTTTTTTTTCTTCTTACCCTACAGATCTTTTGTTTATATGTGATGGTTTCCAATTTTTTTAATGGGATGTCTGTGTGTAGCAATATATGTCTCTGCTTCTCTACATGTTCCTTGTGTCCCCCCCCCCCTTTGGCTCTCCGTTTTTCTGTTTTTATTTTATTTTATTAGTTTCTTTCTTTCTTTTTTTAGATGCCTGTTTGTTTTCTAATGAGAGCAAGGGGAAAAAAAAAACCTGTGGATTTGGGTGGGCAGAGAGGATCTGGAAGGAACTGGGGTGGGAAACCATAGTCAGAATATAGCAAGTGAAAAACGTCTATTTTCAATAAGAAAGAAAATAAAACCAGATTCAAAGTTAAAATAAATAAATTAAAAATAAAGCAATAGCTTCATCTTGTGGCTTACAAATAAGCATCATCAGTATTAAATATGCATATTTTATCTTGCATCAACAGGACATCCGACAACAGACCTATGTTACAGAAACATACACAAAGATAAACACAGAGGGAAAGATTTGTGGTAAGTTTCTTATTCTCTAGAGTAAGAGAGTAGGAAAATAGAAACTCTTTTAATGTTTTTTCTTTATTCTCTCCTCCTTCACCTCTTCTTCCCCCATCATCCCTCCCTCCATTCTTTCCTTCCTTCCTTCCTTCCTTCCTTCCTTCCTTCCTTCCTCCTGCCTTTCCTCTCTTCCTTCTTTCCTTCCTTTCTTCCTTCCGACCAATAGCTCTCCAATAGCTCAGGCTGATCTTCAGTTTGTGATACTCCTGCCCTGGTCTCCAAACATCTCTCTTAGTTACTCTTCAATTCCCATGGAAAAACATTACAGTTCCAGAGGTTAGAGTCTATGATCATCATGACAGGCAACAAGAAGACAGGTGGGCAGACATAATGCTGGACCAATAGTCCAGAGCTCACATCTGATGATCCAAAAGCAGGAGAAATAAGGACTAACTAGGAATGGCATTGGTTTTTGAACTCTCAAAGCCTGCCCCAAGTAACATGCCTCTTCCAGCCAGACCACACCTCCTAATCCTTCCTAAACAGTTCTACAAACTGGGAAGCAAGTATATGAGCCTCTGGGGTACCATTCTCATCCAAACAACTATAGGCCACTCCTGGTAAAATGATAATATACATCCATTTATCTCATACAAAAAAGCCTCTCACACAATATGTCTCCACACCTCACATGTATTCCTGGTTTTACCTTGAAGCTGAGATTCTAGGTTATGTGTAATTTTTTCAAAGTCTCCCATTTCTCATTTCTGTGGTGTGCATTCTGTAGCTCTCTACACTGCTTATTAAATGGAGGCTGATACATGGAGGGTAAAGAATCAGCAAGTATGGATTCAATCTGGCCCCAGAGTACTCTCAATTTCTGTAGGAGAATGAAACTGTGTGGCTTACCCATGCTAGGGGTCCCTGTGAAAGGAGCTGAGTTGGGGGTATAAAGAAAGGTGAGAAATGTGTGCTATTGCCATTGTCTGCTTGTCAGTCTCAAGTCTGTTTGATTTCTTTAAAACCTGAGTCCTAGTTTGCTTTTTGTTACTGTGATAAACACCACGACCAAGAGCTACTTGGGGAGAAGAGGGTTAATTTGGCTTACAAGTTATATATAGTTCATTATGTAGGAAAGCTCATGGCAGAAACTGAAGCAGAGACCACAGAAGGATGATGCATACTGCTTTGCTCATCTCCCACCTCCTAGTCTATATATTTGTATAATCCAGACCTGCCTGCCTAGGGATGGCACCGCCCACAGTGGGCCGGGCCCTCTTGCATTGATTAGCAATGCCACACAGATGAGCTCACAGGCCAATTTGATGGAGGAACTACTTCAATTGAGAGTCTCTTCTCCCCTTTTTGTTGCTTTGTGTTTCAAGCTAGGCTTGTGTCAAGTTGACAAAAACTAACCAGATAGTCTGTGACCAAAAAAAAAAAAAAAAAAGGCATTTTAGGTATTCTGGTGAGTGTAAACAATCCTATTAGTAAAAATAATTGGGACTTAAGTATGAAGTAAAAATTACATTAAAAACCCTTAAGTTTTCTAGACTTCCACCTGAGGTTCCTGTGGATCTTTGAGGGTATGCTTTTCTCTTCAAGGGAAGATGCCCTTCACACACATGCAATGTAAGAATGTGGAATGTATGGGTCACCCTGATCCTTTCCCACTCATAGGAGGAACAGGCCATAGCCTCTCTCAGATGCCGAAGTGATGTGTACCCGATGTTTAAATTGTCAAAAAAAAAATCCTGACTTTCCATGGTATTTATACAGTCACATAGAAATCTGAGTTTAGAAAACAGGTTTGCACTAACAAAAGGTCTCATTCAGCTGAAATAAAAGGAGTTCTTTCTTCTTTCTTCTTCTTTCTTTCTTTCTTTCTTTCTTTCTTTCTTTCTTCTTCTTCTTCTTCTTCTTCTTCTTCTTCTTCTTCTTCTTCTTCTTCTTCTTCTTCTTCCTTTTTTTTCTTCTTTCTTCTTCTTCTTCTTCTTCTTCTTCTTCTTCTCCTTCTTCTTCTTCTTCTTCTTCTTCTTCTTCTTCTTCTTCTTCTTCTTCTTCTTCTTCTTCTTCTTCTTCTTCTTCTTCTTCTTCTTCTTCTTCTTCTTCCTCTTCTTCCTCTTCCTCTTCTTCTTTTCCTTCTCTTCCTCCTCCTCCTCCTCCTTCTCCTCCTTCTTTCTCCTCCTCCTTTCCTTCCTCCTCCTCCTTCCTTCTTCTTTTTTTCTTGTTCTTGTTCTCCTATCCTCTTCTTTGCATAGCCTTGGCTATTCTGGAACTCCCTCTGTAGACCAGGCTGGCCTCTAATTTACACAGATCCTCTGCCCCTGCTCCTGCCCATGCCCCTGCCTCCAGGGTGCTGGGATTTAAGATGTATGCCACCACCATCCAGTGGAAATTTTTATCTAAAAGCAGACATATTTGTAATGATTTTTCTATCCCTATGACAGATTGTAAATCACTAGGCTGTTAGACTTAACTAGATGTTATGGTGGTGTCAGGTTGCTGTCTACTATGTGGCTTTTAGTTTCCCATAAAACTGCTAACTTTATAGAAGCTTCTACCATTTGTGTTTTAAGCCCTCCATTCAAGAACATGGACATTGTGATTATTTGTATATACTCTGCCCAGAAAGTGGCACTTTTAAAAGGTGTGGCCCTGTTGGAGTATGTGTAGTCTTGCTGTAGTAGGTGTGTCACTGTGAGTGTGGGCTTTAAGGCCTTCTCCTAGCTGCCTGGAAGTCAGTATTCTGCCAGCAGCCTTCAGATAAAGATATAGAACTCTCAGCTCTCCCTGTACCATGCCTGTCTGGATGCTGCCATGTTCCTTATTTGATAATAATGAACTGAACCTTTGAACCTATAAGTCAGCCCCAATTAAATGTTTTGCTTATAAGAGTTGCTTTGGTCATGGTGTCTGTTCCTAGCAATAAAATTCTAACTAAGGCAGACGTCAATGACTGACAGCTCTCAAGGTAGATAACTGGGTATTCCTATTTTTCTGATAAAACATTGACAAATACCACCAGGGGAGGGGGGCTTTATTTCCTTTTATACTCTTGGTTACACTCTATCAAGGAGGGAAACCAAGGTAGAAACTCATGGTACAAATGGAAGCAGAGACCATGGAGGAATGCTGCTTACCACTTGCTCTCTATGGCTTGCTCAGCAACCTTTTTTATACAGAGAAAGCCCATTTATCTAGGGCTGGGACTGTCCATATTGGGCTCCCACATTAATCATAAATCCAGAAAATACCCCACTGACAAATCTAATGAAGACAGCTCCTCGTTTCAATTTCCTTTGCTCTGGTGTGTCAAGTTTGTGTCAAACTGACAGAACTAAGTACACTTAGTCATGGGCCATGGACAAAGATTTTGGGTCAAAACTGAAATATTCTAGACTGAAGACCTAGTCTGGCTGTGTTAAACTATTTGTTTGAATCATGGATTTGGAAAACGCCATGCAGTGATGGTCTCCGTTCGACAGAAGGAGGCTCACTCCACTCACAGCAGCTTGGAAACAAAGAAGGCAGGGGCCAAGATGCCAGGATCCCCCTGAACTTTCTTTATATAGGTCTCACTTCTTCCATAAACTCTCAACAGTGCCAAAGACGACTTTAACAAGATGCCAGCGACTCTACATGAACCAGTGAAGAAACAGGAAAGGAAATGACAGCCATAGAGAGGGAGAGAGGCTGAAATCCTGAGGGAGGAAGGCAGCCTTGGTCACACTGCCATGCATAGAATCCACATGGGAATCACTCCCTGAGAGAAGAAACACAATTTTGGTTAAATGGAGGAACTTGTTTTATGACTTTATGACTTTAGTCAGTGTTAGGTAGCAAATAAACCAAGACAACGGTGATTAACCTCGAAGTTTTGTTTGTTTTGTTTGCTGGATGCTACCAGATAGAAGGATGTTCCATTCATTCTATAGAAAAGTGACATCTTGTGCTTAGACAGATGCTTGCATTTTTCTCTTCCAAGGAACCCAGAAAGAAGGGACAGGAGGTGGCAAAGCTCACTTACCATTTCTCACCTTGGCAACAGAAGAACAGAAATGTCAGCCACGTCTGGGGAGATAATGGTGTGCACCCTAGCAATGATGTGAGACATGTTCAGCCATCCCCAAACCCACCCACATTCTTTGTCAAGCTTCAAGTAACACACAAATGCAAAATATAAATTTATTCGTAGTATTCTTTCCCCCATATAAACTTTTAGTATAAAAGTGTCCAAGTCCTCATATACATTTTTTCACTTAAAAAAAAAAAAAACGCCAAAGTCTCTGGCATTTTTGGGTGGGAATGGGGGGATTTGTGCAAGTAAGCAAACGGCCCCAGATCAGACCCGTCGTCCTGCGTCACCTTTGAACTCTCCTTGCCTCTGTGCTAAATGAGAAGAGAACTTACCAGCAATAGAAATATCGTTCTAAAGCATTTGAGAATCGTAACTGTTTGGGGAAGTTTGTGTTTCCGATTTCATTCTGTGGGTAACTTTAGGAAAAAAAAAAAAACCTAACATCTCAGCTTATCTGAGTTTAAATAGAGATCAAGAACAACTGGCTCTAGGCTCCCACAGCATGCCTCCTGCTTGTGTGGTCATGTTAGTCATGATAAACTGGTGAGAAGAGCTGCATTCAAAGTTGCTATTCTAGCTGCCTGCAGAAGCTGTCAAAAGTATCGATAAGATGGTTTCATACGGTACTGAAAGAGCAATGACAAAGACGTTCATTTTGTGTCGTGATGGTCACACCAGAATAAGATGTCATGGGTCACGGATGCCCATACTTAACAGGCAGTGCAATTCGGTGTAAAAGACGGCCGTGGCTACACGTGGGCACCCAGGGCTAGGCAGGCAGTGTTGACTACCCGGAGATCAACCATGTATCAGTCGACATGGATAACATGTGCATTCTAGGTCTGGGCAGGCAAGAAGGAGAGGTTTGTGACGCTATTCTCAGCTTGCTCCACAGGTCATAGAACTGTCCTCAGAATTCAGGGGCCCACAGCCATTCCACTGTGTCCCTGGCGCTGAACGGGTGGCTGCTGGCCAAGATGAAAACCTTCTCGGATGCCATCTTCCCCAAACTGTACTTTGTTTTAGGTAGTACTCTCAACGTCTAGTGATCTAAAACCACTACGGGGAGACTGGTTTCATTACACTGTCCCCAAGGGCTATTTTGTTCAACACTCCAAGTTTAAGTGAAGAGTCATCTGTCCACACAATGGAAGCAGACAAACTTTTCTTCTTAACTTTGAAAATCGATTTCCTCCGATGTTTGTGCAGCAACTGTTTCAACTTGTCCTTAAAAACGGAGGTGGTGAGAGTGTAGAGGATGGGGTTTAAGGCGCTGTTCACCGGAAGGAAAAAAACCACGATCCAGGAAGTGATGGTGCCTGGAGAAATAAAAGAAGTTTGAAAAGAAATAGAAAGTGGCTCCTCTCTCTCTCTGTTCTCCCAGATCCAGACCCCCCCCCCCCCACACACACAACAACTCCGTCTCCATCTTGTTCCTACTGCTTCAACAGAACACCAACTGCAACCTTCCCCGCAACATCTCCTGTGGATCCCACACACCCTCACCTACGCCACTCACGGCTGAATCTCAGCCTGCAACTTTCTAGGCTCCACCCAGCAGTTACCTAGCAACAGGCATGTAGGCCAGGCTTGCTATAAAAGGGAGTGTTTGGCCTCTCCCTTGCTCTCTGACTCTGACTCCCTTCTCTCTCTGACCCCTTTCTTTTTTTATTCCCCCAATCTCTAATGTTCCCAGCTGGCTTCTTTTTCTCTCTCTTCCTCTCCCCCTTAACCTCCCCTCTCCTCCCCTTCCTTTCTTCTCCTCCTCCTCGGTCCTTCTCTGTTCTCTCTTTTCCTCTATTCCCTTCTCAACTCCCCTTCTTCTCATACCCCCAAGTAAACTCTACTCCACGGGAGGGGTGGGGTGCCTCAGCATGGGCCTGCCGCGGTACCCCTTCTCACAACACCATACTGTGCTCTATAAAACACATCCTTGGCTTTGTAAAACACATCAATGCCTACCAGAAAGCCAGGCAAGCTGTCCACAGATCTTCTCCTCTTCTCTCTATTTTCCCAGCTGCCCAATATCATCCCCAGTGCTGCTGCAGAACACCCGTGGTAACCTTCTCTGCCCCCCGCCCCCATCTTCTGTGGATCCCACAGATTTCCCATCCTAACCTTCCTCCCCTAACTTGTTTCTTTATCCCAGACTCCAACTCCAGCAGGCACCCTTCTGCTAACCCAAGGGTGGCTCCTCACAGGGCAACAAGTAGGCTGAAGGTGAACCCACACCTCTCCTTCTGCTCCTGAGATCCGATGCACTCAGTGGCACCCCAGCTCTGTAGCAGGAAACATGTTGAGGTCCCCCTTTCCTCTCTGACCCCATCCTCAATGAATCACAAAGACCTTCTCCAACCGTCTTTCCCCCAACCCATCCCTCCTAACCTTCAACATCAGTAGGCACTCCCCATGGACATAAGAGCTGATCAGGACAAAAGCCAGGCAACACACGGCATCACACGCTTCAATAACCCAGAAACAGAAGCCAAGGAACAAGACGCCCACCCCACAAAGACAAATCCAGCCACCAGCATCTAGATATTTAATCATCCAGAAACCAGAGGCTGAACCGCCAGTATAAAAACACAGTCAACAGCAGCTAGGGAATTAAGTCTTCACAAGAGCTCAGCTATCTTACCACAGCAGGCCATGAACATCCCAGCTGAGTTGAAGCACAGGAAAGTGACCCCAAATCAGCCTTTGTGAATATGATAGCATTTCCTTACAGAGGGAACGAATAAATCCCTTAAAGAAACCCAGGAAAACACAACACACTAGTTTAAGGAAGTAATTAACATGTTCAAGAATAGAATGTTGGGAATAGAAGTCAATAAAAAAAAATGAGGGACTTCAGGAACTGAAAAAAATTAGGAATTCTAATGGGATGGACAGAGGCAAGCGTCACTAACAGAATACAAGAGATAGAAGAGAGAACCCCGGGTATAGAAGATATGATAGAAGAGATTGATACATTGGTCAAAGAAAATGTTAAATCTAAAAAAATTCCTGACTTAAAATATCTCGGCAACCTGGGAAACCATGAAAAGACTTAATGTGGGAATCATAGGAATGCAGGAGGGAGAGGAAACCAAGCTCAGAGGCCCAGAAAATGCTTTTAATAAAATCACAGAAGAGACTTTTCCTAACCTAAAGAAGGAGATGTCAATAAAGGTAGAGAACACCAACTAGATTGGACCATGAGAGAAAGTCCCCTTGGCACACAATAGTCAAAACACTAAAAACATACAGAACAAAAAATACTAAAAGCTGCAAGGGAAAAATACCAAGTAACTTAAGAAGGCAGACCTATTAGAATCATATCCAACTTCTCAATGGAGTCTGTAAAAGCCAGAAAGGCCTGGGCAGATGTCCTACAGACCCTTAAGAGTTCATAGACGCCAGCCCAGATGACTATACCCAGAAAAACTTTCAATCACTGTAGATAAAGAAATTAAGATGTCTTATGATAAAGTTGATTTTAAACAATATCTCTCTACAAATCTAGTCCCACAAAAGGTGCTAGAAGGAAAACTCCAACCTAAGGATGTTAACTACACCCATTAAACACAGGAAATAGTGTCACACCAGCAAAAATCAAAAGAAGGGAAACACACACACAGACACACACACACCTACCACCACCACCACCAGCAACACCACCACCACCAGCACCACCACCACCACCATCACCAATGACAATACCAAAGTAACAGGAATCAACAATCATTTCATTGATATGTCTTAATGGTCTCAATTCCTCAGTAAAAAGACACAGTCTAGCAGACATACATTATCTCATGGACCTAAGAAGCAAGCTGGTATAGGCATTTTAATACCTAACAAGAAAGACTTCAAATCAAAACTAATTAGGAGTGATAGAGAAGGACATTGCACACTAATCAAAGGAAAATCCACTAAAGTGATGTTTTAATTATTAACATCTGTGCCCCGAACACAAAGGTACCCAAGTTTTTAAAAGAAACACTACCACAGCTTAAATCACATACTGACTCTTACACATTGACAGTGGGGGACTTCAAACCCCATTTTCAACAATGGACAGGTCATCCAGACAGAAACTACATGGAGGAACACTGGAGTTAACAAACTTTATAAACCAAATGGATCTCAGGTATGCACAAAGCTTTTCACTCAAAACCAAAAGAATACACTTTCTTCTCAGCACCTCATGAAACTTTCTCCAAAATCAACCACATACATGGACACAATGTAAGTCTCAACTGATATAAGAAAATTAAAATAACTCACTGCATCCTATCTGACCACTACATAGCAAAGCTGAACAACAGAAACCAAACCAAACCAAACCAAACCAAACCAAACAAAACAAAAGCTTACAAACTAATGGAACCGAGCAATTTTCTACTGAAGAAAAATGGGTTAATCCTGAAATAAAAAAAAAATTAAAGACCCTTTAGAATTCAGTGAAAATGAACAAACAGCATGCCCAAACTTATAGGATACAATAAAAGTGGCACTAAGAAGAGAGTTCATGGCACCAAGTCCCTACATAAAAAAGACTGGAGAGATCTATCTCCAGTCTATCACTATCAACTTAATAGCACACCTGAAAGCTCAAGGATCAATCAAATTCAAGAGGACTTGACAGCAGGAAATAATAACTGAGGGATGAAATCAATAAAAGAGAACAAAGGCTGGTTTTCTTTCTCTCTTTTTTTTCTTTTTCTCTCTCTCTTCCTTCCTTCCTTTTTTCTTTCTTTCTTCCTTCCTTCCTTTTTTCTTTCTTTCTTTCTTTTTTTCTTTCTTTCTTTCTTTCTTTCTTTCTTCCTTTTTTTTCTTTCTTTCTTTCTATCTTCCTTCCTTTCTTTTCTTTCTTTCTTTTGAGAAAAATCAATGAGATAGACAGATCCTAATCCACACTAGTGAGTAGAGAGAGAATATCCAACTTAACAAAGTTGTAACTGAAAAGGGGAGGGGCAAACAAAAGGCACTAAGGAAATCCGGAGGATCATAAGGACATACTTTAAAAAAAACCTGTTCTCCACCAATTTGAAAAATAGAAATGAAATGGATAATTTTCTTGATAGGTAACACTTACCATTTAAATCAAGATGAGATAAACAATTTAAATAGACCTATAATCCACAGTGAAACAGAAGCAGCCATTAAAAGTCTCCCCCAAACAAACAAATAAACAAACTCCAAAATCAAAAGACCAAGCCAAACCAAACCAACCAACCAACCAAACAAACAAACACCAGGTCCAGATGGTTTTAGCACAGAATTCTACCAGACTTTCAGAGAAGATTTAATACCAATACTCCTTAAATTATTCCACAAAATTGAAACAGAAGGAACATTGCCTAATTTATTTTATGAGGCTACATTCATCCTGACACTTAAACTACATAAAGATTCAACAAAGAAAAAGAATTACAAACCGATTTCTCTTATGAACATAGATGCAAAAATACTCAACAAAACACCTGTGAACAGAATGTATGAACACATCAGAAAGATCATCCACCAAAATCAAGCAGGCTTCATCCCAGAGAAGCAACATACAAAAATTAGTAAATGTAATCCATCAATTAAACAGACTGCATGACAGAAACCACATGACCATTTCATTATATGCAGAAAAGGCCAGGGACAAACTCGCACACCCCATCATGAAAAAAGTCCTGAGAGATTAGAGATCCAAGGGACATACCATATCTAAACATAATAAAGGCAATTTATATTAGCTTAAAGCCAACATCAAATTAAATGGAGAGAAACTCAAAGCAATTCCACTAAACTCAGGAGCAAGAGAAGGCATCCACTCTTTTCATACTCACTTAACATAACATAGTACAGCTATGAAACACCTGAGGAAGAACAAGAGGACACCACTTGGGAAGGAAGAAGTTAAGGTATCTTTATTTTCAGATGATATGATTGTATACACAGGTGACCCTAAAAATTCCACCAAAAATCCCCAAAAAACAAAAACCAAAACCTACAGCTGATAAACACTTTTGGCAAAGTGGCCTGAAGCAAGATTAACTTAAGTAATAAAAATGTTTAAAAAATCATTAGTCCTCCCATATACAAATGACAAATGAACTGAGAAAGAAATTAGGGGAAACCACCTTTTCATAATAGCCTCAAATTATATAAACCATCTTGAACTAATTCTAACTAAGCAAGTTGAAGACTTCTATAATAAAATATTCAAGTCCTTAAAGAAGATATCAGAAGAGGGAGACTCTCCCATGCTCCTAGATCTTTAGGATTAAAATAGTAAAAAAATGAAATCTACAAATTCAATGCTATCTCTATCAAAATCCCAACACCATTCTTTGTAAATCTTAAAAAAACAATTTTACAATTTTCAACTCCATATGGGAAAGCAGAAAACCTAGAATAGATAAAAGTATCCTGAACAGTAAACAAAACAAAACAAAAGAACAACAACAAAAAAAAAACACCTTGGGGGTCCCATTATTTTCCATTTCAAGTTGTACTACAGAGCTATAATAATGAACCACATGGTATTGGCACAAAAATAGACATGTTGATCAATGAAATTGAATTAAAGATCCAGACTTAAATCCATACACCTATGAATGCCATTTTTGATAAAGCCAGAAACACAGTGGGGGTGGAGGGAACCCAGCATCTTCAACAAATGATGCTGGTCAAACTGGTTGTCTGCATGTAGAAGAAGGCAAATAGATTCATTTTAATCACCTTTCATAGATTCAAGTCCAGGTGGCTCATAGATTACAACATACAACTAGATTCACAGAGCCTAATTGAAGAGAAGTGGAGAATATCCTTGAATGCCCGGGCACAGGAGACAACTCTTGAACGGGACAGTTATAGTACAGTCACTACTTGATCAACAGTTAATAAAACAGACTTCATGAAACTGAAAAGCTTCTGTAGGGCAAAGGGCTCTGTCAAAACAGCAGCCTACAGAAAAGGAAAATATTTTTGCCAACTTCACACCAGATATAAGAATGATATACAAAATATAGAAAGAACTCAAGAAACTAGACATCAAAAAATCAAATAGCCCAATTTTAAAAATTGGGGAACAGATATAAACAGAGAATTCTCAATAGACAAATCTCCAATGGCTGAGAAAATGTAAAGAAATGTTCTGGGCTGGAGAGATGGCTCATCAGTTAAGAGCACTGACTGCTCTTCCAAAGGTCCTGAGTTCAACATGGTGGCTCACAACTACCTGTAATGAGATCTGATACCCTCTTATGGTGTGTCTGAAGACAGATACAGTGTACTCATACACATTGAATGAGTAAATAAATCTCAAAAACAAAAAATGTTCAGTATCCTTAACCACCAGGGAGAAACAAATCAAAACTACTCTGAGATTTCATCTTACACCTGTCAGAATGACTAAGATCAATAAATCAAGTAAGAGCTCAGCTTATGCTGGTAAGGATGCGAAGCAAGGGAAGCACTCCTCTGCTGCAAGCTTGGACAGTACAGAAATCAATATGGCAGTTCCCCAGAAAGTTGAGAATCAATTTACCTCAAGACCCAGCTATTCCACTCTTGGGTATATATCCAAATGACACTCCATCCGGCCCCTAAGACATTACTCAACCATGTTCATTTTGACTTTATTCATAATAACCAGAAGCTGAGAACAACTTAGATGCCCCTAACAGAAGAATGAATAAAGAAAGTGTGGTGCATTTGCACAATGGAGTACTTTTACATTTACACAATTGCAACTGTGGAATGCTCCTCAGCTGTTAAATGGTATCATGAAATTCGCAGGCAAATGTATGGAATTAGAAGAAAAATTATCCTGTGTGAGGTGATTCAGACCCAGAAAGACAAATGTGCTACGTACTCACTCATAAATGGATATTAGCCATTAAGCAAATGATAACCAAACTACAATCTATAGGCCCCAAAAGGTTAGGTAAAGAGGAGGGAGGAGTCTAGGTGGGGCACACATGAATCTCCCTCAGATGGGGAAATAGAATAGATTTTCCCCAAAATCTGGGGGCCAGTAGGTATGGGAGGAGGAAGTGGGGGGGGAGGTAGGGGTGGAGTGGGATGGGGTGGAAGGAGAGAGTGCAGGGAGAGATGGCTGGGATTGGGAGGCTTATGTGGGGTGGGATGGAAGCCTAATGCAATGAAAGCTTTCTGGAATCGATGAAATGATCCTAATAAGGACCCCTAGTAATGGCAGATACATAGTCTCATTTCTTGTAGCCACACAAGCTTCCCAGTGGCCACATAGGATCCCACTTGGTTGAGTTGTTGGTCAAGGGGTCCTATGGATCTCCAAACAACCCACACTGTTGCTAAGACAAAAGGATGCTCTCTTCAATCTGAGAGCAGGGATCCATTGCTGGGGACAACACTCACAAGGCTCACTGAACACGGAGAAGTGGAGCTGGTGCCTACATGGAGCCTCATCTCTGTGTTCTAGTCCCTTTGGTGAAAGAAGATGCTCTGTAGGCTACCGAAAGAGAAACATGGACATCAACCCATCCATAAAAAGACTTTGACCTACAATCTATCTTACCTGCAAAATATCCTATGGTAATGGTGGCATAGAACTTGTAGGAGTAAGGAACCAATGTCTGATTTGACTTAAGGCCCACTCCATAAGGAGCACATACTGTTTGGATAACCAAGAACCAGAGAATAGATATCTTAAAGACAGGTGGTAAAACCAAACACTACTGGCCTAAAAAAGTTAAAAAGAAAGGAAGGGAGGAAGGAAGGGAGGGAGGGAGGGAGGGAGGGAGGGAGGGAAGGAGGGAGGGAGGAGGAAGAAAAAGAGAAGGGAATAGAAAGTGAAGATGGCTGTTTGTTTTTACAGTGCTGGGGACAGAGCCCAGGACTTCATGCATGCCAGGCAAGTACTTATCAACTGGGATCTATCCATAGTCTGAGGATACTGACTTAAAGAGACATACATTATCCAAACTGCAATTGATGTATATATGGTGATGCTTAGTACTTAAGGAGTTATAGATTCAAAGTTTTATTGCTTACTGTTTTTTTTTTTTTTTTTTTTTTGCATTTCATTGACTAAATTTTAATTGTCATAAGACAAAACCGGAGGAAATGCTCTGACAGTATTCTGAAAGGTATTTTGTATAGAGGTATTTTTTTTTTCTTTTTGATGAAAAAAATGAATGTACGAAATATTTTGTTATCGTGGCATTAGGAAAGAACACAGCCCCCAGAGAGGTAAGAGACTTGTAGAACAGGGAAGCCATTTTTTGAGAGCTATCTAAAAGGCACTCCAGTGAAGCAATGCTACCTCAACAGACCAGTGGGTGGGTCAAGATAGGAGCAGGAAATATTCAACTCACTCATCTGGGGTGTTCTTTTCCTTCTCCCACAACCGGGAGAAAGGAGGCAAAGGTGATGAACATCCGTGACTCCTGGGCAGCCCCAGCTTCCCCAAGTCACTGAGAAAGGTTCCTCATGGAGCTCAAATACTGGTTAGCAGCCTGGTGTGCTCCTGACCCCTCACTCTCCATGGGGCAGCTCATAGCATGGCAGCTGAGTTATTGTTTATTAAACACCATGATGTGAAAAGCTCGGTGGAATATATGAAGATGAATAAATCATGTTCCCAGCATTTCTGGAATTTATAATTTTAAGGAAGCAATGGACACATGGACTCAAGATGAAAGCTAGTATGATGTGGCTCAAAGGAGGCCAACAAGTATGATGGGAACAAGATCTTGTAGGTGTTAAGCAACTGGTTTGAGTGAGGCCGGGGATGGTGCCATTGGAAGAGAGAACTTGCATTGAGCACTGAGGGAGAGAAATGTTCAGTGGACTACACTATTGTCTCCTGAGAGCTTGTATGATCTCCAAGTAGAAGAAACCCCGTCAAATGACATAGCAGAGAAACACAAAGGAGAACGTTCACAGTTGCTATGGCCTTAGATCACAGAGGGTGGGGTGGGAAGTAAGAGACACCACAGACATAGTCCGACACTGGACTACATTATGTGAGCAGTGCGAGCCAGTGGATTATTTGGTCCTATGGAATTTGAAATGGTCTGATGAAAGAGTTGTCCAGGTAGGGGGCCACAGATTGAAGATTGCCCAAGGGAATGTCTGTGCTGCACGTAGCTGGATCTCCTCCAATGAGCCAACAGCAAACAGTTATGTCATCTGCTTTCACTGCGCAGACCAGCAAGTCTCCCAAGTACTCAGCTCTGACCATCCGTGATCTTCAATTCCTCATCTCACCTGGCTTGATGGACATCTAAGCTGGATGAACATCTATGCTGGGCGGACATATATGCTGGGCAGACATATATGTTGGGTGGACATCTATACTGGGTGGACATCTATACTGGGTGGATATCTATACTGGGTGGACATCTATACTGGGCGGACATCTATACTGGGTGGACATCTATGCTGGGTGGACATCTATACTGGGTGGACATCTATGCTGGGTGGACATATATGCTGGGCGGACATCTATACTGGGCGGACATCTATGCTGGGCGGACATCTATGCTGGGTGGACATCTATGCTGGGCGGACATCTATACTGGGTGGACATCTATGCTTGCTTGATGCAAAATTCAAGCAAGAGGGGGCTACTGGGCCTGGTGTGTCTCTTTACACTAGGGCAGGCCTCACATAACTGCATAAGCTGGGGGGAAAGAGCTCTTCATCACCTTCCATGTGCCAAACTCAGGGCTGTCACAATGACCAAGACACAACTCCCACCATGATCAGCTCTTCAGGTGGACCTGCCTATGGGCTGTAAGCTGAAGATGTTCCCAAGCTCTATTTAAGAACAAGGACAAATGCCCTGGTGGCTCCTGGCAGCTGTGCTCTTAGAAGAGGCATCGGGTAAAATACAAACCAACAAAATGTGATTTTTCTCTGTGAAGTAGGGTTGTGCTATGGGTCGGGGTGTTTCATGAGTCATGTAGTCAAAGCCTGATACGATGTTTCATGGTTAGGACTATGAAATAGGGCTGATGGTTCTATCTGAATCTGAGCATCTAAATCACAGGGAAATTGAGAAGAATACCTCTTGTGCATGCCTTGGCCCTCAGGCACCAATCTAGAATTCTTGGTGGAACCAGAGATTCTATTGTCTGTCTGTCTGCCTGCCTGCCTTTCTTTCTTTCTTTCTTTCTTTCTTTCTTTCTTTCTTTCTTTCTTTCTTTCTTTCTTTCTTTCTTTCTTTCTTTCTACTTGTACGGGAGGGGCTGATACTAAAGTATGGTTCCCTAACTGGTTCTTACTCTGGTTAATAAAGAAGGCAGGAGCCAATTACTGGTGAAGGGTACAGGTGGGACTTCTGGGCCCTGTAGGAAAAAGAAACTAGAGGAAAGAAAAGGGACTTTTCGGCCAGGCTTTGGATAGAGAGGAATGAAACAACCATGTAAGAGCTTGGGGAAACTAGAAGTCTCTGCCACTGGTGGATAGCCAAGGAGGTTCTCAGAGGCTGAGGGTGGGGTTTTAAGATTACACACAACATCTATCTACCTGTCTCTTTGTCTATGTATGTACATAAATGTGGTGGTTTGAATATGCTTGGCCCATGAGAAATGGCACTATTAGAATGTATGGCCTCGGTGGAGAAAATACATCACTGTGGGGGTGGGCTTTGAGGTCCTATGCTTAAGGTCTGCCCAGTGCAGAGGAAAGTCCCCTCCCGGCTGCCTGTCCCCTTCTGTTGCCTGCAGATCAAGATGCAGAACTCTCTCTCTGTTCCTCCAGCACCATGTCTGCCTGGACGATGCCATGCAGCTCCTGCCATGATGGTAATGAACTGAACTTCTGAAATTGTAAGCCAGTCCCAAGTAAATGTTGTCCTTGATAAGAGTTGTCTTGGTCATGGTGTTTCTTCACAGCAGTAAAACCCCAACTAAGACAGTATTATCTGTCTATCTGTCTAGAAGCAAGATACTTAGATTTATCTTCTCTCTTTTTTCAGTGATTTTTTTATTCTTCTCACTGGATTTCACTACTGCCCATGTTAGAATATTAAATATAAAACACTGAGATGGGAGTGTTAGCTCATTGTATCAATGCCATAGGTCCTTATGGAGAATTTCCTATGTGCAAGGCACTGTCCTAAACTCTGTCCTTGTCAATCAAAAGGCCTAAGAAGGCACTGTGAACCCGGGGATATAGAAGGGGACTGACCTGGTATCTCCACTTGAAGGAGAGACAGGATTTTAATGACAAACACAGGAATCCAGCAGATGGCATCAGAGAACACGATAAAAAAGAACCGGTTGGCAACAGCCACCTCCTTCCCGATGTGGCTCCTCACTTCTGCAGTCTGAAGGGCTGTTTTCTGAATGGAGCAGAACATGGTGACATAGGAGAACATGATGACCAGGAAAGCCAGCAAGTTCACACCTGTTGGAGAAGCACGCTTGGTTTACACTCTCTGTGTGGTCAGTAGAGAAGCATCGGCTACGTGGCTGCTAATACAGCGCCCAGCACTGGCCTTTCCCAGAAGCACCCTCTCCTATGTTTGTACAGCTATGTAGCTAAACTTCCCCAGTTTGGGGAATAAAATCAAGAATTGGGTTTTTATTAGCCTTAAAAGAGGATTTCAAAGGCATACATTCTTTATGAGAAATTAGGGCTGGAAACTCAAATCTAGACTACTGTGAGGCAAATTAGCTTTTCTCCCCTCCCAACTCTCTCTTACACACACACACACACACACACACACACACACACACACACACACACAGAGTTTTGTTTTTAGTTCCTAGTAAGTTACCCTTTAAGGTGAGGCTATGATTATAATTCACGTTTCAAAAATAAGTAACAATCTCAGTTCTTTGTCTTATACACATGAATAAAATAATCTTAGAATTCATCACAAATATAATTGCCCCAGAACCACTTTTCTTTAAGCTTTGGGCATTTCAATAAACATAACACATAAAACCAAAATGTATTTTTGCTAACTTTTGTCTACAGTGATTTAAACTATTGTGGTTCAGAACCCTTTACATTCCATTTAGAAAAGAGATAAAAATGTTTAAAAAAAATACAACTAAATGAATCATTCTTTTGGGACCAAATGGTTCCACTGACATCCCCTATAACACTTATTTCTTGTTTCTTTAGCTTGCTTTATTCTTGCTGGAACAAAAAAAAAAATCCAAAATAGTGATTATCAAATTTTTTTTAATAAGCATGAAATTTGCATATATTTCCAGAGCTGCTAAAAACATTCCTAAATTGAACTCAGACTGTGTACAAGACCGGTAATGGCTGGGGAAACAGTTAAAATTATTGTTATATAATAGAATTTTATAACACTGGTTTGTCTGAGGTCTCTTGTCAGAGAGTTTAGCTTGGCATAAAGTAAAATGATTCTGTTGAAGGTGCTTAATCTGTTTTAAGAGAGTCTGGTGCCTCAGCTGTAAAAGTTAGCTACATCCAACTTCCTTAGCAATTTAACTGGGCCTGGCTGGTCCTTGGAGCTGAGGTCCACTTTGAACTCACAAAATGTTGTTTCCTGGAACACAGCTGGAACACACTGGAGTGTGTTTCCTGGAACACAGCTCCCACCCCTAATTCTCTGTCTTCGCTTGGCTGTGCCTCTCCACCATCCCCATTCATTTCTCCTTCGAAGCCTTCCCTCATCCTCAGACGTGGACATCCTAGTCTCTTTACCCATAGTGCTTTTCGGCATGCGCTATGAGGATGCAGCTGCGGGTCTGCATCCCGCTGTGAGACCCCTGGCTGCTGTCTCTCTAGTTCTTAATATTGTGCACGGCCACAGAAAATGCACAATAAACTCTTGACACTGTAAGTTTTGGCGGTTTGAATGTGTTCACGCAGGCATATGCGTCGGAGGTGTCTGCGAAGATCACCTGCGCTAGGTACTGTGAAGAAACAAGCCAGGTGGAAGCCTAAACAGCCCAAAGGATCCTGGGAGAAGACTGGTGTCTGAAGAGAATCAACAAAATGATGTAAAAACAGAGTTTTGTTTTCCAGAGAAGGAGAAGGAATCGACGGAGAAATGGGAACAGAGGTTAGGGCGACTTTAGGGTGAGTTTTAAGCGATCCATTTAAGTTTGGCCTGGAGAGTTTGGTGGGTTTCTGATTGGAGACTGTTCATAGCCAGGGCTATGGAACAAATGTGAGGGGGGATTGTGACGTCAGTAGTAGTGGGAGGGGCTAAGAGTGTAGAGCAGAGGCAAGATCTTAGATTATAGCAACAGCAGTGGGCAGAGACCAGCAGGAGTGGAAGGCAGAGGGAACGTATTTTTAATGAAGCATCAAGAAGTTGTTGATGGGGAGATGAGAAAAGAAGAAACAGATGAAATGATGTGTCTTAGGTAAAGAAAGGCTGTGGACAATTCTTCATTCCAAGCAGAACGAAGACATGTACAATTTAAACCATTAATGTTAAGGTCTAAGTCTATCATATATTTATAACAGAAAATACAAGATCATCATTTCTAAGGGGAAAAAGTCAGGGAATTAAGACAGCTGAAAAAAATTTGTATTGAAGGGGCCTCAAGAGCTGTGTTTACCAAAGGCAATAATTCTGTGGGTGTTTAGATACTCTGCTAGTGGGTTTCCAGAATTTTATTAATATTTAAATTATGACATTAAAATAATTTAAAGGGAGTTTGAGAAATTTGGTAGGGTTTCAGGACAGGGCACTAAGTTTTTCCAGGCCATACTCACTATGACTGAGAAGCAAAAAGAATGAGAAGCAATTAAAAAAACAAACCACCCACAGGTCCTGAGAGTGTGTCTTTGTTTCCTACACTAAATCTCAGCAATGAAAAGTTTAAGGAAAACCTACAAAGTGCACGCCAAGAACTTTGTTTTCTTTCCGAATGAACAGAGGAGCATCTGATGTCATTTCTAGAAAGATGGTGGCGTCTCTGTGAAACCGGGGATGAAATTTACCTAGGAAAATCCCAAGGGAGTACCCTCTACTTCCAAAATCTTCTGCTTGGTCGTAATGAAGTGGGAAGCAGACTCCGTTTTCCCCATAAAAGTTGCCAAAATAATCCTCGCTGGTGAAGGGAACGGCCGCTATGAGAAATCCCGCCACCCAGATGCTGGCGAGGACCACCGCAGTCTGGCGCTTGCCCAGGCGCAGGTTTCTGAAAGGGAATACGATGACCAGGAACTTCTCCAGGGTCAGGAATGTCAGCAGCAGCACCGAGACCTCCGTGGACAGTGTGGCCAGGAAGCCCAGCAGGCGGCAGGGCACACTCTCCATCCACAGCAGCGCATACTTCTGGTACTGCCCTCGGTACTTGATGTCAAAGACGCCCACGGAGAACAAGTATACACCCATCAGGCAGTCGGCACCTGCAAGGAGCCAAGCAACCCAAGACAGTTGCGCTCTATTTTCCTAGATCCCTCTTCCTGTATTAAACGAGCTGATGTTAACTACCTACTAGACTACTAACCAGCCACAGTGGACCTCATTTGTTATCGAGCTAAAAGGCTGGAAAGGGGTAACAATTTTTGAGGGGGTAGTATGTAACTGAAAATATGTACTGCTTGTATAGTTAACAAAATATTCTTGATTAACACAAATATTTGCCCATCTTTTTCTTGACAGTGGCAGTAAGGGAGCATCTGGGCTTGTCAGGCATGTGGGATTTTGTAGTTGAAATTAATAATAAATTACATTTAGTTTACAAATCTCAAAACCTATTTTATCTTCCATGTGCCCCTCCCCCCATTCATTGGCTGGAGTTTTCATTTCTAAGACGTGATTCCCAGGGCTGTGTTTCGTGCTAAGAGCTTGTTACGTAAAATCACAAAGAACAGTCCATTCACATCTAGAAAATATTTGCCCACCAAAGCTAATTTGTATTGAGGGATATTTGTCGAATATACAATCCCGTATACGCATCATATAAATATACAATACGTCATATACATATCCCCTTGTAGAAGGCGATCTATTTATTACAAGAAACATACTCACAACAGAGGATTTTGATGGACATAGCGTGGGTCGTATTCTCAGCCTTAATGCGAGACCTCACGGCTATGACAAGGAAATTCCCAACGCAGGTAATGAAAGCTATAACCCAGACAGACACTCTGAGGATACTGTTAGCCAAGAGGTCCTCAGATGAAGAAATACCATCAGTCGAGGGCATACAGATTCGGACATGGGGAACATAGGAGCAGTACCGAAAGGTTTTCAAGTAACTGAAGTCAAAGGAGAAAAAGAGAGAGTCATTTGGCAGCAGTGATTCAAGATCCCCTACCAGGGCTACAGGCGGGAGGAGGGGTTGGCACTTGGCTGGTTTGCTTGTTATTGTGAAGTATTATTAGTCTTTAGCAATTTGCTGGTCTAGGTAGGGCTATTGGAAAGACTAGCACTGTGTGGGTCATAGACTTCAGAACTGTATGGCTGTGTTTGGAGAGAGTCAAGGGTCAAGACCTCAAGTTTCGGGGGTTCTACTACCATCCCTGGCCATATTGGATATTCTAAAAAGCAGGTCACTATTAAAAGAAAAAAAAAAGATCTCTAGCTAACATCCCAGGCTTTCACTGTCGGGAACCTATGACTCACAAAAACTATTCTCAATCAGTATTGAGTATCTAGCCTCCTTCTTGTGCTGGTCAAAGGGGGGAGTTTGAGATTAGGAAGACTGAGTCTTGCTAGAGCTGGGAGAAACAGTCACCTCAAACATAGGGTCCATATCAGAGTTTCTTCGAAAGGACTTAGCTTTTAGAGGGAAATGTGGTCAATGCATTTGTAATCTGGGCACTCTTGAGGGTTGGAGATGGCCAGCTCATTGGGGTTATGGCCACACCCTAAACATGTATGTGTAGATTTTCTCCCACGGCACACGTTCTATCTGTACTCTTCCACTGTGTCCTGTGGTTCATTATCCTATTCTTTCTGCCCCAGATGGATATACTTTTACCATCTCCGAATTCAGTTTCCACACCAGCAAGTTAGATGACTCCATGGCGCTCTGTGGAGCCCTCTCAAGACCATGTGCCTGGCTATGGTCTTCTAGTCTTATGCAAGCTAGACCCATGCCCCTTGGCGAGCCTTGACTCTGCTTTTTCTTTGGATATATTTGGTTGTTTCAAATACCGAGTGACTGACCATCCAAACCCTTCATCTATCTCTTCATTTCATGCATCATCACGGAATCAATAGACATTTACTTATTGGCTCATTTACTCCCACTTCAAAGCTAAAAGAAAGTACTCTGGCACATTCTTTCTCTCTCTCATTCATGGGTCCTCAGCATCACTATGTTCCTGCCAGATGCTAAGGACTCAACAAACATCTCTTAGATCATCGAAGGATGTTGGATTGTTGAGTGTTGGGTGTCTCGGAGACATACAAGGCATATTCTACCCCAAGTAGCTTACAGTCCAGCTTCTTAACAACAGTTGACATCCAATTAAAGAAACCTGACATCTTGACTTCATTAGTTTCTTTTTCTACCCCAGACCTCTGTCCCAAACTTGGTTCTTTTAGGATTCCATGATACTCAGTGTCTTCAGAGCGAGAAAGCCAGGTTGGCTTTCTCACTGTGACCAGGAGCAGGCGGGATGGGAACAGGGGTAAGGGGTGAGGGATAGGGTGAGAAGGTAGGGATGTTTCAGCAAGTGAAGGTCAAAGAAGAAGAAAGGAGGTCATTTATCAGGAATGTAGCTAAGCTAGCTCTTTTTCTGTTTGTTGTTGGTCCCTCCGTGACCTTAGCATTTAGACACCAGCTTCGCCAAATTCAGAACAGTCTGGATCTCTCTAGTCTAAGACAAACTCACCTTCTGCCTGCAGCAAGTAAAGGACGGCCTCATGAATTATTTATCTAATGGTGCCACAGGAAGGGAAATGAGCAAAAGCACACGGATACGCATTGAACACCTGTCTTTGAGGCACCACACCCCCTGCACAGACACAAAAGTGTTGTCCCCCAATGAGCACCTGAATTCACCTCAACACTCTCATCGACTGGCTGCACCCAACTTGGGATCTTACATCGATTTCTCCCTATGTTTGTGGATGACAATGGTTAATTTTGAAATCAGGAACATATAGATCATAGACAGTTGATAAAGAAATGGTCACGTTAAAAAATAAACACATATATGAACACAACTTACACAGTGCACTTTAGCCAATATATATTCAAGTGACTTAACAAAACTGATAAAGATGAATTACCTCCATTTGCAGTGCACTTTTAATAAGAGAAACAACACCTGGAATCTACATAGCCCACATCTGAGAGCAGCCGACTGCTCACTCATGTGAAGTGAATTAATGTTTCCAGGTCTCCTGAGTACCCTTTAGCCAGTGACTTCATTTGATGTAATATGTGGCATTCTGGTACCCTGATCTCTTATTGGGCCTCAATTGGATAAACATCGTGTTTCCAGAGAGAAGGGTCATTCATGTCGGCACATCATTATATTGAACTCTATTTGAACAGGGACCAAAGGTGACAAAATTAAAAAGTTCTCAATAGAAAAGAAGACGTTTGTTGCATACAAACACAGTTCAGTGATAATTAGACAGTTGAGCATGAGAATATTTGAATTAATCCATCATGCCTTCTTTCCCCTCCATCCCTTCAAGCATACATACATGTGAGAAAGGTTCTTCAGGGGTCGGAACATCCCTGTGCTTATGTTTGGAATCTCTATCCTTTCCAGGTCTCTGGAAGATATGTACAATGGGTTGCACATTTTTAGGGTTACACTCTTTGAAACCATTTCACTTTTTGGTCACGACTAAAATCTGATGCTTTAAATTTTATGTTACCAATTCGAATATGGCTAAAAATTTCATAGCAGACATTCCGATGAAATTTATCATTAATATTAACAGCTGCTGTAAGTGGGAGTTTTTGTGTCGCTTAGATGCAAAATTACATTTTGATATAAAACTGGTTTTGAAATGGTAAGGGGCTGGGAGAGTACGGCTCAGTGGCTGCATGCTTGCCTGACAAACACAAGAGTTTGGCTTCCACCCCCAGAAGTAATAAACAAACAAACAAACAAACAAACAATCAATTGATCAAATGGCAGTGGTGTCTGATTTGAGTTTAACATTATTTTCAGAGTTTGATTAAGTCAGCACTACCATGGAAGTTCATGGGTTTCATTTCATACCTAGAACTTCCAACTAAAGTGAGTCCGATGAGAATCTGGATTTGAATATTTATTTCTCCCTGGCCTTATGGGCCTTTGGAGTGGAAGCTCAGAGGCAGTGGGGAAGATGCTACTCAGAACCATCATTTAGCAAGACCCCAGAGGAGCAGTCATTCTTATTTCCCGCCAGGGTCTACAACGTCAAGCATCCGGACATTCTGAGTTAGTTGGAGAGATGGTTAGAGACCCCCGACATTTTGAGCTTATCCAGGCACTTCTAAAGGTTTGGGTCTCAGAGACCCCTTCGGGACAGTGTAAAGGAAGAGCCACAGGCCTCACCGGAAGCTAACAGGGAAAAGGCAGTGTAGCAGTGAGAACTTCCTGTTTGCAGCGTGCGATCACAGATAAATCCTTTAAAAAGCAGGATTTATCCTGATGCTTATAGCTGATTGAGTAAAGATTTTGTTCACAATATGTTTTTAAATTTTCCTTGGTCTAGTGGCTTCTTCACGGGAGAATCCCTTTGCTCTCTAGACCAGAATTAAAATGGGAAGAGATACCTGATACTACAGAATCATCTTGTGGCCCCTCTGGGAAACCCCCCGAGTTCTTTTAAAAACTCCCTCACCCCACTTCTTCCCATCGATTTTTCAGCTTTCATGTTCGATTCTCACCACTGACGTTTTATGTGGATTGCATGGTTGCTGCACCACGGGGGTCATTATAGCTTGTATGTAAGTCCAATATATGAACTGATGTCCAGTTAGTATTATTACTATAGTATTGCTCACCAGTATATACCAACAGTGAGGTATTATTCCAGTGAGTCTTAGAAACAATTAGACGTGAAGAGAGGAGAGCAAGAGCAACACTTTCTACTTTGGGAAAGGGATCAGACGGCAGCAGGAGAATTTTCTGTATAGAAACGTGCACCGTGAACCTAGGACCCCAAGCCGGTCAAGTGTTCTGTCAGTGAACTACATTCCCCAGCCGTTTAAACACATTCTTACACAGGACTGCTTTGTGCAAGGGAGTCAGAGCGAATATCTTGTGTATTGTATGGGTGCATCGCCTGTCAATTAAAAAAAAAACCTATGGCCTATAAAAAAGGGTAGATCAGAAGGTGGGACTTCAGGTAGGTAGAAAGAATTCTGGGATAGATACCCACATGGGAAGAGTCGCTGGGGGAAATATGAGAAGGGCACATGTGAGGTACCCAAGCAAAGGTGTGACACGTGACAGAATGTAGATTAGTATAGATGGGTTGTTTAAAATTATTAGCCAATTATGGAATGAGCTTAGTTATATAGCCTAGGTATTTGTAAATATACTTCGAGTGAGTTGTTATTTTGGGGAGCTTGGGGCTGGGGAGGAAGACAGTTCCATGCAGTTGAGTATCATGACATATGATGACATTATCCATTAGAGAGGAACCATGATGAAGGCCTGAAGTCGGCTGTTAAAAAAATAACAGGTTAGGGCTGGAGTGCTAGCTCAGTGGTTAAGAACACTGACTGCTTTTCCAGAGGACTTGGGTTCACTTCCCAGCACCCACAAGGTGGCTCATAACTAACTGTCTGTAACTCCAGCTTCAGAGAACCAGTGCCCTCCCCAAGCTTCCAAAGTCACTGATGTGCGTGTTCATATACCTGACTTCACCACGAATAAATAATAAGTCATTAGAAAATTTACAAGCTATGTATACTCTAGCGTTCTAAGGACAATGCTGCCCGTCAGTGGATGCCCACCGATGTTGGCTAAAAGACCACTAAATTGTGTGCTGTTAAATAGATTGTTATTAGAACAGAAATAGAAATCTATTTAAGAAAAAAGAAATTTGATGTTGAAGATTAGTTTCTGGAAGAAACCTGGTATAGTGGAAACTAATAACCTTAGCACTTGGGAAGGGGAGGCAGGAGGATCAGAAGTTCAAGGTCACCCTTAACCATGTACTAAGCTTGAGGCTAACCTGTGCTATGTGAGACCCTGTCTCAGAATATTAAACAAACAGACAAAAGTCCTACTTTTTAAACAAGCAAAACAAAACAAAGAAAAAATGCATCAGGCTGAAAAAGATAATGTAATATTTTTTTTTTTGTCAAGACAAACTTTTGCCAACAGATAGTCACCCAGGGGAAAAGAATCAATAACATTTATAAAGAGTAATTGGCAGGATTTTTGGTATCCCTGGAACTCACTTGGTTGAAATTGTAAAATACCAAAACAACACTGAATTTTTTGAATGTTTGTCTTTGTGGGGCTGTTCTCATTAATTAAAAAGTAAAGATCGATTTTTATCTTACAATGTCTTCAGGGAGATGGGACAGGGGAAAAGAAGCAAAGTCCTAGATAATTTATTTCTGTCAGTCTTTTCTAAAACACGGTTATTACAAATTTCATTCTTCCTGAAGGTCATGGGGTTTGATTTTTCCCTCTCAGTCCAGTTCTCTGGATGGAAGTATATGCAGCTTCATACACAGAGTGACTTTTATAGAACCACGTGACCATAACAGCAACTTTGCTGTGACCTAGTTAATAGTTGACAGTGGACCGTGTGGTCAGGATTTCCTGGACATGCCTCCTGGGGATGCCTGCCCCATCATGAGAAACACGCACTTAGTATCAGATACGTCTCTAAGCGAGACAGCCTTCCTACAGCGGTACAATTAGAATGCTTTACTTACAGAGACTGAAGTTGTTTGAGACTTCCAAACTGGTTCTTGTGGACATACAGAAGAGGGTTGGACGACAGGTTCCTTTTTTCCCATTAGAGGAAGGGAGGGGGATAAGTATGGGTATTGTTATTATTTTGGAAGGCTAAGATCTTGCCACTTAAATCTGATGGTGAGGCAGGGGACTTACAGCTTTTGGAGCAGATGAAGGTCACCGAAAAGGCTGGCTGGGAGTTGTGTTATCATATTGCTAGACAGGTCCCTGTTGATGACAGTGGAAAACCAAAACCAGTTAGACTGGAGATAAATAGCAGGGACATCTCTCCCCACAGTGGCCATCTTCCCACTTGAAAAAAAAAGAGAAAATATGAATCCAGTTCAACCAGGCTGCAAACTTGTGGCACAGCCAGGCCCTGTGAGTCAGCGAGGCAACTGTTTTCCATCGCTGGCATCCTGCTCATCCAGTTCCTATCTGGAATTTCTTCTCGCCCCTTTGCCAGCACATTCTGGCTCTGGGCTCTCTACTGATGTCCTCTTTGGAGCACAGGCTGTGCACATCTATCACCCACACATTCCCACACGTTCCACATGTTTATCCAGCAGCTTTTTTGGGGGTCAAGTCTTGGATCTCCTATTTATGTTGCATTCCATCTGAATAAGTGTCAGCCACTCAGTAGCTATGCAGTGGATCCATTTATATATTTTAAATACACCCTGCACCCTGTTACTGGGGATTGAACCTAGGACCTCACACATGCTGGTCAAGTGCTTTCCCACTGAGCTACATTTGATGGTAGCCTAAATGCATTCTTAGATAGTTCTGTTCTAATTAAATATGATGCCATTGTCCAATCTAGAAAGAATCATAGGGTAGGGACGCTAGAGAGTATGGCAAAGAGATCTGTTGCAATTGGAGACACAAATCTGGGGAGGGTCTGGAACATCTCTCTGAGTAGAGACAATCTTAAGGATGAAACCTGTGTATGAGTGCCTAATTAGGGATAAAGTAAAATAACTTTAAAAAAGTAAAAATAACAAAAAGTGGGTGTTTTGCCTGAATGTAGGCATACCATGTGCATACAGTTCTCATGATTATCAGGAGAGGGCAACAGATCCTATAGCACTGGTGTTACAGATCGTTGAAAGCTTCTATGCTGGGACCCAACATGGGTCCTCTGGAAGAGCAGCCAGTGCTCTTATCTGCTATGCCATCTCTCCAGCTCCCAAAATATAACATCTTAACTATTTTTGATATCTTGTGATAGGTATGGGATGGCTGGCCAGAAATAACTACAGAGGTTTGTTCCTTAAATAACAATAATAAAAAAGTTTATTTATAGTAACAGCCAGAGTTAAGGTTTGGGCGTGGTCTGTTCTCCAATGGTTCATGTAGGGAAGGCTTGGTCTATAGTGTTGCAATGGTGGATCCTTCAAGAGGAAGGGCCTAGTGAGGAGTATGTAGGCCATTGATGCATACCCTTAGAAAATATTGGGGTAGTTGTGTGGGATTCTGGATAGCTCCTGTAAGAGAAATTAAAACCCCAGCAGGTCTGACCCCTGACTATCTCTTTGGCATCCTGTCTCACCATGTAGCCCCGTGTACATCCTTATGATGTTTTCAGCAGAAGCTGAGCTGCTGAATCTGGCTAGTGTTGGACTTTTCAGCCTTTAAAACTGTGGGCTAAACAGAACCTTTTTTCTCTATAAGGTACCCAGCCTCAGCTGTGTTGTGACAGGGACAGAAATGAACATATAATCTATATTATAAGGGGAGAAGAAACAAATAAAGTGTGATTGACAAGGGGGGGCGGGGAGCCATCAGTCTTGAGTATGGAAATTAGGAAGTGCTAGGACAAAGCCAAAGGGTTTGGTTTTAGGTTTAGCAAAAGAAGTACAACTTTTTATGTGAGAGTAAAGCATGACTAGGAAAGCCATGACCTTGGCTATCATCTTCAGGAACCTACAAGTGACTCCGCATGAGTGGAAGACCAAACTCTACGGAAAGCTATTGAGGAAATGCACTAGTTGCTAGATATAAGATATGAGGCCCCCACACAAGCTTCAAGGTCTTACTTGTTCCAGAGCGCAGTCAAAAAAACACTGAAATCACTGGGGAAGCTTCTAGAAACTTCACATTCCAGGCACCCACCCCAGGAGGCTGGCAGCCTGAATTGAACGAGTCTCCTCTGCGAGGCTGACATTTGAGGACTGAGCAGGTGAGCAGATACAGTGCTTGGGATCACAGGATGACAATTGTTGAAAGATTTAGGAGGGAGGTGAGGAAGGAGGCATCCACATGAACCAGGTAGGAGCTGGCAGAGGCTCCGCGGAGACAGTAGCAGGGGTCAGGATCCGAGAATACTTAGCATTAGGAGGGATTAGCAGAGAGCTAGGAAGCCGACTTTAGGATGGGCTGTTGGGGTGGTTACTATTATCATTAAGATGGGAAATTCTAGCCAGAACAGGCACATTTGCTGCAAACTGCTGTTTAGCATTCTACATAGCGGGCTGCGGCCAAGCAGGGCTTGCTTCCTTTGCCAATACTGCGTCTGCTGGGACCCTTAGAGTCCTCAGAAAGGACGAAGACAGAGATAACACACACATGCAAGCCTTTCCCAGAGTCTGCTTTCATCCGTGCTCTCTGCTGTCTGAACCTGTTCCCAGGTCAACTGTTCTAATGCTCCGTAGCTCGGCGAGTTCAGGTCAGCATCCATTCTTCTGCAGACTGAAGGCCATAGAGCAGTGGTTCTCAACCTCCCTAAGGCTGACACCCTTTAACACACTTCCTCTTGTTGTGGTAACCCCAAGCATAAAATTGTTTCATTGCTACTTCACAGCTGTAATTTGCTACTAGTATGAACTCTGATATAAATATCAGAGATTCAGGGTATCTGGTCTTTGGTTCCCATAAAAGGGTTTTTCAGTTTCCCAAAGCAATGGAGATCCACGGGTTAAGATCCACGGGTTTGATGTCCAGGAAGCTGGCCACTTTTGGGAAGGCCTCTCCTGTTCTGTAATTTCCCTTCTGGTAACTTATTTTGTTCATAAAGATGATTCTAGGCGACTCATTCCTGGGCTGTTGGTACTGTTCCAGCTTGGGATAAGATGCTAATTTACACCAAGAAAAAAAACATGCAACCCAAGTCCAGGTGAGGAAGGTATCAGGAGCCAAGTGGCAGCGATAGTTCAAGAACAAACCTGTTAGTTTAAAGAGGTGTGATCATGGTGCCTGAGCCCTGCTTAGCAGGGAATTCTTTCCTAGTGCCTTAGGTGGAAGGCGCATGTGCAGATCATCAAGAAAGACATGGGTGTGCATGAGCCAGAGAAAACATCACAAAGGGGACGGTGCAGGTGATGTCATGCGGGGGGGGGGGGGCGGCGGCGGGCAGGATGTCATGCACTGAGAAACTGTCCTTGAAAACTGAAGTATACCACTTTGGGGGACATCTGGGGCTTTCTGTACTCGTGATTATTACTCCTGGGGATGAGTAATAACCCTGGGGCTGAATATGATACCCAAACAGTAGAATCACTCAACATGTAAACTCATGTATAAATGCCTTGTTCACGTTACATCTGTCGACTCTAGGATTTCCTGTAGCTCTCCAAGGCCACATGGTTTGAAATATTCTAACTTTTAATGAACCAGTTATGTGGGTTTTATTATCTATGAATTCATGGCTAAACAGATGTTTTTCCAGAGTTTTAAAGCTATAAAACACGTATTTGGACAGAGAAAATGTGAGCTGTCTGAAATTTCCCCACAAGCTTCTCTTCATTAGAGACATGTCTACATGCTTCACCTGCTAATGTCTCAGGGGATAGTCATCCCTCTGGTCAGATATAATCAGCTAACAACACATCAGTCAAGTCTCTCTTCATGTGGCATCCGTTGAGATGTAACCATTAGTAGCCACTAGAGAAATACCATCCGAATGTATGAGGGTGTGGACAGCTCACTTCATTCCCAACACACACGCTCACACGCACACACACAGACACACATGAAATTGACCGTAGGAAAGTAGGCAGAGAAGGTAGGGCAGGCTGGCTTCCTTGTCAACCCCAGCACATGACTGTAATGTGCTCTTGACATTAGGATCATGCGGGCTTCCTTAACTGGTTTTTAGTATCGAATAGTCTACAGAAGTTTGATTGTTCCAAGTAGAAAGACAGTCTCACTTGTCATTTCGACTGATAATCTTGGGAGAGAGCAATCAGAGTCTTCCTAGTAGACCACGCTACTTACAGTTCTCCTAAATTTTTTAATGAAGAAAATGTCTTCTCTGGAACAAAATCAATTTGATTTCTAGGCAGAAACCTGTAAAACATGGTGAGAGTCAGCACTGGGGGTTTTCAGTCGGCTGTCCCAATCAGTTCCTGCTGGGAGATGCCACTGCTCGGGTGCCATTGAATAAGCCTCCTTTGAGGGCTCAATAGGATAGTTTTCTGGTGTGTAACCAGAGCCAAGCAAAACTTTGCTCCTGAGGATCCCCTGGGCCCTCAGGAAGCACTGCTGGGAGCAGTTCCAGGCACCGAGGGTGGTCTGTGAAGTTCTATCTTGTTTCGTTTCTGATCATTCTTAAAACTGTCTTTTTTACAAATTTTCTTTTCCCTTATTTTTCTCTGGTCACCTGCGTATTCGTTGCTGAGTGCCCGCTATCCCCAGAAAACTCCAATTTCCAGAAACACAAACTCGTTTTGTCCCCTCCCCGCCCCCACAACAGGCACAAACAACAATCAGAATCCTCAGTCAGTCTAGGGCCAATCGGAATGCGCTAGCTCGCTCCCGCTTTCTTCAGGTCCAGAGACCCATTTGATGAGTCTAGCCATCTGCTGTAAAGGATTTCATTTCATGGTAAATAAACACATTACTCTTCGCCCCTTTTCACTCCTGAACATTCACATCAAGGCTGGAAACAAAGCAGAACTTTGAAATCCAGGCTCAACCTTTTTCTCGACTCTCCCAATCTCTAAGGCTTCTTGTACTGAAGTCCACGTGTACTTACAGAACCGTGAGCGAGTCACACATTAGAAAGGTGGAGTTCGATATGTGCTTTATCCCATTGTTTGCCAGATCCCTGAAAGTCACAGAAGGAAAAACACGTCACACACCTTTGTACAAATCATCTACTAACTTGAAGGATGCTTTTCGTTGATAGAATAGTTCTGAACTTTATCTTTCCTTTATTCTATTTGATTTTGGGCATCTTTCCTAAGTTTTGTGGGCTTCCTATAATTTATATGGTTTCTGTTTTCTTTCCAACTGATAATAAAACATAATAGTAGTAATAATAATAATAATAATAATAACCTAAGGAAAGGGAAATTAGATATTTGGAATGGGAGTGTTTCTCTTGGCTGGGCTGTTAGTTGTTAGCTGTACTTGGTGGTTTGGATGAGTCTCAGTCATTTGAATACTTGGTACCAGTTGGTGGCTCTTTGGGGAGGATTAGGAGGTGTGATCTTGCTGGCCAAAGTATGTCACTGGGGGTTGGGTATTGAGGTTTCAAAAGACTGTTGCCATTTAGAGTGTGTACTCTGCTTCCTGTTTGGGGCTCTAGATGTGAGCTCTCAGCTGCTGCTCTGGCCACCTGCTTCATGCCACCCACACAGTGGCACCATAGCCTCTCACACTCTGGAAATGTAAGGATGAAGCAAACTCTCCCATAAGCAGCCTTGGTGATATATAAGAATAAGACACTATACTGTACGCTAGGTTTCACCAACCACCCTCCCTTGGGCTGGTACTGCTTCAGTGTCTGTGAAGCTTGAGCCAGTGTTGTCCTGCACAGACCGTTCACCAGACAGGACACAAATCTTGGTCTGTGCGATATCAAAGGGTATGTAGGTCTTCTCTACGTGGCCTTCTACGGGGATGCTGATGTCTAATATCACACAACTCTGAGTGTTAGGCCTTATCCTTGAGATCCACCTGCCCCTTCTCTTTTCTGTTTCCCAGTATGTAAATGAGAAAAAATTAATTCCTAAGTATTTTTGAAACTAGGTCTTATGAAGCCCAGGTTGGCCTCAGACTCTGTGCAGCTGAGAGGGTCCTTGAACTTCTGACCCCTCTGCTTCCACCTGACATGTATAAGTGAGGCATTTGAGGCAGGAATAGTGGGTGGTGTTGAAGCTGTGATGCTCCCAAGTAGTTATTAGTTACAAGAGAAGAAAGAGTGGGAGTGGCTTAGCACATCTACCTATCAAAGGTTTATTGGTCACCTATCACGTGGTGGGTGTGGTCTTGGTCCTGATTGGGCATGGCATATCCTTGTGTGGTGTGGTGGAAACATAGAGGCACTCACTGAAGTGGACCAATGTGTGGAGACAGCATTCTGAGGGTGAGATTCTGGACATTGGAAGGGAATGTTAAGAGTTTAGCCAAAGGGATGACCAAGAAAGATTTTTCCCAGCTTCAAGAAGCATATGAGCCTAGAGATGGTTGAGAACTATGGTTTGTTTTGTCTAGACAGAAGGGGCACATGGAGGACAGTGGAAAAAGAGCAGACGGACAAGGGATGGACAGAGCTGGGAGAAGTAGTTAAGAGATAAAATTATCCGGTAAAAGCAAGCCTTTTTAAAGTAAACATACAGAGACTTTGAAATGTCCCTTCTCTGATAATATAACATCAGCACTAATGTCTTGTTAGTCAGTTTGGTTATGCCAAGCAAGTGAAGAGAAACCAAGTCACAGTAGTCTCATGGAGCTAGGCCAGGTGCTGGCAGAAAGATCAGAAAATCCTGCTGTCCGTGGGGTGACTGTGGTAAGTGCGGGTGGGTGGGAGAAGGCCAAGCACGACCTTACATGTTTGGGGATACTCCAAGGGCTTTTGTTTATTTTGGTTCTTAAAGATTTGTTTCTTGTTATGTAATATTTAGAAGGGTCTTGCCTGTATTCATGTCTGTGTGGCATATGCCCAGTGCCTGCAGAATACAGAAGAGGGCATCAGATTCCCTGGAACTGGAGTTACAGGTGGTTGTGAGCTGCTATGTGGCTGCTGGGACTTGAACCTATGACCTCTCAAAAAGCAGCCAGTGCTCTTTACCACTGAACCATCTTTTCAGCCCCTCTTTTGTTTTCTTAAGACAGTGAGTTCACTATGTTCCAGGCTTGGCTTAAGCTTTCAACCCACCTGCCTCAACCTCCCCAGTGCCATGTTCCAGCTACTTTTAAAAGATATTTTATCATTTTATTTCACAACGTTATGTAGGGTCATATTTCTACAAGTGTATAATGCGTGTTGGTCACGTTCCATCCAGTTCCCTGCTACCCTCCCTTCTCCTCGGTAGATCATTCAAAACAGAAAGTAACAATTAGATATTGGTTTGGGAGAGAGATCCTTTATGGATTTTAAAGATAATTCTGCATTGAATTCATAGCCAGCCTCCTTAATTCTAGCATAGAAAAAGCTCAGTTCTTAGTGAATACTCACACCCAGTTGAGTTGAGGCATCTGGGCACACAAACTTTCAGGAAGGGCCTTGAGCTGGTTACTCACCATGGACCTTCATACAGAGAAAATGGCAGTTAGACACAAATGGTTAAACTACATTAACAAGGGGAGTTTTGCTCTTTTGCAGTTTTGAAAGCTGAACGCTGTCATCTATATATCACGATGGAGTCTTTGTGTATAACCATGCCTTTACTAACAGTGCTTAAATGTCTGTATGGAAACCACTGAGGTTATCCCCGGCCATCAGTTATCCTAGGGCATTAACAATGAAAACACAGTTAGGAACACAGCTCCATCAGTAGGCAAGATTTGGAATTCTCATTGGCTGTCACTGGGCAAAAGCACTTTTTCATCTAGTGAAAATGGAGCTGGGGGCTGGAGGGATGGCTCAGTGGTTAAGAGCACTGACTGCTTTTGCAGTGGACCCTGTTTCAGTTGGTAGCATCAACACAGCAGCTTACAGCAGACTGTAACTCTAGTCCCAAGGGATTTTTCTGCCCTCTTCTGGCCTCTGTGGGCACTGCATGCACGTAGGGCACAGTCAAGCAGGCAGGGACACTTATGCATCAGAAATAAAAATAACAAATGTTTTTAACAAATGGAGTTGGAACTGTACTCCAATGCAATCCTGTTTTTCTTCGTTCAGTTTAAAGAGGATTTTAGGAAATTAAAGCAAACCTTTGTTCAAGCACTGCAAATAAAAACATGGCTCGTTCTTTTAGGAAATGAGAAAAGATGAACAACATTGAGCAGCAAGCTCAATTACATACTGTAATCAGTCCAGCCATTTCCTTTGACTTAGCAACAGTAACTATACTGCCGCAAAGATGGCTTTGAAGGGTTTGTTTTAAGGCATTTTCTTAACGATTTCTTTTTATAGACAGGTATACAGAGAGAGAGAGAGAGAGAGAGAGAGAGAGAGAGAGAGAGAGAGAGAGAGAGAGGGAGGGAGGGAGGGAGGGAGGGAGGGAGGAGGGAGGGAGAGAGGGCGAGGGAGACAGACAGAGACAGAGACAGACAGAAAGACGGGGGAGGGGTGGGAGGGAGGGATACTTACAAGAAAAACAAGGAGTTTAACCCGGTAAAGGACCTCTGTGAGATTCTGGTGATGGGGTTGTCATCTAAAATTCTGACAAAACACATCAAAATGTTTCCAATGTTAGTGATATTTCTGAGAAACCCAGGAAAAGTATAAAAGGTCCGCAAGATATAAAAGGTCCACGAGAAACCGCACTCCCCACACCTGGCCAGTTCCTTCCCCATGGGACACAGGCATCTTTCCCTCGACTCTAGGATGAAACATTGTTTCCTCCAGCTTCCTGCAGCTCTCCTCCCAGCTCAAATCAAGCCGGAGCTGATGTCTCCCGCATGTACCTGACAAGCACTTTGCTGGATGAAGTGGTCTCCATAAAGGTTCCAAGCTGCTGATTGGCTGAATAAAGGAGGGATGAGCAACCCCCCCCCCCTCAAATAACATAACAGCTATGAGCTGTATATCTTCATTACAGAGAAGAAATAACATATGGTTGAAGAGATAGAAGTGTTAAACCAGATTTAAGCATCACCTAGTGTTTGCCTACGTTGGAATTTCATCCAGTGCCTGCTAGTATGAACAATTTTCATGCTTTTATATATCAGCTAAAATTAAAAGGCACTTCCTTAATGTCTGGTTAGATAGGTCGCCTTTTTCACATGCTAATTTACTTGTAAGGGCCATGCTCATCCTCCCCCCATTCCTGCCATTTCCTCCTCCCCTATGCAAACTTTGTGTCCTTTTTTAGTTTTAAATCCTTCAAGTCCAGTGTGTGCTGCCTGTATACTCTCCAGTGTGGGACCATCCAGTGGAACCTGGTTCATTTACCAATAGCCACACCCTTAGAGAAAACTGGTTCTTCCTCTCCTAACAGCTATCAATTACCAATAGCTCCTCACGGGGGGGGGGGGTGACTTCATGCCTACCTCCCCCTCCATGCCTCTCCCCTTTCTCATTTTCTTCCCTTGCTTTCTCTTTTCTTTTCCATAGGAATACGTATTTTGAGGAATTCATGTGGCATCATGAATAAAGCCCCAACAGGCAGGTGTGACCCTCTAACACATGCTCTCCTGTGCCCTTCCAAGAATAAATGATAGTATAATTCTTAGAAAAATCACATTTTAAAACTTTACTTTCATTTTATGTGTATGGGTGTTTTTGCGCGGATGTACAGTCTTTACATTATGTGCGTGTCTGGTACCCACAGAGGCTGGACACGTGACAGTGCCCAGAACATTCCTTGAAAAGAAGGAGTCGTTGAGACACAGGCCTGGGATGATAAGGAAGTTGGTTGGACTATTAGCCCGCCTGGCGGTCAGGCTCACAGAGGTCTAGATGAAGCTCAAGCCCTGGGCTTCCCACCAGTAAGGGCAATTTGCAGACACTGAGAAAGGCAACACAAAGCCTTCTTCAGCCCCTCACGTATTGTGCCAAGGACAACGTGGGCAGCTGCTGAGAGTTTCCTGGAGGTGGAGCTGTCCGCTCAGGGGGAAAACACCAGGTGGTACTAGATTCTCAGACTTTCCTCTGGCTGCCCTGAGGACCAGAGCAAAGTCCAGACCTTTGCTTCCAAACACAGAGCTTTCTAATGGAGGGGAGTTCTTCCCTCCCAGGGGCACATGGCAACGTGTGGAGATATTTTTTTCTGTCGTCACAACTCTTAGGAGAAGTTGCATTTCTGGCACAGAGTGAGCAGTGGCCTCCTGCAGTGCTCAGGGCACCCTGTCTTCTCTGGAGCAAAGGATTAAATACGTCAAGATACAACAGTGCCGGGGTCAAGGAATTTCTGTTCATGGTGACACTGGATGGCTGCCTGACTCGGCCAGGCCGTCATTGGGAGCCGAATGTCCCCTGTAATAACATGGTCAGATTCCTTTTTTTTTTTTTTTTGTCCAGCCTGACCTACCCATGTCTGAACTGCTTGGGCAAAATGCTCCAGATTATATGTGAGTCAGAAACATAAACCAGAGACATCTCAACCTGGAAAGTACCCAAGCATGGTTGTAAATCACTAAGACTCTGACCAGTTGTAGGAGAAAGAAAAGCCAAGGTACTTACAGCCAAGCCAGCTGATGCAAGTCTTTGAACATCCCGGGCCTGAGAGAGGTAATGCAGTTGTGGCTGAGGTACCTACAAACAATATGGGCGAGTTCATTGGGCAGACTCCGCATTCCAGGCCGCCACGTACAGTTAGGTGGGGGGAGGGATGGTGGGGGATGGGGTGGGGGAACGACTATGAAGCATCCAGAACTATGAGCCCAGACTGGGTCACACTATGACCAGGGCAGCAATGAGGCCAAGAACAATATTGGGGGAATGGTACATTGGATTGGAGTATAGAGACAGACAAACGAATGTGTAGAGCGATTCTTGTGTCCTTTTTTGGTTATGGTCTTGGTACGTTACTATTTTAAGACATATATCTTCAGTGAGCCATGGTAGTGGGGGAAATGAAATACCGAGATGCTGAGGAAGTGGTCTAACAGCAATACGACAGCACTACCCTTGGATCGTTAATTATTTACATACAATGAGGTAATGTAGGTAATTTTAAAAGCTTTGGTGGCACAGGAGATCAAACCTGAGCCCTCTCATCTCACATCAGGCAAATGCTCTGAGCTACACCTCAAACCCTACTGTGATTACCTTGTAGTCTTTTAATATTTCCGTTTCTCTGCAACCCTTGGTTCAGCACGGAACCTCATCCCTGCCCGAGTCTACCTTTGCAGTCTTTTCTTCAAAGGATACCCAGTGGTACAGTGAAGACGGAGTTACTCACAGTATTTGTAGATTATGTAAGCCAAGAAACGCTCTCCTGGAGATGTGTGTGATGCAGTTGTGCTGAAGGTATCTGAGGGAGCAAGAGAGGGAAGTCAGGCGATTACAGTGTGTGAGCTCTAAGCTTAAATTGTTGTGTAATGAGCAAGTTTGCTTTTCTTTTTCTCTGCCTAAAAGTAGTGGGTGAAATTGGATGAAGCAAGACAAGGCCTGCAGTGAAGACGGGATGTCCGTGATCTGTACCACTGAAGTCTGTGGTGTGTGTGTGTGTGTATGTGTGTGTGTGTGTGTGTGTGTGTGTTGCAGCTAGTCTTCTTTTATTCAAGCAGGAGCTCCAGAAACCCTCTTTTCTAGCTTGCAGTAGGCTGCTGGCTATGAGAGATGGAGCAGCCTTTCCTCAGAATGTGTTAGCACTGCGCTGCACCTTTCATTCCCCATTTGTCGGCATTGTGCTCTCACGGACAAAGAGGAGCCCTCTGAGTCTTGTCTAGATGCAAAGCAAGAGGCAAGCGAATCAGCAACGTGCTCAGGGCTCCAGCTGCTGCCGAACCAGGGCTCTTTAGGCTCTGGGACCTGAGCTTTCAGGACCCTGAGTCACGGCAACTTGATAATACAGAATCGCTTCCCTAACAGCAAGACTGGGGGATCTGTGGGAAGAACACACACTCCCTGCCCTCATTAGGCCATAGGAAGTCAGCCCCGAATCTGTATTTTCTAAAGCCAGGCAGCAAACAGCTGTACTGACAGTGTAGTAACCAAAACATAAGTGGCTCTTGTTTTTGTGTGGTGTGGGGTGTGTGTGTGTGTGTGTGTGTGTGTGTGTGTGTGTGTGTATCTACACATATCTCTCTCTCTGTGTGTCTATCTGTCTCTCTGTGTACGTGTCTGCCTATGTCTGTCTGTCTGTCTGTCTGTCTGTCTCTCTCTCTCTCTCTCTCTCTCTCTCTCTCTCTGTGTGTGTGTGTGTATCTACACATATCTCTCTCTCTGTGTGTCTATCTGTCTCTCTGTGTACGTGTCTGCCTATGTCTGTCTGTCTGTCTGTCTGTCTGTCTCTCTCTCTCTCTCTCTCTCTCTGTGTGTGTGTGTGTGTGTGGGTGTGTGTGTGTGTGTTACACTGAGGATTGAACCCAGGATCTCATGCAGGCTAGGCAACTATTTTACTACGGAGCCACACCGCCAACCCCCACACAATCTACTTTGTTCTGGGGTGTCTCATTTGCATTTGTAGCAACGCTTACAGTATTGCAAAAGGCTGCGCTGACCGTGACGGCGTTCTGCAGTGTTCTGCTGTAAAACCACGGGAAGACCATGTGTGCATTTGCTGTCTAGCTAGACTTTTGGGTTTCATTCTACTGGGATTATTCCCTGTCAGAGCTCCCCAGCCTGTCCTTAGGGTTATGAGTACGTTGCAAAAATAACAGGAGCTGAACATTCTCAGGCCCCAAGACATCAGAGGAAGAAGCTAAGGCCGACTTCTAGTTTACTAGCTGCCCTCAGTGCATAGACAGTCGTACTTCACGTATACCCCCATGTGAGAAGTGGTGCTGATGCAGGGCATCTGCATTATGCCTGTTCCCAAGTACAAAGCACAGATTCCAGTCCTGCAAAGGAAGCTTGAGAGGGAGTATGAGCTCCTGTATCCAAACGCCTGCTTCCTGCACTGTGTCTGTGGGGAGATGCTCCCAGTGCAGCAGAAACCCCTCTTTGGGCTTAACATTCTACTCTGCATAGGAGAGACAGACAGACTGACTGACAGACAGTGATAGGGATCTTGCAGAACATTAGAGGAGTGTGTAGAAGGATGAAAGAGAATGAGGTGATTTAGATAGTAATGCACAGGAAGCCAAAACAACAAAAAGGCGTATAATGTGTTAGTAAAGAGGCCCACTGAAACTTCTCTTAAATATAAAATCCACTTCTCAGCTAGGCCAGTTCCATTTTATTTGACACACCTTTTAATCTGAGGGTGCAACACATGCTTTTTCTACTTGGTGAAGAGATGTGTGCAGTTACAACCCCTGAGACCAACCGTGTACTTTCATATCAGAAGTCAAAGGAAAGAGATGTTCAAACCCAGGACCTGTCTAATTCCTCAGCTGCCCACAGGCTGTCTCCTCTCACCGACATTACCTATGATTCCAGTTCCTTAAATAACGGGGAGCCGCTAGTCTGAGCTTTAGCTGTTGGCTGTCGCTGCAGAGAGACTGAGTCTCAGATCTCAAGTCTCCTGCCTACACTGGCGAACTTAAGCTCTCTCCTTGGTGTCTACCTCCTGTTTCCAGAAGAGCCATTTAAAGAATGTGAGAATGGAAACATGACGATTTGGCCTCGTTCTAGCTCACGCTGAGTCACTGGTCTGTTAAATGTGTGTCACACTGAGCGGTTCGCCTAAGAACAGCTTCCTGGATCACTAATCCCTGGTCTTTCACTTTTCAGGTGGAACACCGAGGACTTGTGCACCAAAACAAGGCAAATCAATACTCTGACGACACGCATGCTCCTGTGCTATTTTTACATGTGACATGATGTACTTCAGAGCCAGGCAGGCACCTTTAATTATGTTTCATTGCCAGTGATTGATCGCATTTAATATGAACTGAGGTTAAGAAGAAATACCTAATTTTTTATAAGGCTACTTTACAATGAGGAGGAGAATGGCTTTTGGTTTCCATGGAAACGGCCACAGAGCATACAGCTGACCCCATAAATTGTATTTTATTTCTCTGAAAGGTCATCTCAAACTACTTTTTCAACTTTAGAAAAGCCAGGTACTTAAGATAACAACATTGATCCACAGTGAAAGAAAATTTATATCCGTTGAGCAATGCTTATTCATCTGGTAATTAAAATGAAATTTTGATGTAGGATTTTTTTTTTCACTCCAGTGTCAGAATGACCGAGACCGTACCATGGGGATTTAGAGGGGTCTAGACAGTGGACAGGAAGTTCTGTCACTGTCAGCGAGGAGGGCTAGCTTGTACCCTCTGGGCACCAATTACACAACTATTTCCACAGTCTTCCTTCCTGTGGATAGCAGCTACCCCAAATAGGGATGTGGATGATGAGGAAGGACTTGGTTGGAGATACCCAGTGTCAGGTCTCCTGTTTGAATGTGTTCATGGTCTTTCTTCCTCCTCAGATATCCTTCTTTTTTTTCAAACAGAAAGCACAGGATGAAATCATGCCCCGGGCAGGACAACACATCTCAGTAGAAACTCTGGGATGTGCTGATCAATTTTTTTTTCCATCCCTAGGTTTTCATTGGGATGGTTTAAGTCCTAGTGGGTTCATTAGAAGCTCTGACCTCTGCTTGTGATTTCTCTACTACCGAATTATAGCTACTAATTGCGTCCCTTAACTTTTGTACACTGGCTGATTCATGTCTAAGGTGGTCTAATTAGGAATTCTTACAACTTCTATGACACCTGATGGTAGAGTTGGATTTTTCATGTCCCACAAAGGCTTATATCTCATCTGGGTGCTGTTGTGAAGGGCACAAATTTCAAGAGATGGGACTGGAGAAAGGTTTTCACCCAAGCTTCACCCAAGCTTCTCCTCCCTATTCTCATTTGTCTCCTGGTAAGGAGGTTTGACTGCATTTGGGATTGCATAGATGATAAGATGATAAGCAAAGCAGATAAGATGATAATGTATACCCCCCCCACAGCTCTGCTAGTTGGGACTTCTCCAGGAACTTCTTTTCTTGTTTGAGAGCACCTGTCTTTAATTTCATGAATGTGGAGTCACTGATAATTTTTCCAGAGACTTTCCTTTTATGCTAGGTGTCGAAGGATAAAAGAAGAAAATATTTCTGCCAGAGATTTAGCATGTGAAGCATTCCTTTGCTGGTATTAGAACCTAGACTATTGGTCCTCTTGACAGATGTAGCATCCTCAGAGACCCCAAGGAACTCACCTTGGAAGGACTGATAGACAGTCACCCAAGCTACAAACCTGTGAGTTTTATACCCATAAATAGCAATAGGAGGCATCACTATGACCTATTGAATATGACTATTTAAGCAACCCAGTATGAAGATTATGAAGTAGCTTAATAAGGGGCTGGTGAGACGGCTCAGTGATTAAGAGCACTGGCTGCTCTTCTAGAGGATTCATGTTCAGTTCCCAGCACCCTCATGGTGGCTCTTCAGAAATTCTGATGCCCTCTTCTGGCCTTGGTGGGAACTGCATGCATGTGGGGCATACAGATATGGCAGGTAAAAGACTCATACCCCAAAACAAACAAACAAAAAATAAAGTCCTTTAAAAAAAGCACCGTGAGGATTGTGGGTTGCTCTGTAAGGAAGGAATGAAGCAGATGCATTTGGGTCATATCAAGTGACAGTTCACGAAACTTGGGGTGGAGACTGAGGGCTCATCACTGCTCTCCCACAGAGACCACCCACCAGTTCCAGCTCCTAGTTGTTGTTTCCCTTGGACGCTAGTAGCATTCGGTCTCTTTCTCACTGAATACTAATTATTTTATTTATATACTAGTTATTGATGTGCTCTCTCCTCAAATATAATAATATCATTGTTGTTACCACCACCACCATCACCACCACCACCACCTCCCACCACCACCATCACCAACACCACCACCACCACCTCCCACCACCACCACCACCACCACCACCACCACCACCACCTCCCACCACCACCATCACCAACACCACCACCACCCCCCACCTCCTACCTGCTTCTATTATTCTGAGATTCAGGCTGTATCTTGTTTTAAACACAATGATTATTCTTGCCTAGCCTTTTTCTAAATTGAACATCAGATCCAGCTCCTCTGATCCTGCAACATTACTCTCCAATAATATTAAGGAAAGACATGAGGCTGTGTATTGAGACAGTCTATCTGAAGCCCAGGTCATCTCTCTGAAAACGGTTAAGCGAAACTGTGCTCTAAACTATGGGATGAAGACAAAGCCTCTTTTCCAGTGCTTTATCTTCTAAGCTTACGTTTAGAACTGGAGTTAGCAACACATATAAAACCTACTCAAACTCAATTCTGTTCTCAGATCAAAAGCATCTTAAAATGTCACAAGAGCTTAAAACACCACACGTCTACCTTCCGCACTACTCACATCTTTCTGAGTTCTGTGTATTTGCTGAAAACCTTGACTGGAAGTCTGTGAATTTTGTTTTTCTTAAGAGATCTGAAAGAAAAATCAAAACAGTTTTTTTTTTTTGGTTACTTTAAGGCAAGTCCATGATTGTATAGCCCAGGCTAGCCCAGGCTTTTCTTGATCTGCATCCTCTTACCTTAGTCAGTTAGTTGCTGCTATAGTGTGGTGTGTATGTATGTATGTATGTATGTATATATCTATGTGTGTGTGTGTGTGTGGTGAGTTCACTCTTCCCCTCTTATCTTTGAATAAGTCAACAAGACATGAAAACAAGTAGAAGCCAATTCAGCAGAAAATCCCAGCCATCTCAGACATGCCCAACGAGGACATGACTACAGGTCCCCGAGGGCCTTACATTTCCAGCATGTACACAGTGGCTTACAACCATCTGTAACTCCAGTCTCAGGACCTCTGTTGCCTCCTGCTGGCCATTGTGGGTACTGCACACATGTGGTGCACATACATCCATGCAGGAACACTCATATATAAAATGCAAACAAATACATCTTTTAAAAAGCACCTTCAATTATTTGCTCACTTTATTATTTATAGTTTATTACTCTAGCACTATAGGGTTTTCCGTGGTTTTATGAGACTTTAGGTCCAAAATCTTGTTTTTACTCACAGTAGTGTCACGTTGCTGGAAACCTTTGGCACAGCTTTTAAATCAGCCTTTACACATTCCAGTTCATTTTCTCTGCAGTAACAGTGCTGTGGATACTGGCTGAGAACTGGGGAAAAAAAGACAAAAAAATTGGACCAGAAAAAATAATACACTTATTTATGACAGCAACTAACATGCTTCTCTTTTCGTCAACTCTATAACAACTTTTATCTATGAGTGGATCCATTGAGCCCTTCATAAAAGCAGGTAGGAGTCCTCTCCAAATCAGATCTAGACCAGTGAAGTGTTCGTCTCATCTCTAGCTCCTGTAGTCATCACAGACACATTTAACAGGTGGGCAGGAAAAGAAAAATCATCAGCTTAAACAAATAATATCAGACCATGTTCTAAAACAGGGTTAACTTCTGTTCAGTGAAAAGCATCGTATACTTGAGTAAATTTCCATGGTGATGACTGGATCAACTCAGCTCAATAGCGTGAAGTAGTTGCTAAATAAACGCTTACTGATTAACCTGTAATTCCTATGTCCCAAGTCATACATGATAGAGGAGAAGAGGCAGACAGGATTTCAACAGGATCTTTACATTCTCTGCTGACCCTATGGAGAGTTGACTTGATGGAGTTAAGGAAGTAGATGTTAATTTTTATTTATATTATCATTGTAGTTAATTAATGAACTCTCTAGACATAGGGTCTTGTTATATTGGACATTACCTTCTGCCTTGACCCCCTGAGTGATGGTTTGAATACATGTGCTGTGGTGTGGGCCCAGCCTACTATCATCCACTGAACCGTGAGTATAAATTCCCTCTAATTGCTTACCCTTTTTTTTCTATCCCATTTAAAGTGAATTTAGATGCATATTGGCAGCAAATCCACCACAGCTATTACTGACTTCCCACGTATGGCAGGAGATGCGTTCGATGTAAAGCATTTGGATATTATGCAGTCTACATGATAATTAGCTCATCCCAATAAAGATAATGTGTTTTCTTTAATGTTATCAGCTTCAGGAATATTATGGCTGTATTATTAGATTGAATATTGATCAGGGAGTACTTGAACACAAAAGATTTTTATGTGGTGAAGCTGGGTGTGCTGCTAAAAGCAGAAACGTGGCAAGACTGAGTGACTCAAGCAGAGATTTCCCAGTGGTTAGAGATTTCTTCTTGCAGAAGACCTGGGTTCGGTTCTTAGCACCCAAATGATGGCTCACAACCATCTGTATCTCTGTTTCTAGGGGGTCTGGTGCCCTCTTCTGGCCTCCTCAGGCAGTAAATATGCCTGTGGGGCACGTACATGCATGTAGGCAAAATATAATAATATAATATAATAATATAATATATAATAAAAAGAAGCAAATATTTAGGAAGGCAGAAATGTGAGAAATGTTTCTTCACCCTTCATATTCTGGAATGCAGTCAGGCATCTCTTCTGTGGATGGTCCTGAAAGTCTGGTCCCATCTCCTTCCACTTCACTCATCCCAAGTGTTCTTGGACTTAGCTTTGTAGCCTTTGCCTACACTAGATGTCACAATAACCAGCACCGGCTTCATTCTTTCCACTCAGTGGGCCTAGATCCCTGGTGGTTGTGGATCTGTCTTGTACCTAATAAAAGACTGTAGTGTCTCTCCCTGGCCTTTACGACCTACTTGCCAGTAGCGACCCACCCACCCACCCGGAAATTCTGACAGTCACAGCAGACATGGTGACCCAAGCTCGGACTTCCTTCTCTCTCCCATGAAGTCTTCCTCTGGAGGGGCCATTTTGGAACATCTTGTTCTGATCCCGAGTGTTCCCCCTTTACTATAAAAAACTAAAACAACAAAAACACAGAGACCCAACCCAATCATACACACAGATTTACCATTGTGTGTGAACTGAGCTCCAGATGAGGTGTGTTAGGAAGATACTATTAGAATATTGACTTTTAATTTCTTACTAATCTTGTCAGTTTTTAATGATATTTTTCCTTTTTGTTTTATTTTGTCAAGTATTGAAACCTTTTTTTTTTTGTTAAGTCTCAATAAAGCAAACTTTTACTTTTAATAAGAACACGCACACAGGAGGTGAACGTGGTCTTTCTCACCCAGGTGACAGTGTCTTTTCCTCATGGGCAGGGACCTGACCTCATGGTTTTTCATGATTGACTGATATTTTGAAGAATTGACATAAAGAAAGGGAGGGGCTTGGCCACTTCGACTCAAGAGCGTAGCGGGGCCTTTGTGTAGACAAAGGTTTCTCAGGGTGTGTGGTGGGGCAGATAAAAATATTTGAATTCCCTGTCATAAATGGTTTTATAGTACTCAGCACAAAAGACTCACTATTCCTTGCAAATCCCTCATCTCTTAAACATTTTTTTTCCCTTCAGACTCTAAGGTATTGCTCATTCCTCCTCAGAGTAAGAAGCTGCTGTGAGGTGAGTTGCCTGTCTAATAATAACTGCTAAGAAAGAAGCCCGAGGGCCGGAGAGATGGCTCAGTGTAAGAGCACTGACTGCTCTTCCAGAGGTCCTGAGTTCAATTCCCAGCAACCACATGGTCATTCACAACCACCTGTAATGAGATTTGATGCCCTCTTCTGGTGTGTCTGATAATAGCTACAGTGCACTTATATATAATATATTAATTAATTAAAGAAAGAAGCCCGAATTAGGCCCCTAGGACAAGAAATGGATTATTGCATGGTTATTGCATCTGTTGCATGGTTTAAGGTGAGCCCCCTTTCTGTGGGTGGCCCCTTGGCCCATTGGAATATTAGGCCTTTACCAGGCCAGGGATTCTATTCTCTTGGTCAAAAGGAGTTTTCTTCTAACAGACCTTCATGGCGACCTTAACCTTCTGCCTCCTGAAAGACCCCCAAGTCATCTAGGAACAAAATCAGTGATCAGAGCTCCTCAGACACTTTTGATATCTTAGGCCTCTGGCAAGGATGAAGCTGTTATGAATCCAAAGGGCATTTCTGGCTTTTAGTCAAGAAAGAAACTGCTCATTTTTCTTTGGGGTCTTTACCTTAAACTCCCTAGCCAATTTCTACCTCTGGCTATAAAATATTTATTTTATTTTATAATTTTACTGTGTGTGTGTGTGTGTGTGTGTGTGTGTGTGTGTGTGTGTGTGCACCACATGCATGTAGTACCATAGAGGCCAGAAGGGGATGTCATATCCACTTAGAGGAGGTTGTGAGCCATTATATGAGTGCTGGGTACTAAGCCCAGGTCCTCTGCAAGAGCAGCCAGTGCTTTTAACCTTCAACGATCTCCACATAGCCCAGCCGGGCTTTGAACTCAGGATCCCCTGTGTCAGACTCCAGATTGCTGGGGTTACTAGTGCCTGCCACCCTATCTGGAGTTAATTTAGTTTTTATATATTATACACCCACGTGTAAGTATATAAATAAGTTATGAACTGGTATAATAATGTGCACACTGCAGGCTTTCCCCAGGTCTGGGGTGAGGATTGTTTTCAGGGGCCTTGTGGATACCTAACTTCACTAATGCTCAAGCCCCCTTTAAAAAGTCAAGCAGTGTTTGCGTAGATCCTTTAGCTGATCTTTAGAAGCTTCATGACGCTGATTACTGTATACATGCTGATGACATGGCTGTCCCACTAGTTACATATTTTACATTGTTATATGATTGTAGCAGTGTATAATAGAATGTACATTAAGGATTTTGATTAGGAAATTTTCTCTACAAGCTCAGCACCGATGTGGTTTTGATCAGACTCTTTGTGATTTGGTTGCAACCCTAGGGAAGTGCACTGTGCACTGTTGGGATCGGGTTTCATTGCTGCTGCTCATTTGCTTGTTTGTTTCTGAGTCAGGGTCTCACTCCATGGCCCTGGTTGGAACTCATACAGATTGCCTTCTTCTGCCTCCCAGGATGCTGGGATTAAAGATGTGCACTACCATGTCCAATGTTAGTATAGCATTTAATGTGTGCACATCATATACATAAATATTTTTGTATTCTGACATATACCAGACTATACATTCATCTACATATGTACACACACACACACACACACACACACACACACACACAACTCTATGAGAGTAGGCCAACCTTTACAGTGTGTGCCCCAAACCCTCTTAATTGGAGCATGCTGCAGCCTCCTGAGTTCGGCCCTGCCCTCTTCCTAGCTCAGGCTTGTGGATCTCAGCACCCTTGTGTAAAGACTTTGTGCAACCAGCACTGGACAGCTCCCCCCATGTCTTCCAGGCCTTGCTTCCCTGCCGATCCGTTTCCTCTTTTCTCTCCATCCAGGGACTTCCCGGCCACCTCAGTGCATCACTTGGGAAAGTATTCCCATCCCTGGCAGGGCCTTCATTTCTTACAGAGGTCTTCCATGCTTCCCTGTGCAGCCTGGAATCACCACGGCTCAGTAAGAATGACTTTCTAGCTACATATAACCTACTGTGTCTAAAACAGTGTGAGCTGCTTATTGGGAGAAAAAAAAAATCAAAGAAAATGGATCCTTGGCATTTGTCACAATTATTATCTGTGCATTCTGGTGAGCCATACAGTAACACAAGGAGTGAGCATGCATAGACATGGATCTATTCTTCCTCCCCGCCCCCACCCTCAGGCTCACAGGCGGACAGTAGAGTGGTTACCGGTGAAATACATTGAAACGACAATGACGTTCTGAAGGTAGCTGAGCCACTACAGCAGTCCCCACTTATCCACAAGGGACACATTCCAAGATGCCCAGTGGATGCCTGAAGCCAGAGATTACGCCAAGTCCTGGACTGACTGATTTCCCTCTGCCTACACGCCTCAGGGACATTTATAAGTCAGGCCAGTGAGATTAAGAGTAACTGATGACTCCGTAGAAAAATGACAGCAGGATACCATGACAAGATGCTACGTGAACGTGGTCTGCCTGTCTCAAGGCCCTGCCACCGTCGTTACTGTTTTGGGACTGCAGTTGACGGCAGACCGTTGCAGCTATCGACAGCAAAACCTTAGATAAGAGGGGGCTGCTGTTCCCAGATAGATCCACGCGCCACAGTCAAGTTTTCGCAAAGCGGATACCGTCTTTGAACCAACACCACTTACAGCACTCCTCTGTTAATGTCACTTTATTGACATTTCCATGGACTGTGCCAAATATGGTCGTCCATCCACTAGTGTCACCTGTGGGATGGTGAGTGATATGCGTCAGTTAGTCTTGAAATCAGATACCACACCACAAAAACAAAAGAACAAAAGTTTCATGAAATCAAACCAAATTAAAAAAAAAAACAAAAACAAAAAACTGCTCAAGCAACAGAATGAACGACTGATCCTTTTCACAAGGGTTCCAAGTGTGCATTTCCCAATATGTACAATGCCAATATTGTTTTATGTGATTATAAATGTCTTGATAGATTCTAATACGGACATTTTGGGTCTTTGACATTTTGGGTCTTGGGGGGTTTCCTGAGATCACTGTACTCTGTACTTGTGAAGATGGAAGGGGTATGTGCGGTTGGTCTGCTGAGTTCTGATAAAATTGGACCTTCCTTGTTTTGTTTCGGTGCTGGGGATTGAACTCAGGGCCTCACGATGCTCTCAACGCAGGCTATACTGTTTCTTGGCAGAATTTATTTTTAAATAAAGCAAAACGCCAGAATACCTTTTAGAAAAGAGTGTGGGGTCCCGTTGAGAGAAATAATAGTTGCCTCAGTTTGTCCCATCTTAATGTCAGTTTGTCATTTGCTATTGTGAAATTCTTATTTGCTATGTCCTTTATATGATAAAAGAAATCATATGTGAATAAAAATGGGCCCATTTTGGGGCATTCTTAATTGAATATGTTCCATAAAAGTGGTAAGATTCACATTGTAATAGATGATACTGAACTCCACATGAATCAAAAAGTAAATTTACACAGTCACTTGCAGGCTCCTTTGATCCCTGATATTCGTAATTTCCCTTTATTCCTTTTTCATATCCTGAACTGTGCTGCTGTGATACCTTTAATTGTGTTATAAGCTATTGCTTTGTTTAGCTTGGGTTCAGAATGTCCCAGTGGTGAATAGAGAAGCAGATGTGGCCCTTGATTTCCTCAGAGCAAAGACGACATCTCTTTGTCTTGTTCATTGATAATCAGAGAAGTCCCTCTGATTAGAGCACAGATTAAATGCCTACTGTGTACCCTACTGGGCACAGATTGAGTGCCTACTGTGTACCCTTCTATCCTACATTCTTGTGGTAGCAAAGCAAAGAAGATCCGGGCCTTTTCTTAGGATGCTTGCATCTGCCAAGAGGTGGCAACGTATCACACATGACTTTACATGGCTGGAGATTTACCCATGGGCATACCCAGGAGGAGAGAGACACTTGGACTGAGACTTTTTTGTTTGTCTTAGGCATTATGGATTGAACTTGGTGCCTCCTGCATGCTCAGGCAAGCATTCTCGCCCTGAGCCATGTCCCACACCTGTGAACTGCGTGTGAAGGGGGGATGGGAGTGGGCCGAGACAGGGTGTCAGAGTAGTTTTCCATCCAAGGGAAGGGTGCTTTTGAGTACCCAGGGGTGAGACACAAGTTACAGAACAGCTGCTTGGCACTCCAGCATGTGGCCATCCTGCTCAGATGCTGGTTGGCCAGTGCTGAGGGGAGCTGGCTTTGTGTGCAGACTGGGAAGGGCTGAGTCTCAGCGTTGACTGTCACTGACTTCACAGATCAGCCTCTAGGCCATCAAGCCTCTTGACCGACAAATAGGCAGATTAGATCAGCCAAGATGAATGGTCCCAGCACATAGCCCTCAGCTTGGTCTGAGGGGTCCTGGGTAATGAACTGTGTGACCTTCTCACACTTTCTATGTTGACTCTGCTCAAGTCACAGCTTTTTCAAGAGTGACCCTATTTCAGTTTATTCCACTCAGTCTTAGGGCCTGTTATTTCCTATGCCTAGAATTCTATGCCCTAGAATGTCTTCCTTCTTGGCCTCCCTCTCTCCCTCCTTCCTGCCTCCCCCAACTTTTATTTTGTTCTCATTCAAGTCAATTTGCATTAATTAAAGTTTTCCTTGATTTTGTCCTTAAAATGATTTTCTGAGATGCTATTCATCTCTTTAAAATTCGTGGTCGTTTTCTCTCTGGGTTCACTGAGCTCATCTACGTACTGAATTATTGTTTTCTCAGTTCGTATTGTCCTATGAGCTCTGAGGTCGAGGGCCTTGCTTCTCCCTTATTTCTTTTGCACCCACTGTGTCCCGGTCCTGTGGGGAGGCCCTGGCCCTTAGCCGACGCTCAAGGTCGGCGTGATTCATTTGATTCTCTAGGTGAGCCCAGTGACAGCTTACGGTCGTTCTCACAGCTGAGCAAAGTTATCAGCTACAAGGAAGCCCCTTAAAATTGAATTATGAGAACCAAAGTCGAATTTAGAATGTCATTTCAATTTTTTATGGGACCGTCTTTCTGATTTTAGCAAGCTCTGGCTGTTTTATAAGTCAGGTCATTAGCCTGAATGCCATGGGCAGTGGTTATTAGATACCACCCCCCTCCCCAGTTCCCCTCACTTACTGGCTGACAGTTTGGTGGTTTGGGGGAACACATGCAGGGAGGGGGGTAGTAGGGAAGGACTCACCACAGTTGTCCTCATCGGCACCATTCCCACAATCATCCACGCCATCACAGTGAAAGGCACGGGGCAAGCACTTGGTGAGATTCCCACAGGGAAAATACCCTTTTGGGCACAGAGGAGTCACCATATTGCTGTCAGCCAGTGCAAAACCTATATGAAAGATGAGAGAGGGCAGACTCAAAAACCATACATTAAGAGACCAAGCGTGATCGTGGCTCGACCTCACTCGCATTGTCCCGTGGTAAGAACTCCATGAGCTGATTCATCCAGGGTCATTCTTAGAACACAGATATGAAACATCATAGGTGACTGCAATCGACCTCAACACCAGCTACACTGTGGGTGAGAGGAAGACCCATTTTGGATCTTCATTTGAGGGAGGTAATGGCAAAGAAAGCCAAAGGGGTTGCTTGACTATTGCACGGAGTCAGGGAGGTATTTAGTGCTTGAGTCAGAAGGCTACAACCATGTTTAAATGGGACAAAAAATGATTTATGCAGTTATTAAGTTTTCCATAAGAGAAATCTAAGGTGACTCAGTACATATGCAGTAACTCTCGTGTTAAGGAGTACTGAGCACCAGCACTCTGCTTGGTAATCATCTCAGTTACTTCTCTCTGGGTAGAGAGATGTAGATGGGAACAAATCTTTCTACATGTTTTACCAGATGGTAAGCTAGGGGTGTCCCCTAGGTGACGTGGGTAAAGTTTGGTTCTCCCTTCTGATGTCAGAGGCTACAAGTAACCGCTATACTGGGCGGGAATCAAACCACTCTGATATATGTCTTTCCAAGAGTAGAAGCCATTTATGAAGACAAATTAAAACGAGTCTTCCTGGAAGCAGGTCATAACACATGAACAAGTGTTGAGTCCAAGTGTAGTTGGACAGAGGGGTGCAGACAGGAGGTCCAGTGACCTCTTACAAGGACACATACCAGGAAACAGTCTGAAAAGCAACCCCAGATATTTAGGTCTAATAAACTCGCATTCAAGTTTAAGAGCGCGCTTTCCAGAAAAAAATAGACATACTCTTTGTAAACAGTTTTGGAAGTCTCGAGGTCAAGCTGAAACTTCCCAGATCTGTTTTATATTGTTATTTGAGACGGTTGTGTCACGTTCAGCTCCTCCCCTCCTCCCGGGATTTCTATCATCCTTTCACTGAGACCCTTAGAGTCCAGTTTGTGCTGCTGGTGTACCCTTGGGAGGCTTCAAGGGAGAAGCGATAGAACAAAATGATATAAAGGATGAAGAGATTAAGGGGAAGACTTAGGTGGGTTATCGGGTAGGATGGCAGGGGAGAGGACGGATGGGGTACAGGTAGGGTTAACTAACACTTGAAGACGTTTCACAGTCACTTCCTATATCACCCTGTTATAGAGCCACAGTGTCCCACCAGACACTACAGGTTAACACACTTAGAGAGTAAGGGGACTCTGAAATGGCTAGTTTATTACCGCCCATTGAAGGGATTGGGAAAGGTGTTGGCTAGGTGCGCCTGATGATGATGTCATCACCACGACCCGGAAGCTAATTGTGTGAAGAGAACAATGGTTTTTCAATAGGCTTTAGCTAGGTTGGCCTTCGCACGGCATCACCTACTGTGTGTTGGGTATCTCTCAATTATCTCATTGAATGCTAAAGGTAATGGACCCTACTGATATTCTGAGCACCTGGCTAGACCCTTAGATCCAGGACAAGGGATTGAGGTGGATATTTTACACACCAAAGCAGACCTGACCTCTAGGTTCTCCCAGCATCCCTCAGTCTCCACCTGGTATACTCCGCCCCCAACTCTGAACTTTCCAGCCCAGGGGCTGGGCTGAGGTTCTCCTTATATGATCCAGACATTTTGACCTTTTCTCCCCCTTCCTTTTCCTCCTCTTTTTCTCCCCCAACTCTGTGACCTACCTCCCCACCTGCCTCCCCATGGTGACTTTCCTGACCTCAATCCTTGGGTCAATGAACTTGCTTGAGAGAAGCTTCCTAATAAACCTGCCTTTAATATAAGCTGATCTGGCTTGAGCTGGCGCATTTCACTGGCAGAGAAATAACCTATCAATGATAATTACAAACATGCTTTTATCTGTGTCTGGGGAAACATAGCCCTCTGGGCCTTCCAGTAGATGGTGCCTTGCAGAGAGATCTCTTTGGAGATCTCCCTGCTGTCTTCGTGTTCACAAAGGATGCAGGTGTTAACACGCAGGTGTTTGAGTGTCACCACTCAGGCTGTCTGGCTTAGAAGTGCATGCCAAGCTTCCAAGGACGTCATTGAAGAAGACAGTTGGATTATGTGAGCTTTAGCTCATTAGTCAAGATGACCCTGGATGGAGCCGGAGCAAATGCACAAAAACAGGGCGGCTGATCTTCCCCAGGGACAGTGATGTCATCAAGAACTCTCTAAGACTCACAGATGCATCTTCTGGAACTTTCCTGGTGGAGGAGGCCAATCTAGAGTTCAACCCAAGAATGTCAGGTGGGGGGAGTGTGTCAGATGGGGGAGGGGCAAGAGAAGTGGGGGACAGGGGCTGACCACAAGTGTCTCCAACTGCCAGTTGTATTTGTCAAGAGTCTCCATTTCCCACTCCACGGTTGCATCTTCCAGGGACATTTCAAGCATAAAGGGATACGAAAAGGAAATAATGACTGAACTCAGCTTCTTCATCTTTGTCCTCTGTCTCCTTCATGTCTGATATCACTTGGAGCTCAATTAACTTAAAAAAAAAAAAAAAAACAAAAACAAAACCCCCATAGGAGCTGAAAAAGGAAAAGTCTCTTTTAAAAATTGACCTTGCTAACTCTCTGGGCTCCCGTTTCAATTCTGAGTAAATAAAATCCAGGGTTCTGTGTGCTGTCCTTGTCATTCTCCCTCATAAGCATGACATCTAAATAATAATTAAGAGTCCTGGCTGTGTTTGGCACGTGCTGACGGAGACCCACTGGCCATCACTGGGAGACATATTCGACAGCCTGGGGCTCCTGCCATCTCTGGTAGAAGTAGAGAGAGGCAGTTTTACTGAAACTCAGGGATTATAAAAGTAGACGTTGCCAACATGAAAGCAAAGCTGGTGGCTTCCAGGGGTTTCCATGGGAGCCCTTTGGCCAAGCTACAGCAGTGGGGAGATCTGGGCTCATGAAAGGAAACCACTGTCAAGGTCCCTCCTGTCTCCAGTCTCTGCTCCAGACCCATTGTGAAGGTGCCCTCAGAGGAGCTGGACTGCCACCCAAGGCGCTTTGGGTTGCCAATCAACACTTCCTGGACTACTGGGAAGGGATGTGTGAGAAGGACCTTTTAGGTTTGCCATGTAAAAATCACTAAGGGTGGTCAGGTCCCTGTTTTGATTTTCAGACAACAGTAGTAGTGACTGGAAAGCCGAGTGTTCTGAAGAACCAGCCTGCCCCCATCTTAGGTTGACAACCAACTTACAGTAAAGAACTCAGTTCATTCCTGTTTATGATTAAACCTCTGTTTAAGGATTGAGTATTCCCCACCTGTATCGTTAAACCACAAGCATGGCAATTATGTCTTTGTTTCAAAAGGTTGTATGATCACCTATGACTGCCTTGTTAGGAGACCTGCTATGACTACCTTGTTAGGAAGCCTGTTGTTATGACTACCTTCTTGTTATGGCTACCTTGTTTTACCCACCTTACAATATCTTTGTTTCAGGCCATTAAGACTAACTTGTTGTGTTTATGATCTGCTCCTGTAACCCCACCTATTTTGCACCTCCAAATCCTCCATTTGTAAGCCCCCTATCCCCTAACGATAAAAACCTTGTGTTCCTCACGTCCAATGCTGACCTCTCAAATTCTGCTTTAGGGGAGGCAGCCCATGCGTGTGAATAAAAATGCTTGCTTTAACTAATTGTTTGATTTAATAAATTTGGCCATGATGATTTGGGAGGGTTGTCTTTCTTCTCCCATCTTTGAGATTAATGCCCCTCCCACCAGGTGCCTTCCAGAGAGGACACTCCATAGAGGTGACTGGCTGAGGAGACCATTTACTGGGTGACCTGTATGGGGCTGCTCACCTCAGTGAGGATGCTACTGTCACTGAAGGAGGCCATATATCCAAAGTTACAGACAGAGCCTCAGCCATATACTTAAGAGTTAACTACTGGAACTTCCAGGAAATGTTAACTGGGCTATATCGGTTGCCAGTCAACAAGACAGGCACAGCCTTCTCTCTGGGTGCACCCAATGGGATGCAGCAGCTCTCTGGGCAGTTTGCACTTGGTCAGTCCACTTCCCGGGAGCTAGTCTACTTCTGGCAAGTCAGGGCATCTCGAAACACATTGTTTAGAGCCCAGGCTAACCACAAATGTACACTGCTTCTGCTGTAGCCTGGAGTGCTCAGATCACAAGCCTGACGTCATGCCTGCCTGGCTGTGTTCTTCTGTTTAAAATATCCATCTTGTTCAGTGGGATTAGAGAGTCTGCCTTTTTTCTGAAAGCTGCCCAAGACTGAGAAATGCAGAGAATGCCTAGTAAGTGGGTGAAGGACGGAGGGGCAGGGTTGAGTGTGACGGTGACAGACTAGATGAGTCCCCGACATGGGCAACATTGAAAAGAGAGAGGACTAACCTATTTATTGCTCGAGTCATAGATTCCCCTGCCTCAGAGAACCTTCACTGATGGCTCTTCTTCTAAGTGGGGATTCTTCAAAATCCCATCAATTTACACCTTCCCAACACACAGAGTTCCTGACATGCACCTGATCAGGATGTGCCTTGCACAGATATAAGGTACCCATCACTTAGACTGCCTGCAGCAGGGATGATGCCTGAAGGGTGAGGGCCTTCCTACCTGCTCACAGCAATGTCTCCCGAGTCTACACTCTGCCTCAGCATCTCAGATGCTCTCTACATTAATTACAGCCCTGCTTTCCTCTGTTCCTGCTATCTTTTCCTTATCATGGCATCCCCTCTACATCAGTCTTATTCAGCCAGTACTCAGAGGCTGGACACAGCTTAGAGAGGGAGTGCTTGGTCTAGTGAGGTCCAGGTTCAATCACCACATCACAACATGCACATGTGTGCGTGTGTACATATACATGTACAGGCACAAACACACGTGCACAGGCATACACAATGCAGCACATACACACAATATACACACATGGGCACGCATGCACACTCATGCACACATATATGCAGGTACACACAGACACACACAGGCATGCACACATGCACACACAGACCCATGAACACATACACATAGGCATCAATACACGTATCACACACATATACATACATACGCACACATACATACATACATACACACACACACACACACACACACACACACACACACAAGCACACATACCTAAACAAACCAAAAAACAATCAGGCCTTGTATTCAAAAGAAGTTAACAAACCAAATGCTATTATGTCTAGTTGCCTTTGGGGCTGAAACACAGTGGTCTCCCCTTTAAAAGGTCACCACTCAGAAGACACCTATCTCCTTTCTCTCACCAATGTCCAGCACTGGCCTGTTACTCCATCCCAGTTCCCATCAAGACCAGTGTTTGTCTGCTGCCCAGACCCAGTTTTCCTTTTCAAGATAAAGTCTCACTCTGTATCTCTGCATAGCCTGGAACTTACTCTGTCAACCAGGATGACTTTGAACTCACAGTGATCCTCCTGCCTCTGCTGTCTAAGTGCTGGGTTTAAAGATGTGTGCTTAATCCTCTCTGCTATCTTATTTGTCCCCTGAAGGGTCTGACAAATATCACCACCTTCACGAGGCAGGATGCTTCCTTCCCTGGCTCTGTGGTTCCTCACCACCCTTCTATACTTCAGCTTCCACAGTTCCTCTATGCTCTGATATTACAGGTGATTCTGCTGGCCTGCCCTCAGGGGCCTAGCCATGCTTACCATGACCTGCCACCAGGTGTGACAGCTGTGTGCTGCAGGTGTGTGCTACAGCTGTGTGCTCCAGGTGTGTGCTACAGCTGTGTGCTGCTTAGAAAAAGGCCCAACACTCAGCAACACTCTCTCTTCCTACTCCCTCTTTCTCTCCCTCTCCTTTCTCCCTCTCTTCCTACCTCCCTTTTCCTCCTACCCCTCAGCATCCCCCCATCTGTTCTCTGTAACCCCCTTTGCTTGGCCCTCATGGCTCTGCTTCTGTCTGTCTGCCTCTACATGCCTCTACCCCTTTCCAGGTCCTCACTCCTTTCCCCTTCCCTAACAACCCCCTTTCACACCAGTCCTGTTGTGTGGCTTAATTACTCAGGGGTGGGAGTGGGGGCTCACCTTGACATGGGCCCTCACCACGTTTTACTTCTTAACTCCCTCTTATCTCATTAATCCATTTGCTCTGTTTTAAAATAAAAGAATAGTAATTGTGAGATTGGGCAGGGTCCTGAAGGTCAGAGCTTTCTAGGTTTTTGCATTTCTTTGAACAACAAATGGAAAACTTTGCAGGAACTTGCAGGCATTATTAATATTTTAGCTTTTGAAGAGGTACTCTAAAATATTTGTCACCTTACATTTCATATTGGTTCATTAGAAAAATAGCATTCTATCATCCAAAAATTAGAAAGACTCTCCCCAGAGAAGACAAGTCAGTCTTTCCATAGGATTATATCTGCTTTCTGAGACTCTTAACTAGCATTCCTGCTGAGGGGCTGGTTGGACGTGCCTCCCTGACAGCAGGGCTTCAGAACACAGTGTTTGCAATGTTGTGTGAGAAAACAGAGTCTGGAAATGTGGCTGGAATTCTCGGGGGTGGGGGGAGGTCAGGCCTCTTGTTTTAATTCAGGCAAATAGTCCCCTTATTTGTCACTTGCCTATGATTTCGATGTCAAGAGGGGCTCCAGGGGGTAGAACTCCTGGACCCTGGCATTCAAGTAACTCTACAAACCGAAAGTAAAGGCTTTGAATCTGTAAAATCGTAGCTTGCTTCACAATAGGTTTCCAAAGGCAACAGTGCTTGCTACTGCTGGTTAAATAGTATACTAACCTAACAGGGTGATCAAGAGGCTGAGACAGTGTCGTGAATACCAGCAGAGGGCTTACAAGTGTTGCTGCCTATGGATGATCAGTGTATACCCGGATGTGCTGGGACAACGAGCTAATAATGGCAGAAACATGATTTTCTACACAGCCAGATAGATGCAATCAGCAAACAATTAGAAAGTGAAGTGTCCACACAACCATTTTTTTTTTAAAAAAAAACATCGTTAACAACCACATACTTAGGGATAAGTCTAAAAGCCCGTACAAGGGGTTTATGTAACGTGTATGTTATCATTGAGAAAAACCGGTGATGTTAAATGAATAGTGGAAACAGGAAGGAAACGTGAGCAGATAGAACGTAAGGGCCGGAAGGCAGGGAGGAGGGCTTAAAACGCTGTCTCCAGGGCGTGCTTCAGACATTGCAAACATGATCGCCCAGCAGCTGTGGTTGCCTGCACTGGGCCTGCGCAAAACTGAGCCTGTCGACAATCAATCATAGATTGGGGAGGGACCCCTGGGGGCCCTATCTCTCCCAGCCGGACTTCTGGTTATGTGTAGATTCTGCAGCAGGCAGGGTTATTGTTTCCAGTTACGTACCCAATGGGACCCACCAGGATCCAGAAGATAGTACCAACCAAGCCTGTGGTTCCAGGGCTGGTCTGGGTTAAAACACTAACGCACGAGACAAAAGAAAGGAGGCATGGAAGTGAGAAAGGGGGCCGGAGAGAGAAAGAAGGGCACCCGGTCCCTGGAACTGGAGTTACAGGCACCTGTGAGCCACCGTGTAGGTACCGGTAACCAAACCTCTGAAAGAGTAGCAAGCGCTCTTAACCCCGGAGCTGTCTCTTCAGCCCTCCTTAGGATTTAAAAAGCAGTGGTGCACATTTTGGGGAGGCTACGAAGTCACGCAAGCCTAATATACTTCTGGGAATGCCCAGGAGAATGCCTGCTTTGGAAAACAGCATCTCGCCATCTGCTGAACTTGAAGCTTTTCAAACTGTATGAATCATCAGGCTGTCTCCAAGTCTGCAGAAATGTGTGCAAAGTGCACCGGAAGACACCCCTCCCCCCAACTCCCCACTCATATTCCTGCTGCCGGAACGTCCTCAAAAGCACCACCCACCACAGTCCCAAACTGGGAACAACCTACACGTCTTTGAAAGAGAAGGCGTGTAAAAGATATTATGAAGATCCCTCGGTGGCATACTACACAGTCTGGAAAAGTGTCAAAGTAATTTCACTGGCTAAGCCTCCTATACTTTCTCTGGCTGTTTTGTCTCTTTCTGGAACATTCCAGGAAGTGTGCCTTTTATGGTGGAAAGGTAATGAGATTTTTAAAATTCACTGTTCTTTGCATTGGAAATACATTTTGTTTTCCTTTTTCACTTCCTCTTTGTTTCACGTTTATTTCTGAAGTCATTTCTAGGAAAGCTTCCCTGAGCCTTCCAAGACCCAAGACGGTCACTCCAGATTATGAGCTTCCCTCAAAAACCACCTGGAACATCTTTGCAGTGTTGGATTCTAGTTGATTTTGTTTTTCTCATACAGCACAACAAGTCTTATCTGATGGAAAGAAATTAATTATTCATTTTGACTGTTCCTGGAGCAAGGAAAGTTCTTCATTTCTAACACGTGATGTGTGTCTTGAAAGTTGTCATCCACACATGAAATATTTAGGAATAGGCAGAGCTGTCTCAGTGAGTGATTAACCAACCAACACACACAGCTCACACACGCAAGGAGGCAGACTGGCCCTGGCCAGCATCTGTGAACTCCGGCGCTGTTAGGAAGGACGCTTTCCCAGAGGATGATCTTAGCTTTTACTACAGTAAGAGCAGCGTTTGGAAGAGGGAAAGGGGAAACAGAAAGTTATCTGTTGTAACTTGATTAATTTCTTCTGCAGGACTGGAATGGCAAATAACATTAAGGCTGTCATGTAGGTCAATTTGCATAAAGTTGTGAATTACTCTCCGTTAAGAGGCTGTATATTGTTAGCATGGGGTTAGCAATTCCTTTGCCAAATATTTAATTGTCTTTATCACCTCCAAAGTAAAAAAAAAAATAAATAAATAAAATGATTTACAAATAGAATTAATGTGATAAATGGTCCAGGTCAATTCAATTAGCCACCCAGATGAACGCAGATTGTATAACAAAAAATTACCATATTCTTTAAAAAAAAAATGACTTGGGGATGAAGAGATGGCTCAGTGGTTAAGGGAATTGCCTGCTTTTCCAGAGGACCTGGGTTCGGCTTCTGGAACCCACATATTGGCTCACAAGCACCTGTAACTCCAGGTACAAAGGATCTGGCACCATCTTCTGGCCACCGTGGAACCTGCATGCACGGGGCACACGTGCAGGTAAAACACCCTTCGACATAAAATAAGTGAAATTAATTCTGAAAAATTGAAAGCAGCACATTGTGACATGCTCATCCACACCAGAAAGCTGATCTACGGCACACACAACCACAGAACCAGCTGCTGTGCTTCTTGACGGTGCAGCATCTCAGGCCCCTCCCACACTTACCACGGGTCTGTTTCTTTAACTTCATCCGTGGCAGTTACTAGAATGTCGGTGATAACTCCAGTGTTGCGGATACTGAGCATTTGGTATTATCTGGTATGCTGAGAGCCAAAGGAAGAGTCAGGACTACCGTTTCACATTGATCCGCTGACCCTGAACCAGTCTCTTAGAATGCCAGCTGTCTATCCAGCCTCTCACCATCATACAACTCTACTGAGTGGCTTTTCAGCTCTCTCTGGCGACGTCTTGTGGCCTCTTTGGGAACTGCAGGCACATGGTGTCTTCTGACTTTGGGAAAAGCACCCCACCCTACTGTGGGCAAATCCCACATATGTTTCTTTATTAGATACTTTTCTAAAAAAAGCAAAGCCTGCTGGGGCATTTTAATTTGTACTGTCAGGTTTAACATTAGCTTGAAGCAGCTGAGTGTGTGATTGTCCCCAACCCAAAGTGGTGATCTCAATTAAACCCTTTGCTCATAGGCAGCAGAAAAGCAATGGGGAACCTCTGTAGTGGGACATGGGATGGAGCTGGATTATCCACAAGACAACATTAGAATGATACTATTAGAATGAGCGAGGGGTCAGTCTGCCTATGTGGATACACCCATGGACCCAGTTTCTCTAACCTCACAAACAGGTTTAGGGCCAAGCCCAGGGAGAATTTATATTGGGAGAAGTAGGGAATAAGACAGCTTTAAGAAGTAGTTCAAAGTCTACATCCTTAAAATTCTCAATGAGCAGAGGCTGGGGATGGGTCCGTGGTAAAGAGCTGACTGCTCTTCCAGATGATGTGAGTTCGATTTTCAGCACCTGCATAAACTAACTCCAGATTCCAAGAGTTCAGATTCCCTCTTCTGGCCTCCATGGGCACCACACCACATTCAGGTAAAACAGATGCAGAACCCAAAAGTGCCAGAAGATGGCATCTGATTCCCTCTAGAACTGGAGTTACAGATGGTTGTGAGCCACCATGTGAGTGTTGGGAACTGAACCCAGGTCCTCTGCAAGAGCAGCCAGGGCTCTTAACCAGAGTCATCTCTCTAGCTTCAGTGTACATGCATACATATTTATGTACATATTTTTGCTAATTTTAGAAAGCTCATGATTACATAGTTTTTTCTGCTGAATAAGGCAAAATTTTATAGTCAGGTGGATTCGTGTTTTATAGCACAAATTAATGCATTTTTTACAATACATGTTTAAAGGAGTCTAAATTGTCCCTGACTAATTTAGACTAAACTGTGTTCAAATTTCATTTTCAGAGCCTCCGATATTTCAGAACTGGGATAAATCACTATAGACCTTAAGAAGAAAGCATTCTGGTGGTGCAACATTAAAACCGAAGATATAATGATTGTTTGCTTCGGTTTGAGTTGTGCCCCTCTCCCCAAATCTTAACCCACAGAATCCTACTGAAGACTGTTGACCAGGAGTTGAGCGGACAGCCACCACCCCAGACAGGAAATTGAGCTAATAGGAAACAGACAGCTACAAGAAGTCTTTCAGGGGGCAGGGGCTGGGGTGGGGGAGCCCAGCAATGACAGGGGGTGGCGACAAGAGGGCTGGAAACCCAGGAAGATTTCGGAGGAAGGAGACCGGGAAGACGGCTGTGAGCGTGGCTAGAACACAGACGTGGTGGAAGCAAAGGGGAGCAGGGAGGATCGCACAGGACGCGAACCCAGGCAGCAGTGACTTCCCCAAATGCCCGTGGTCATGCCACTGTGCTGTAGACAGCCGGCTGTGCCCTTGTGTTCTGGCGATTCCTATGACTCCCTCCATCCCTGGCTTCTCCTCAGCCTCTAGCAAGCATCTTTGATGATTACACATTCAAGTAGATTCTCTTAATCTCTACACTGGAGCATGTGTATTATATTTTTTGTTCTGCCTGGAAGATAGGCGCCCACACACGCCAAAGAACAGGGAAATTAAAAATGATCCTGCTTTGATTGGTACTACCCCCCCCCACGCACCGCACTCCTCACAGCGCCCCCTACTGATGAGCACAAACAAGGCATGTCAGTAAGAAGTAAAACTGGGGTGGACGAAAAGAGTTTTGAAGAACTTGCCTGAGAAGAAATGAAAAACGTACGCAAAAGTTTTTGTTGATTCTGATTTGAACATCGCACCGTGGGCACACACAGAAACATCCCATGGTCCCCAGACAATTTTTTACAAGCCAATTAAAAAGGTGAAGTCAAGATGAAAGCAAAAACCAACCAACAAAACAAACAAAACAACCACAACAAAACCAGACTAGACTCCTACTTAGGAATAGAAGGAGGCATCACCAGGAACAAGGAGCCAAGTCAAGGTAGGTGGGCAGGAGGGCAGGGAAGAAAGGAAGGCTGGAATTCTCTCGGTTCTCACTGAAGACACTCTAGTGGCCCTTTGCCTCACAACCTGGCTCATGTAATTTCTCTCTAGCGTTAACCTTTCAAAAAGCTCTTTGTCATGTGAATGCTAAATCAATTGTTTTTGGGAGGACATTTTATATATTCAGAACCCTCCTAGATCTCTTTGTCCTCTGAAAGTATAGCCATGAGAAATTAATGCACTGTAAATTAAGCACACGGGAAAAAACAAAACCAGAATTGTTTACACTGGATTACCCCGCCCCTCTTACCTTCACTAGCGTTTCTCCTGTAAAACAAACACACCGATTCTGCTTAATTAGCAAGTTACACATTTATACTGAATAAGTAAAACACGGAGTTTGGCGATGCTGATTGCATAACTACCTTGCCCCAAATAATTGGTTACTAACTGAATTTTATTTGAGACTGCATTAAAAAAAGATTTTAAAAGCACACAACTTCGCATTATTACCTTGCTTGCTAACTATTAGCGTCCCAGTTTTGTGTCTCGGGTTCAGGCGGAAGGTGTTCTGAAAGTCTTTACTACAGCTGGCTCTGCCACAGCAGGATGCACCTCTGGAGTTGACAAACCTGAGAACACTTTGACATTCACCCCAAGCAGGCTCTGTTTTTGCCTCAAGCGAGCAAACTTATTTTTCCATTACTGGCGAGAAAGAATTTCAAGAGGATTGGATTGAAGTCCAATGGATTTTCACAGCTAGGCACAGCATGAATGCAATTGTGTGAAATTAAAATGTAGCCGGAGAAGCTTTTCTGTAGTCTTAGCGATGAAGTTTAAATGACCGATGGTTTGGAAAGCACCCCCTTAAGGCCTAGGTGCAACGTGGCCACTAGGGGGCACTCAAACACTGCTCACTGCAGAATGGCTCCAGGGCTCCGCTTCGTATACTGATCACATTTATTAGCGTAGTAAAAGATGTGAGGATATAGCCGTTGGAAGTTATCAAGCAGGATTCTCCGTACTTGATACTTTAATTTTGTACCTACTCACACTGTTTGATTTTAACTGTTTTGAATTAACTCTGCCTCTATCCGTTCATTAAAAGTCTTCTTAGGCTGGTTTGGGGCCAGTTAGCAAAGATCCAGATTGAATTAATTAACGATAAAGTGCACAGGTCACGAGAGGTGTCAGGTGTGTTGGCTGTAGTTGCTGGCTAATGTATCGAGACAGTAAATGTCATTTGCTTCTTAAGCACTTGAGTGACCGTGGCCCAAAGAGAAAACAATCAATCCTGTGACTTAAACTGCCCTAAAAAAATGACCGACCATACAGACTTAACTTCAGAAAACAATTTTTATCCTGAGGGAAAAAATAATAATAATTGCCTTTGATTCACCATGACAAAGGGCCTTACTGTTTTAACTGTTAAGGATTGTGTGAGAAAACACAAAAGCTTTGGCCACTGAGAAACAAATAATTACGATTTCATAAGATGTCAATACTGACCCACATTTCTAAAATGAGATATTGTGAATATAAAGGTTTAAAATGAGGAAAAGTAACGCAAACTTAGAAAATTAAACAGAGAGGAGGATTGCAATTAGTCAATGAACTATTTTTAGGCTTGAGGTATGAATCTGTAATCAGGCACTTAAAAAAATCCAAAATGATCTTTAAAAAATTTTTTTTTCTCTTTCTCTCCCACTTCTCAGAGCCCGGTGCCCTACAGCAAACCGTGAGATATCACTTCGAAGTGGTTCGGGGGTCAGGAAGGCAAGCGCAAGTCTACACGAGACACAGTGATTCATTTGGTGAGTGGTGGTTAGAGTCTGGCGCACCAAGGGCCCTTTCAAACGCTCACTTTTAACCATCCTCCGAAACTGAATATTATGAATAAAGACAAAACACAGGCTTTTCTGCCTTTACGTCTTAAATCAAATCCTGTCTCTAAAGTTGCAGTTTCCTGAGAGAAGAATTCATTGTTTCTCTTTAGAGAATAGATTTGCATGCAGGAGAGGAAAGAACACAAAACTGAGACTGGGCTGGTAGGACCTTTGGTATATAATGTGGAACAAAGTTTCTGTGTCGTTAGAAGTTCAAAATAAAATTTTAAACATGAGAAATCTTTTGGTAGTTGTTGGTAAAAACTGTATTTCATACCCAGAAGTTACATTTGTTTCCTGAGCAGTTTTACTAAAAGATGAAAACTATTCATTTGTAACTCATTTAACCAAATTGAAACTTTTTTTAGAGGCTAAGGCTAATTTCAAGTTCTAATATTTATTCTGGAAAGTCTGAAAGAACAGCTATGAATTAGCTGAGTATATTTTGAACCAAAGTAGTAACGAGTCCCTGTGCACTGGGAAGAGATGGGGAACGTATAAACTCGGGGCAAAATTAGGTTTTTTACTTCAGGTGTTTGGAGCACTAAGGCATGAAAGTCACTGACTGGGAAGTGACCACTTTACACCAGCTTTCTAAGTCTCAGAGCAGGCAAAAAAAGGTATATAAAACACACATTTCTATATTTTAATAACTGTTTTACATAGGTGAACTCTTAGACTTTTTTGGATTTGCTTGTGGTTTAGATTAGCAAAAACAAACATTATATATATATACATTACATATATGTGTGTGTGTGTGTGTGTGTTTAAACTCAAACCCTATAGCCACTACAATGAATTACACACATTTTATGGGCATATTCAAACAGGTTGGGTTTATACCAACCCATCTTTTAGTTTATGAATATACCTTGCTTTCAGAAGCACTTTCCTCTACTAGAATTGATATGTCAGCACTGATTTTTAAAATACAACCCATCTCTAGTTCTAACGACATAAAGAGAAAAAAGTCACGTTTCTGGGAGATACACACGGCATTTGAAAACTGCTAGGCTCCATGGCGCTCCAGGCAATTAACAATCATTTCAGTGGCTGCACAGCGGGGTACCTATCTTTCAAACACTACAGGGAGCCTGCGGTAAATGTCGCAGAACTACACAGCGGTTTTCTAATCTTTGGAAATCGTAGTCATTCATAGTGAGAAAGCAGCAGCCTTACCTTTGACCCCTGTCAGAAGGATGACATGCAGTAGGAGCCACATTGCCGTCGGTGTGAGCTGGAGAGGTGTCCAGGGTCAGAGGCGGAGAGAGCTGTAGATTTGTAGCGATCGAGTTGGTGGACGTGTCCCTCCTGGCTGCTCAGAAGGAGTTTTGATAGACGCTGGTGCCTCCCATGTGTCTGAGCATGCTCAGCTGAAACCTCCCGGGCATGAAGGGACACCGACGCTTGTCACCAGGGAGCCCTGCTTCTTTTTCTGTCCTTTCCTTTCTCTTGCTTTGCTTTCTTTTAAAAGTGGAACTGTGTTTCTGGACATTACATTCATCGTGGTATAGGAAGGGCGATGTTAATAGCTCTCTGGCCTAATCAATAAGCAATATTTTAATAGCTTAATGTTTCTCCTCAAAGCATCTGGAGTGACCTGCACCCATTCTTAATCTAAACATAGTACAAATTCCAGAGGGTGAAGGACAGTATATCAACCGGGAAACTCTTTATAAGCAGTTTTCATACGAGGAGCGAATGAGAAATAGGTCTTCACTGGCACACACACACACACACACACACACACACACACACGGAGGACTGTATGTGGGACCGTACTGAGATGTTTCCAAGGGACATTCAGAAAGATGGTAAGAGCTCCAAATGTGACCTTGTGTTCCTTGGGTGAAGCATTCACCTAATACTTTGAATTTTACTTACTTTCCCCCAATCACAGTCTTGTTATAAAGCACAGACTCGCCCATTGCATTAAGTTCAGAATCCCTCAGCTACTCAAAGCCACTGTGACTTTTCCCCTCACACCCCAAAGATAGCTTTTTAACCAGCCAGCTTTGTGTAAGTTACTGTAAGTTACGGTAGGGACTTCAGTTGATCCCGGTGTGATCCGAAAGAATGTTCCAAAACGACAAGTGGGATTTCCTTGTCAGGGAATAGACTTATTTTTTCCCTCACTGGGAAGTGTTGGTGGAGAAAGGCTCCGAGTGCAGATTAGGGCGGAGGGTTTGGGAGCCGATGGAAAGAAACACTGTCTGGCGTTCGCTTGTAGTGACCGGCTGCTGGCAGCTGGGGCCAGCCTCGCTCTGTCTTTCCTTCCTGCTTTTGATAGGACAAGAATTCAAACAGAATTAGAGATATAAAATATTTTATTTATCACGTAATGAAGTTGGTTCTTCTGTCTTTTAAGAAGCGAGTTAAACTTCTTTCAGGCTCGCCCTTGATACAGACCAAAGGAAAACGCAACAGAATCAGACATGAAAAGAAACTCGTGGAGGCCTCTGTTATGCTTAAAGAAACTTTTGATGTTGTTCACTGAACTTGAGGTCTTCTAAGATAGCCTCCTCCCTGCAGCCCCCCCAAACAAACAAACAACCCCAGCCAAACAAACAAACAAACAAACAAAAAAACCCTGTCACTTAAAAAAACAAAAACCCCACTATGCTGATTAAATGACTCTAGATTTGTGTTCTGCCAAAATGATGGGTGCTGAGATCTGCTGATAAAGTTTAAAGCATACATTTTAAAATCAACTAAGTATTATTAATCGGCCATCACAAGGCAGTATTTGAAGTTTAAATATATTTTCAGATATATTTATATATATTTCAGGATATATCTCCAGAGAAAGAAAATGGTGTCTAGACTTCAAAGCATTTAGTTTAGAATTCTGCATTAATATCAAGCCCCGGCATAATATCTTCTGAAATTGTAAAAGTCAATTCATCTTTTCCCACCAGGGCCGCTCAGAGTTAATCTTTGAAATGTTAGCCTAGGAAGAGCCCGAATTCAATAACTATAAATAATAATTAAGAACTCCTCCAGCTCATTATTGACGTTTGAGCGCAGAAAGCCAAGCATTTGGATGTGTTTGCTGTTAACGCATTTCATCTGCGGGGCGTCCTGGGCGCACGTCTGGACTTTGACCTGCACCGGGAGAGTCTGAAATGCACTTGGCGATGATATTTACAGCTGAGCAGGGGCGAATGAATTCAGAGTCTTACTGGAGAGGCGAACTCGGCAGGGAGACTTCAGGGCCGGCGTCATGCAGAGCTAGGATGGGAGACCTGGCAAATTGGTTCAGAGAAGTACACATGCACTTCATTGATCTTGTGTGGTGTCAACTGACTTTTTTGTTACAATCTCCAGTCAGCAGCTCTTGTACCTTTGATAAATACTACAAGATTTCATCTAAATACATGTCTTATTATCCACTACATTCACTGGGGTTTTTATTAACGGAGGGGAGTTTATGTACTGAGAATTTCGGCACCCGATTTTGTCTGAATGGGGGGGGCTCTGTGCCCCCTATAAAATGCAGCCACTTTTATACACATCTATAAAATAAATAAATGTAAAACCAAACATAACAAAATTAAGAAAGACATCTTTTCCTTGGTTAGTGGAAGATAAATCCCCCCATCTAAAATAAAATAAAATAAAATAAAATGAAGTTACAAATATAACTCACCTATGCTCAGAGAAGTTTGATTTTAACATCACTTCAGAGCTATCTGGTGACTTTATTGTTGGTTGTAATATTTACTATCTTGCCAAACTTCCTTTCCTTTTCTGAGACAGTGTTTTTCTCTACAGCCCTGGTAATCCTGGAAGGTGCTCTCCAGACCAGAGATCCGCCTGCCTCTGCCTCCCGAGTGCTGGCATCTCTGGGTGAGCCACCAGCACCCAGCATGATGAACTGTGTTTTCAATCAAGGTGTTTCCTAAATTCCCTCTTATGGTCAGTTTTCTATGGCTCTAAAGAGACACCATGACCAAGGAAATTTTTATAAAAGAAAGTATTTAACTTGGGTCTGGCTTAGAGGTTTAGTTCATTATCATCACGGCCAGTAACACTGCAGCATGCATACATAAGAGAGAGAGAGAGAGAGAGAGAGAGAGAGAGAGAGAGAGAGAGACAGAGAGACAGAGAGACAGAGAGACACACAGAGAGACAGAGACACACACAGAAGAGAGACACACAGAGAGAGACACATGCACAGAAAGACAGAGAGACAGAAAGAGATGGAGACACACACACACACATACAAAGAAAGAGGGGGGGAGGGAGGGAGAACTCTGCTTTTGAAACCCCTAATCCCACCCCCAACTGATGCACTTCCTCCAACAAGGCCACACCTCCCAATCCTTTCAAACAGCCCCACTTCCTGGTGACCAAGCATTGGAACTTATGAACCTATGGGGAGCTTTCTTTTCAAACACCACAGCCCCCTGCACCTAAGGGTGGACTAGGCATGGAAATGCCTCTCACCACTACAGAGTTTCTCCCTTTTATCACAGATTCAGTCCATTACCAATTTAATATCATTTATTCTTTGAAGAGTAAAGGGCCTGCTGATACCCATTGCATAATGACATAACTAGGTAAGACTTTTCCCCAAAGGATGGATTTTATAGTAACTACAGCAGCAAGCGATGACGGCGATACCCACCTGGGTAATTTACTTGCCGTCAGTTGTTATGGGGGAAAATCTAGGTGACTCTGCTCTACAAGTGTGGTATCTGTGATTATAGTTATATGTTAGCTTCTCAGTGTGGAGGTCATGAATTCATTAGTCACTAAAACTGGTACTGTACATAACCCTCTCATAAATGAGCACATATTTAGTGGCAGAAGAGAGGCAGAATAGCATAATCCCATCAGCCTTTTTGACATTTGGTCGAGCAAATCAGTCACCCAGTCTTGAGTAGTCAAGAGGAGCCAAGCATACTCCCTGTGCTGTCCCAAATCTAAAATAATTTAAGCCAAGCTCTATTTGTCTGGAACTGTCGCTCTCGGCAAGAGCTGCTATTAGGTTCACACAGCCAGAGTAAAACCTGTTATCAGACACCCACCCCTGGTGGAGCGGTAGACTAAGTACTCTAAAGGCTTCAGAATTCTAAAGTACTTCAGGATAACAACATCTACATTAAGGAAACTGAGTGACCTTTCTGGAGATAAGAAGATGAAGTCTAAAGGGGAAGAAGAAAGGCAAAAAGTGCTGGAAACTTTACAGAGAGCAGTGAACTAAATAAAGGCTCAATGGTCTGGGAAGTAGACATGGATACTGGAACTGTTGTCTTCTAACCCTCAAGTCTCTGGCAGGTGCCGGGAGTTCACCCACAGTCCCTCTAAGGATCTAAGGACTCTAGAAGGTGGGTCTAGAGCTGCATTCACAAGAATACAAACTGCCTGGGAAAACACTCTCAAGTTACTTCCTCACACTTGACCGACATCTTGATGTCAGCCAAATATTAGCTCATTATCAAAGGTCAATTAAACACACATGGTTAAGAATCAACAGAAGCAACAATAATAGATTTGAGCCGTAAACACTGGCTATTGAGATAGTCGGGTTTGGAATATTAAATTCCGTAACACAGGTCACAGATGAAACCATAGGAAACGTAAGAAAGGACCGACAATGAAGAAGAAGCGCACAGAGTTCAGGGAGCTAGCTCAGCAGTTTAGGGCACTGGCTGCTCTTCCAGAGGATTCACGTTCGATTCACAGCACCTACAGGGTGTCTCATAACCATATTTGCACTTCTATGGGATTACTACACCATCTTCTGGCCGATGTGGGTACTGCATATGTATGGTACACAGACATACACGCAGGCAAACACACGTGCACACACACACACACACACACAAGCAAGTAAACCTTTAAAAAAAAGAACCACAGAGATGTTAAGAAATGCACGATATCTTTTGGTGTCTTAAGAACTCAAACAACAGAGCAACAGTTCAGAGGAAAGAATGAAAAGTTTCAATAGATAGTCAAAATGCCTAAAGGGAGAGATCAATAGTAATGAAAAAGAGATAATAATGAAACGCAAGGATCTGGGAATATGCAACAACTAGTAAACATGAGTCTACCTGTAGACATTTGCTTTTGAACTTATGGCTTTATAAAAAGGTAGATGTTTAGAAAAGCCGAAATTCTAATGCGTGCAGGCTTGTCAACAGCAGCATCCGATGTCAGAGTAAGTGTGTGAATATTCAAAGTTCTGAGGGAAAGTGATCGTGAAGTAAAAATGTATCCTTAGAACTGCTTTTATTAAGTTTAGTTCTTAAAATTGTACGTGTATGTGTGGATGCACATGTGGGTTCAGGTAACTGGGGAGCCCAGAAGAGAGTGGGGGTATCCTCTGGATCTGCAGTTACAGGTGGTTGAGAATGACCCAACCTGGGTGCTGGGAACAAAGCGTGAGTCCTCTGGGACAGCAGTGCACACTCTTAACCACAGAGCCTCTCTCCAGCTCCCTAGAACTATCTTAAAGAAAGTCTAAAGAAAACTAAGAACAAGAGAGCATAAACAACCAAACTGAAGGGTGCAGGCAGGCATTTCAATGGAACTGCTAGGAAAGGAGCAATCTGTTTGAGTTGTGTGTGGGTCAGTAGGTGAGTTCTAAGTTCTGTTCATCTTCACTGAGGGCCGAGGTTAAGAAGTAATGTCAGCCATCCTCACGGTGTCTCAAGACATATACCAAGTCACGTGGAATATCACTGAATGTGAATCCAGTCAATCCCAGGTGGGTGACAGAAACCCTGCAGAGTCATGAACAATGTAGGTAAATTCCCTACGAAGAATTTAACGACACTGTGGTTGTGACTTCCATAAAAATTCTGGTAGACGCTCATAACTGTCAGCCATTGGTCCAATGCAGCCTTAGTATTTCAGGGAAAACAATGACCATCACCTTGCTTAGAAGAATGCACCACAAGATGGCTAATTTGTATAGTTAACTTGACTGAAGTTAGAGTCACCCAGGAGACAAATCTCTGGCGTGTCCAGGAAGACATTTCTACACAGGCTTAACTAGGAAGATACAACCCAAATATATGTGGAATCCTAAGATGTTGGAGATGCCAGGACAACAGGATGTCCCCCAAGGAAGCCTGCAAGCCCAGAGGGGAGCCAGTATGAGAAACAGCCTGCATGGAGAGAGCCCATGTGATGCAGGCATAGACTGCTGGTGTGGACCTGGTACAGAAGAGTTTGGTGTTTTTCCCAGTGAGTTTCGATATTGCTTTGAGCATGCATTTTCTTGGTATCCCTGTTCATTCCTTTTGGGATTGAGTATTTATTGTGATCCACCGTGTATGGGATGTAACTTGTTTGATTTTATAAGTTATGAGCCCTTTGTTTTGAGTACTAGATGTGTTTAAAAAAAAAAGAACAGTGCTGGAATTGCTAAAGACTATGGAGTTTTGATGGTGAACCAAACACATTTTGCATTATGAGATTGCTGTGAACCTTTGAGGACCAGGGGTAGATTGCTGAAATTTAAAGTGAGATGTTTGGTTGTTAAGTTAACAAGGGAAGGGTGGGGCCTATGTTGACTGATCTTCTTTACTAATTTGATTTGATTTAGAATCATCTAGGAGGCAAAACTATGGGTGTATCTGTGAGGGTACTTTTACAAACATTGGATAGGAAAACTGAGATAGAAAAACCCATTCTGGATGTGGGGTCCCATCCCATGGGCTGGGGTCCCATCAATAAAAAGGAGAGAGTAGTCTGCAACCAGCATCCATCTTTCTTTGCTGTCTTATCGTAGACATGATGAAACCCGGCAACCATGTTTTCTCTGCTGTGAGCCAAAACATGTATATGTGTGTGTGTGTGTGTGTGTGTGTGTGTGTGTGTGTGTATGTGTGTGTGTGTGTGTGTGTATGTGAGTACACTGTAGATGTCTTCAGACACACCAAAAAAGACATCAGATCCCATTACAGATGGTTGTGAGCCACCATGTGTGGTTGGTGGGATTTGAACTCAGGACCTCTGGAGGAGCAGTCAGTGCTCTTAACCACTGAACCATCTCTCCAGCCTGGAACTCCCTTTCTTAAGTTCCTTTTGTTGGGCATTTTGTCACCACATGAAAAAAAAGCAACTAATGTGCATGTGCATGGAACCACCTAATATATAAATTGAACTTTTTAAAGGCATTTTCTTCTCCTGTTCTTTTGATAAGAGGGACTTTACTAAATAGCTAAGTTTGCTAAACTTCTAAACAGCCCATGAGTTCACTAGCATATGTCGTCATGGAAACTATTTGCCTGCTATGTGTCCAGTAGAGGAATAACTTCCAGAATGCACAAAGAAATAAGGAAGTAAGGCCAAAATCAAATGACCTAATCAATAAACGTGAAATTTAGAAAAAGCATGACTGTTCAATAAACATATGAAAAAATATTCGGTATCAAATCAAAACTTTATTAAGATTCCACATACTCGCAGTCAAAACAAATTACCAGAAGGGCAGCGGTAATAAATTCTGGCAAGGACGTGTGGGAAGAGGGACACACATTCTTTGCTGATGTGAGTGCAAAGACCACAAGTCACTGTGAAGAGTCCTCAGGAAATAGAACTAGTGTTGCACCCAAATTTCTCGGGATAAATTATTCAGTAATTAATTCCAGAGCTAACATTCCTTTTGTTACTTCCTAAAGGGTTCCTGAAATATTAACTCAACTCGTTTCTCTTTTGGAACAGTGCAAACTGCACCTGAATTTAAATACACACTCAGTCAAGAGCCATGGTCTTCTGGTGCATAGGTTTTTATAGTTTTTGGGTGAATCATCTTAAAGCTTCAGGTAACAAAATAAATTAGAAGTTTACTAGGTGGCTGTTTAAAACTTCAAACCAGTGCTGCACTTACACTGAACAAATGTTCCTGCACAGACTTCTAACATGAGTATCATGCGGTAAAGACCTTTGATTTAAAGTGAACAGTCATGAAGAATTTTTTTTCAAAATCTACATTCTTTTAAAGTTCATTAAGCTAGCCTTTTTACAAGATCATAAAAAACAGAAGCTTGCTTGGACCCCAAGAGGCCACCAGCCCAGCCTGAATGCTCAAGACTGTCACAAAGCTCCCCATACCATATATTGCTTTGGCTTGAGTCGAAACACAAATCTATTGGCTTCCTTTTTGTTTCTGGGTCTCCCTGGAACTCAGGGGACTCCTAAAGCAGGTGCTGTCCTTGGGAGCACTCACACACTAGCAGAGCATTCCCTGTGGGGACTCTTATCCACATGGAGCTCCTGACAAAGAGTCACAGCTGCTTTTATCCGTTGCGATTCTGGCTGGCTGAAGAGCCTGCCCTGCAGTTCTGAGGCAGGACATAGATGCTTCCTTTGCTGGGCATGTGGCATAAAGAAAGACAGTGGTGGCATGCACTGCCCCGGACCCTGCCTTCATCTCCTCAGCCAGCCACTACCTCCTTCCCCCTTTATCTAATTAGCTCCCAGGGTCAGTTTGACTTGGCCTTTCTTAATGCGTGCCCAATAATGGTGTAAAAGAGAAATTTATTCTTCTCGCATAGAATAATGAAAAGACAGGATTGTCTAGGGCAGGATTGATAGCTGCACCTGTCACCAAGGATTTACTCCAGAGGAGGAGGAGCAGGAGCAGGAGGAGAAGCAGGAGGAGGAGGAGGAGGAAGAGGGAGGTAGAGCCTTCCTTTTTGGTTGTAGGTCTGCAAATCAGGAGTCAGTCACTAGGAGGGAGAAGGAAGGGTCTCCTCCCTGCAATAGATGAACCTCCCTTTGGCAGCGGTCAGCGCTGTGGAAAGTCTTCCTCGGACCCACTGTATTAGAACTTTTGTGTATTCTGTGTTCAACTCCCTGTATCCTGATCACATACAGACAAAAACGGAATTACGTTAATTGGACTTCTCTTCCGCCATCTTCACCCATGCTGTATGGTATTACTGGAAATTGCAGTCCCCAAAGTGAACTGGAAAGTGAGCTCCTGAGTGAGTGGAGGGCTTGCTACTATTGGAAAGCCTCCCTATGTCTCTCAGGCTGGCCCCAAACTCAAGGTTGCTCTGAAATCCTGGACCCACCACATTGTTATCAAGCCTGGTACCGGTCTCCTTACAGAGAGCTCATGTTACAGAATAGAATGTCAGTGGCAGTTGTCCTGTCTAAAAGTCTTGCCAACGGCCCGAATTTGCAACATGTAACTGTATATTGAATAGTCTCCAACACAGCATCTGTAACATAATCTTCCCAAGCCAACTGATTTGCATTATGAAGCAAGATTCTCTTTCTCTAGAATCCCTTTGGCCCCAAGACACCATGAAAACCACATTTTAGAGTGCAACGAAGCTTTTAAATTCCGGTAAAATAATTCCATAAACTGCAAATAGGATTTGAAGAAACACGTGGAAATTATACCCCCCCCCACACACATATTCTCTCATTTTAGCTTAAAGGTCTGAATGCTGAATAAATTTGCTGAACACAGTTGGAAAGTCAACAAGCAAGCCACAGCTTCTGAAAACCCCAGTGCTCTGAGCAGAGGGCACTGAAGGCTCCTGTGTGCTCTTATCTGGGTTTTCTGACCTGTTCTTGGGGGTGACAATTCATTCCTTTCAGAACATCAAACTGTGAACTCAGGACACGTCTCAGAATATTTGTTGGAAAAATGCACTGGAGCACTTTGCACTTTGGCAGGCCTCTGGCCCATGGGCAAAGTTGGACCTTCCTGGTCCTGGTTCATCTGATTCTTCACAAATGCCCTCTGTGTGAATGTGGGTTTGACAAAAGCTTCTGAAGCCTCCACCGTGATTTTACTTCTAGGATTATTGACCTTGAAGAAGGACTGTGGGTGTGCAGTGACTCAGTCACGGACTGTAAATAAATCACTGGTGGCTGGTGGTGATAACCTCCAGGTGATAAACCGCCTGACACTCCACAGCCATGGCATGTGACCCTTAACCCCTGACTTCTTCTGGGTCAAAAGTAAGGCTTTTTGCTCCTTTTATTTCTCCTCTTTCTTCCTTCTAGAACTATTTGGAGTATGAGGACCACCCTTGGTAAATATCTGCTGCGTGGGTAAACGGTGTTTTCCATATCATCTGTATCTAATGTCCTTATTTCTATTCGTCTCTTACCATTTTTTATTCATTTTTATATTTTGCTTTTCCCATATTGAAATGAATAAGCCACATAATACAACTGGGTGAAACAGAGCTTAATTAGTAAGACTAGTCACAATTCTTTGCTAGCCCATGAGTAAATAGATAAATTTAGTGTCTTAAAGTTCTCAGAAAATAACCATCCATATTTAAATCTTTGATTAATTCTTTTCTATAATATTTCAAGTCCTTAAAAGAAAAAAAAATTTATTCCTTATAGTTAGTTGATAAGAAACATTTCTTTTAATTCTCTTATAATTAGTCAACATCATTATTCGTTCCAGGGGATCTGATGCCCTCTTCTTTCTTCTAGGGCATTACACAGATGCAATGCACATACTACAGGCAAACATTTTTTTTTTATTTGCTTATTTATTTTATGTATGTGAGTACAGTGTGGCTGTCTTCAGACACACCACAAGAGGGCATTAGATCCTATTGAAGATGGCTGTGAACCACCATGTGGTTGCTGGGATTTGAACTCAGGACCTCTGGAAGAGCAGTCAGTGCTCTTAACAGCTGAGCCATCTCTCCAGCTCCCCAAAAAGACAAACCAAGCATTATTTTAAACATTAAGATAAGATGGCTGGAGAGCAAGGAAGAAGGGGGAAATTTGAGCTCCTGACAGAATGCTAACGAGTCACTGACTGGCCAATACCATTTTATCCGGTGGGATTTGTTACCAGAAATGGTAGTGGTGCCTTTAAGTTCAATGTGGAGCAGATGGACAATACTCCATGCGACCACCTTCGCATCTCGGCACCTTCATTCGTGTCTGCGTGGGATCCTTGTTGATTTGAATCCAGATCTCAGGGAAATCGAAGTTCGTCTAGTTGTTTTTTCACCCACCGAGTCATCAAGAGCAGTGAGTTTGGGAAAGAAAAAGGTTCTAAAGAGAAAGATCTCAAAGTACCATCAAGATTACAGAGAGAAGGAGGCAAATCTTTCTGGAGGTTTGAGAAAAGAATGCAGAGCTCTGAGACCAAAGACCAAGATCTCAACTATGGAGGCAAGGATTCCACTGCACCCAGGGCAGGAGTAGCGGAGGCGGTGGTGGCGGCGGCGGCGGCGGCGGCGGCGGAAGAGGAGGAGGAGAAGGAGGAGGAGGAGGAGGAGGAGGAGGATGAGGGGAGGAGAAGGAGGAGGGGGAGGAGGGAGAGGAGGGGGAGGAAGCAGTGGTGGCAGTCTTTTTTTTTTGTTGTTGTTGTTGACAGTCCTATCAAACAGCCAAATCCAGCTCCTAGAATGGGCAGTATCAAGGAATTCCGCGGCTGACAAACAGTTCGCATGCCAGGGGGAGAATTCAATGTGCTTGGACTCACTTAATGGTCTGAACCGACGTTCATCAGCATGTTGGCTCAGTTGTTGGGTTTTGCTTCCACTGTAACAACACGCAGTTCCTCTCACCAGAGGTGGGCTGGCCAGCGTGTTCTCACCCTCCACTACGACTGCATTCTCACCGACCAGCTTGATTGATTTTCCCGATAACCCATAGATGTGTGATTGACAGCCTAGGAGACTATGAAGTGTTGTGCGGGGCATGCTTTCTCGCTCCAACTTGGCTTTAATCATATACGGACTGTGGAAATTAACTACAAACCTTAACATAGCTCAGCACACTCAGCGTCCCAGGGAACAAAACCAGAGGGCTGAATGCTAAAATTGGGGAACTGCATTGTCCCATTATGCTGGATGTAGCTCACAATCCACTGGGACCCTTTCTACGGAGACTGTAAGCTACATGCAGATAAGCAGCACCGCCCACCTCCTGGAGAACCACTCAGAAAACACAGCAAACCTGTCACCCAGATGTCAGCAACAGGCAGGGTATTTAAGAGTTACATTTAAGAACAATAGCATCTCTACTTCCTCTAACCTTGAAACTAAAGTCTGACCTTAGCTGGAAGTTGCTTACACTTAGACCCAGCCAGTGATCCATTTTAGCATTGCTATTGCCTGAAACACAGAACACAATCGAGTCAGCAACATTTTCCCCCAGAGTGGAAATGTCAAGGAAGCCAACTGTGAAGGACAGTTGCTTACCACTGCTGCGTTGGGATTTGCAACTCGGATCCCTGCAGTAGAATTCAATTTGGCCATTAATCAGTTCACAGGGACCCCCAGAGGCTAGGTCTGATGTGGTTTCTTGGGAGGTTCTAAGATGGTATAAAACACACAAAATAAGCTTCCCTAGAGTCTTAGACTTCTTAGAAAGATAAGAGAGCTGGATGGAGGGAAGAACATACTGGAAACCTTGCCAGGGGAAATTGCTCCTCTTCAGTTGTTACAGACAAGATTCTGACCACCAGCCGCACTCTTTCCAGGTGTTGGTTACACACCTAGGCTTTGCAGAGAGCTTACATAGATCCCAAAGAAAACTGTATTTTAAACTCTTTTCCTTTGAGCCGAGTCTCTCCAGGAAGCTTCAATCACAAGTACTGAGAAATGTCTGTTTAGTTACTGTCTCAGTCAGGGTTTCTATTCCTGCACAAACATCATGACCAAGAAGCAAGTTGGGGAGGAAAGGGTTTATTCAGCTTACACTTCCACATTACTGTTCATCACCAGAGGAAGTCAGGACTGGGACTCAAGCAGGTCAGGAAGCAGGAGCTGGTGCAGAGGCCATGGAGGGATGTTACTTACTGGCTTGCTTCCCCTGCCTTGCTCAGCCTGCTTTCTTATAGAACCCAGGTCTACCAGTTCAGGAATGGTACCGCCCACAATGGCCCCTCCCTTCTTGATCACTAATTGAGAAAATGCCTTACATCTGGATCTCATGGAGGCATTTCCTCAAGGGAGGCTCCTTTCTCTGTGATAACTCCAGCTTGTGTCAAGTTGACACACAAGACCAGCCAGTAGAGTTATGTTCTACTTCAGACTGGTACAGGAGGGACCGGTCCAGTTTGCTTCTCTTTTGCTCTGATAAAACCGTAACCAAAAGCAACTTGCTTACAGGTCTATCATGAGGCAAGGTAAGGCAAGAACTGAAACAGAGGCCACGGAGCAATGCCACACATTGGCTGGCTCTCCACAGCTTGCCTGGCCTGTTTTCTTATATAGGCCAAGACCACCTGCCCACAGTTGGTTGGCTCCACCCGTAGTAAGCCCGACCTCCAGCATCAATCATCAACCAAGAAAAGGCCCACAGACTTGCCCACAGTCCAGTCTAATGGAGACAGTTCCCCTGCGGCTTCCTCTTCCACCTCTTGAAGGGACTGAAGTTTGTGTCAAGTCAACCAGCATTAACCGTCACACTACCATTCCTGTTTCATACCTACATCTGTGTCTATTTATGCAGACATCAATGTATTGGAGACTTGTAGAGACTGCGTTGTATATTCCTGCCAACAGAGGACTTTTACCATTTAAATACTCTTAAAAGCATTTATTCACTAAGTTTGATAGATGCTCTTCTGTTATATAAGCTAATACACTAATTTCTTTACAAGTTTGCCCACAGATAGCAAACACTGTTAAATTTAGTGGAAGTCAGATACATGTTTCTTTTGGTAAAAAAAACAGGAGACAAATGTTGTGTTACACACCCTTCCCTTTAGCAATAATCTGATCCTCTGGAGTCGTGGGCTGAGAGGTAGAATTTCCGTCTAATTTATTTTGAAGTGTGAAACTCAAACTTTACATATTCTTACAGGTAGAGTAGGCCACTAGCTTTGTTGTTTGGTTTTGGTTCCCTGCCAGTCAGCCACACCAGGAGCCTATATCCCTTGTTAAAAAGTTGCCCCAGTGAAATAGAATTGGGCCTTGAGACAGTTGACAAAGTGACATCCAGACCCCAGGTAACTCTGTTTCTCTGCTTCCTTGAAGGAAAATACCACAAAGCAGTCTTTGAGGGGCAAGGGGGACACCGAGGTTTATCTTAGAATGAATATACTTTCTTAACTTGCAGAGAAATGGAATATTGTAATCAAAACCATTTTCCTCTGTTCCCACAAGTTGCTGATCCAGAAAAAGCACAAAAACCTAGCTGATAAACTTGTCAAATAAATCAATTACCCATAAACGCATATTTATATATGTAGTTAAAATGTTACATCGATATGGATTTATTATGTCATAAATTATAAGAAACCTTCGAAATCCTCCTAGCCTTTGTTCAATAAATGAATGTTTTCTTTGAAAATTCCAATATATAATACATACCTTTCAAGATTGTTTAGTGGTACACTACGACTCTATTAAAAAGATTTTTATTGTATTTTCTGTGTATGGGTGTCTCGCCTGCATATATGTCTGTGCAGCACATAGGGGCCGGAAGAGAACGTCTGACTCCCTGGAACTGTAGTTTTAGAGGGTTGTGAGCAGGCAGTGTGGACTTAGGTTTGAACTCTGGTCTCCCGTAAGAGCAGCCAGTGCTCCTAACTGCTTACCCAGTTCTCCTGGCTCCGCCGTGGCTTTATAGCCTGGCTTGCCCCGCACATCTTTCTGTTCTGGCATATTTGTGTCCAGGCACAATTTCTCAGCAATGTTGAACTAAACACACTTTTCCTCAGATGGTTTTCCTCAGACGGGACGCTGAATTCAAATAAGCTGGTTCAGTACCACTGGCTTTAAGGTTGTCTTTCCTTTGTTGGTGGTCCGGTCCATAGTGCAGTTATGGGAAGAGGCTCTTTGCTTAGAAGCCACTGGCAGTTCCGTGGAAGTGACGTGAGATGCACGTGTCTCAGAACTTGGTGTTGCTTTAGGGCATGTTATTGCCTTTAAGATCAGCAGGATCTAAGTGTGTGCTGCGCATCCCGCGTTCTTTGGTAGCGTTTGGAAACGCAGAACGTCACACGTGTTCTGTGTATCATCCTGAGAATCACTGCTTGTTTGTTTTTTTCTTTTCTTTTTCAGTTCTTTCTGTCATTTTTTTTCCCCAAGCAGGTATCTTTAACTGAAAACAGACTGTACCGATAGACTTTTGAACTCTTGCTTTTCCCAGCACAAATAATTTTCAAATTCAGTATTTTGTTTAAGGTCAAGTCCATGTTCACAACTGGCAGTTCTATGAAGAGGAACTAAGGTAAACTCAGAAAAGTCTAGAATGCTTAGCTGTGTGTGTTATAAACGTACTGCAGATGCCACCAGGCTTTACCGAGAAAAGTCAATCCCCCTTTCTGTCTCCGGTGACTTTTCAGGTATTATTATTTTTAATGAAAAGAACTTATTATAAGTAAACCTAGAAAAAACATCATCAGTCATTTAAATTTCTTTTTACTTTCAAAGAGAGAGAAATAGCTTAAGAAAACAACATCCCTCTTCTAAACACATGATACAAACCAAAACCAGTTGTGGCCTAATTCAGTAAACCTTAATTATGACAGGAAAGGGCTTGCCCATGTGGTGGCGTAGAATAGCCTTACCAATCTCACTGGGTTCATATCCTAATCTGAGCTGGGTAAATATTACTGGAGCATGACAGAAAATGTGTCACACTCTCCATTGTATGGCTGAGGTCACTTCCATAAAACACATAAGCCCCGTTGAGTGACCTGTACACACATGAAACACAGTCCGGAGGCAGAGAAACCTATTCTCCAGACTCTGCCCCTCCCCAGCCCCGCCCCTAGCCCCGCCCCTCCTCTGCCCCGCCCATCCCCGCCCCTCCATTAAGACTCCTGTGTCAGTGTTTTGTCTACAAGCTTGAGTCATCTCGGAGAGGAAACCTCAGTAGAGAACCGGCCTCCATCAGATTCACTTATAAGCATACCCGTGGGAACATTTTCTCGATGAATGATTAATTGGGGGCTTGGGGTAGCCCACTGTGGACTGTGTCCCCCCGGTCCTGGGTTGAATGAGAAAGCAGGCTGAGCAAGACACAGAGAGCAACCCAGCAAATAGCATCCCTGCATGGCCTTCGCTGGCGTTCCTGCCTTGGCTTCCCTCAACAATGGACTGTAACCCATAAGCCAAATGAAGCCTAACCTCCCCAGTTGCTCTTGGTCACGTGTTCACCACAGCAACTGACTGGGAGAGTTATTAAATACACATCGGCTTTTGTCAGCTCCGTCTTCTGCAGAGATGAAATCGTGCAGCCCCTCTGTGAATAGCCTCCTGAGGCTATCTCACATCAGCAACACTCTTCCACAGTGCACGCAGGAGATCCCAAATTGTCACTGGTTTCTACTCGAGATAGTGTTGAGACCTATCCATCACTCAGCACAGACAACCATCTGGTCTGGTCAGCCCGTAGCAGCGGAGCATACCAACGACCTGAGGATGCCTACGGATGTCTACGGATGCCTACGGATGCCTACGGATGCCTACGGATGCCTACGGATGCCTCACACAATGAGTTCATCTGTGCTCTCCAGTTGAAGGTGGAATCACTGGAACACAGGCATCTGTGTATCCAGTGCCACAGACATTGACAAACCATCCAGGGACTGTCCTCTCTCCTCCACTTGTGGCGTTTGTCCAGACACTGTTTGCAGAGCCCCTGAGTGTCCTGTCTGTCATTTCCCAGGTCCTGTTGAGCTCTGGATCTGTTTCTCTCAGTACTGCATCATCTGGCAATTATTCAGATTTTTTTCTTGTTTATAGTAATGGTTTTTTTTTTCCGACTTGAAAAGGTTTGTTGTTGCTAAATGCCTGGAAGTTTTCCTGGGCTTTGGGGAGACCAGGAAGAAAAATGAGTGGCATCAGACAGCTGTCTCAAAGTGTCACCCCAAACTTGTACACATGCTGCTGCTGCTCCCCCATTTGGATAGTTTCCTTAGGGTCCAGTTTCATGGTGGCATTACAGCCTTGCAAGGAGACTGATGTATTTAACAGGACTTTTGTTGCATAATTGCAACTTGTTTTTCTAAAGGTTGAAGTGAATTTGCATTTTTTCAAAAAAGACTAAGTTCTCTCTGTGCCTCCCTGTGTCTCTCTCCCAAATCCCTTCCTCCCTCTCTCTCTCCCCGTCCCTCCCACCTCTTTCCTCTCTCTCTCTCTCTGTCCAAGACAGGGTTTTTCCGGGGAGCCTTGGCTGTCCTTGAACTCTGTAGACCAGGTTGGCCTCAACTCAGAGATCTGCCTGCCTCTGCTTCCGAAGTGCTGGGATTAAAGACATGTGCCGCCATGCCCTGATAGGTTCATTTTTTCTTAAAAACAAAACAATAAACAAAGTACAACATCAATAAATATATTTTATTTTATGTGGATAAAATAGTTTTGTCTGCAAGTACGCATGTATTCCACACATGTGCAGTACCCACAGAGGCCAGGAGAGGGCACTAGAATTACTGATGATTATGAGCAGTGGGTGCTGGGAACTGAATCTGAGTCCTTGGCAAACATAGCCAGAGCTTTTAACCACGGAGCCATCTCTCCATCCCTAAATTTACATGCTTTGGTGATGTATGGGTGTTCTAAAGGGCAAGACATTTTCTCTTTTTGACTTGGGGAATAATGAAGCACCTGATATTTGTTTTAATTTGAATACGTTTTATTATTTTTCTAAGAATGTGCTTCCTTTCTGCAAGCTGTAGGGTGTTGGGATTTCTTCGGTGCTCCAGTGAACAGAATTCACCTGGATCTACTATATTTAAATTAAAATCGCTTCAGCCCCTTTGGGTAGTTGAAATATACAGTCTGCTGAGGCCATTTTTAGATACCTGGGAGCTCACTTGTCCCCTAGGTGCTTCTTAATCCCATCGATTAGATCAGTGGAGTTCTGGGTCCTTCCTGTCCTGTTCATCATTGAAACATTTAAACCCAGGAGGCAGTCAGCAGGACAAGCAATATATAAATAAAACATGGGCCAACCGTTCGGTGGAATGTAAACCCTTCCATTTTCAGATTCAGCTGTGTGAGGATACCCCATTACTACCTTCATCTCTAGGTCTGGGCTACTTCATCTCTGAGCCTTTCCTGACGCTCTGTTTGCCCAGCCCAGCTATGCCTGAAGGCTGTCTCTAGAGGGTGCTGGTCCATCTGCATTTTACTCAACTCAGGGATGTTTTTCTCTGCATTAGTTCTGCTGAGAATATTTACATCTGTTGTTGCTCTTGTTTCTGTTTCTCTACCCATTTGTGTATTTGCTGATGTTTCTCACAGGTTAATGGTTTTTTGCTCATTTAAAGATTCCCAAATTACAAAAAAACAAAACAAAACAAAACAAAAAACCCCAAAACAACAACAAAACAGCCAGCAACACAAGTAACAGCTATTTTCTCTGTAGTAAATATAAGTTTCTCAGGAAATTTACTCACTCCGGGTAGGATTCATAAATCTTTCAAAATATTATTATATCTATGGCTTTAAGCTACAGAACAGAACCTCAGATCTCATTTGGGGTATGGCAGAATAAATTTCCTATAATTGTGTTATTTATCTTTTGTTTATCTTGGCAATCAATACCCTTATCTCTTCCTAAACACAGTTCTATAGATAATCGAAACCTGAACTCTACAAGGAAAAAACAAGGACATTTGCTCAAGAGATTTCTTCATTTAACTTAGACTCTCATTCTGGAGAATTTGAAAAGTATCTTATTCTAGAGAGGGTTCTATAACATTCCACCCATTAGCTACCTCTTTAAGGAGGCTTGTCTTGTTGGTCATTACAATGTGGTGGAGAAGAAGTAGACTTTTATAGTGTGATATTCAAGATTTCCCAAGGTTTAGGACATCTCAACAGCCACAGTTATTACAAATTAATAATGGCCGGACAGATGGCTCAGTGGTTAAGGGCACTGGCTGCTCCTCCAGAGGACCTTGGTTCAGTTCCCAGCACCCACATGGTGGCTCACAAGCACCTGTAACTCCAGTGTTAAAAGATCTATCGCCCTCTTCTGGCCTCTGTAGGCACTGCATGCACATAGACCATATATCCACATGCAAGCACTCATGCACATAAAAATAAACCTTAAAAACTCCACAAGTAATAACAGATGCCCAGAACGTCTATCAGGTTTTTTTTTTTCAATATGCATTCAGAGAGATGCTCTTTATAGAAAATGCCATTCAAGAATGATATGAAAAGGCACACTGTAGAAAATCAGCAAGGAACCATACTAAATATTAAGAAATGTAACAATCATATTCATTTTATAAATATAAGATAATCCAATCCAATCAAAGCGAAGGGTTGCGAGAGCCAGAATTAGAAGAAAAAGTAAAGAAAGTCTAGGTCACTAAACTCTACAACTTTCTTTTGTTTCCTTCAAGGGTTAATGCCTCTCAGCTGCTAAAATATAAGAAGGCTTCGTGTACATGAAATCACAGTCAGTTTTGATTCTAAATTATCTAAATGCCATGAGCGAGCCTTCAGCAGAGAGAGCCCAGGCAGCATGAGGGATTCAATGTAATGAGGACAAACCGGGAAGAGTGGGCAAAGCTAGTTTGTTCGGGTTTGTCTCGGCACCTTCATATCTGCGAAGATGAAGCTACCCTCTCTGGTCACAGACAGGGCCATTCTTGGAAAAAGGCTTTGGTGACCTGCCTCAGGGTTGATGGGAAAAGGAAAGGCAGGAGTAACTGTTCTGCCTCTACTACTTCCTTGGACACAAGGTGTGGAGCCTGGGTGCTTCTCCAGCGGACCTTGGTTCAGTTCCCAGCTCCCCACATGGTGGCTCATAAGCACCTGAAACTGCAGTGCTAAGGGATCTATCGCCCTCTTCTGGCTACTGTAGGTACTGCATACACAATATGCAGCACACAGCCTGAGTTGTGGGATGCGTGGGGTTAACAGTCTGCTTCTGGAACCTTAGCCGTGTTGGCAAGATCGCAGTAAGTCCTGAAGACTCAGCTGGATTTTTAGGTTTCCTTTTCATGTAGAGAGGCCAGGAAGTGAAGGCTAAACGGAAGACAGAGAGTCGAACACGACACCGAAGTGCTGGCAGGCAGCGAGCGCAGTTTTCCAGATGGTGGCCCAAACGTTCAGAATGAAAGAGCGTTAGCAGTGGATAGATTGCTTCCCTGGAGGCCACAAAAAATTAAGCACATTTTTCTTTCTCCTACTTCAATTTACAAAGGCTAATTATCTTATTAAGAATTCTCCTTGATCAATGCATGTGTGAAGAAGAAAATCGCTTTTGTGGCTTTTGCCTAGCGAGGCCATCTTAGGCTGAGGGAAGAGAGACAGAGGCTAGCGTTCTTCTTAGTGATGGATGTATCTGTTGGTTCTGAACCCAAAGCAAAGTATGCGAGATGGGAAAAATAAGCATCACCCAGCAATAACCTCAGTAAAGGCGGACCAGGTATAGCTACAGTTTGAGACGAGTAACCATGGAAACACTGGGCGTCAGAAGAGAAACTGGAAGCAGGGAGAGGATTCAGATACCTCGGACAATAGCTGGGGAAGAGAAGCAGAATGAACGTCCTTTGCCACTGTGGTGCTATGGACGGAGGAGGGGAAAGCCTTCCCACAGAGAAGGTTGATTGTGAATGGGAGTCCCAGCAAACTAGCTTCTGGAAAGTTCCACAGCCCTTACAGGCTCGTGGCCCACTTCGATCATGGAAACGAGACCTTGCTTTAGAAAGGGATGTCACATTGTCACACATAGCTTTAGTGAGTTGTCTGTGTGACTCATATGGGAAGAGGGAGTTTCAACTGAGAAGTTGCCTTCATTAGATTGGCCTGTGGACGGGTCTGTGGTGGGCTTTTTCTTGATTGCTAACTGATGTGGACTGGCCCAGAACACTGTGGGTGGTGCTATCACGGGACAGGTTGGACCGGGTGGTATAAGAAAGGGAACTGGGAAACCCAGAGCAAGCACACACGTATCCCTCCACGGTCTTTGCCTCGGTTTCTGCTTCACATTCCTGCCTCAGTTTCTCTCAGTGACGGAGTGTAACCTATAAGATGTAATAAATCTTTCCCTCCCTAAGTTGATTTCCGTCATAGTGTTAATAATAACAGAAGAGCTAACCAGAACACATGTCTTTTTCCAGTGACTTCAGGACACCGTAGCCAGGGGCAGTGCCAAGGAGGGAACAGTTATGTGAACTCAGCAGACGTAGGAGACAGAAACCTTTGTTTATTCACATCTCTTGGGCTCCATAAACATTTCTCTGCGGTCGGGGAGGGGGCCTTATAATCCCAACTTGACCCAGCACAGCAGCTATAACCAAAGCCCCTTAGGTTGGCATGTTAGGGAATATGTGTTACGACAAGATAGAGAACGGAGGACACCACCATTGAGTATCAGATCTGGGACTGGAGAGATGGCTCAGTGGTTAAGAGCGCTGACTGCTCTTCCAGAGGTCCTGAGTTCAAATCCCAGCAACCACATGGTGACTCACAGCCATCAGACAAAACAGAAGCCCTTCAGACTGTTGTGCCTGAAGACAGAAGACAGCGGCGGTATACTCACATCCATAAAATAAATAAATAATTCAGAGAGAGAGAGAGAGAGAGAGAGAGAGAGAGAGAGAGAGAGAGAGAGAGAGGAGCATCAGATCTGGGCTTTTGCCCTACTCCATGTGGAATGTGCTAAGGCCAGGCAGGTCCCTCCCTTTCCAGCCCCGCCCCCTTGTTCCGTTTAGCCCCGCCCACCCCTTGCACCATGCTCAAGCACATATTACCAACAGAAGAGGAAAGAGGAAATACCATAGTTTTCATTGTTGCCCTGTCTGCATAGTGTGCAGAGGGCATTTTGATCGACTTTGTGACTTTGTTGTCCTACCTAGGCAGGGATGGCTGTTCGCGAGAGGGGGCTGTGAGGGTTGGAAATTGTTGCAGTGGTGAATTAAGAGCAGCTTTGCAGCCAGTGTGCTGCTGGCCGACAGTCATACAGAGTAGCACAGGCTGCTCCAACTCCATTGGTATCCTACCTATATAGTTGCCCCGAACAGCCACTCCCACACAGAAGAGGTTCTGCTTGTGGCTCCCACTGCCACCTCTCCCTGTGTCATAGTATCATCTATGGTGCTGACTGGTTAGGACACAGACACTCTAGGACCCTGGCCAGTGCTGGGGCTGCCACTTCCAGGTTCTCTTTCTAGAACCAACAGTGCTGGAGGAACCCACTCACTGTTCCATAGGGTGTTATCCCTCCTTGGAGGAAGCTACCCACTGCCCTGTAGGGTGAGGGTCACCCCTCCTCTGCTACACTCATCATTTTTAATGTCACAGGCATTTGACAGGCAAGCATCTTCCCACTCATGCATGGCCTCTGAAGATGGTGGGTGTCTCCATCTCTTTCCTGGTACATACTCTAGCGAAATTCATTCATCATAGTCAAGCTACAGGGAGCTAAGCAATTGGTGTTCAGATAGAATGAAGTGAGTATTCCATACAAATTGTCTAAGACACATTCAGGGAAAAAAAAAACTATCCTCCAAGAAGAGAACCATATATAAATATGGTAGGAACATTTTCCCTACCAGATGCAAACTTCAAAGAACAACAACTATGTTGGGAAAACTCCGTAGGATATATACTTTCAGTAGAACATCTCTGTAAGATCAAATTTTAAAAAAAGTGTGCAGAAATGGTTCACGGTTAGAAGCACTGCTTCTTCTCCAGAGGAGACATGTCAGGGAGCTCTGAGTCTTCGGTAGCTCCAACCTCAGGGGATCCAACATCCTCTTCTGGCCTCCACAGACACTCCCCACCCCCACAGCATATGTTCACTGAAATGTACACATTACACATAAACAAGTTTTGGGGTCCTACGAGGGGTTATTTATCACAGACCTAATTCTGTGCCCTTTCCTGTTTTCTACTTACTCCAGCCAGATGAAACAATAAATCAACATGTCTGCCTCTTCCTCCCAACCCTTACCCTTTCTCCTACCCTTTCCTTCCTCCCTCCACCTCTTACCCTTTCTCCTATTCCCTTAACCCCTCCCCCCACCCCAACCCTTCTTCTTACGCCCCTACTCCTTCTTCAACCCCCTACCCTCCCTACCAATTCATAATCTAGAGAGGACAGCACCTGTATGTCTTCTCATTGCAATGGCGTGGGGATGGGGCAGCTCCAGTTCAGTAGCATGTTTTATTGTCTATAGCAAAGGCCATACACTTGATAGCATGTCCTTTCAGGTGGCATGCTATGGTTCTTTTAGGCATCGTGTAAGGGTCTTTCTAGTACAAGAGTATTTTATTGATAGGGAGCCAAGGAATCCCACAAAGTCACACCACGCAATAAACAAAGGTTTATTGGGGAGAAACAGAAGGTGGTGGCCACCTCTGAACAGGAAGAGAGAGATTGAGAGAGCAGAAGGCTGGGTGAAGGGGAGGGCTTGGCTTTTATGCGGTTCTTGGAGCATGGGTAGTGAGCTAGTGGAAAAGAAGATGGCAGCAGGTTGGTTTTATCTGCTGAGTCACAGGGCCTGGATTTCTAAGCTTCAGGGGAACAAACCAGTAGGCAGGGTGTTTTCCTTTGGCCCTGGTCTTGGGAGTGAGCAGTCAAGTAAGGGGCAGAGTGATCTCCTCTGGATCTGGTCTTGGTATCAAGTCAGGGGCAAGTTTGTTTTTCCCTTGTCCCCAATCCCTACAAATTCTATTGTGTTCTCTTCTACTATTGCTGTTTAGTGGACTTGATATGCTCATGGCAGACCTCATTTATCATGAAGACTTACCATTCCATGTCACATACAGGAAGACTGACATTCCAGACCTCCCCTTCCGCAGCCTAGACACACCACGTCCCAGATAGACTTCATCACCAATCATTTTATTCATAGCAGGGCAATGCCATAAGAAAGCACACCAGTTGGTCCCCAGTGGAAAGAGCGCCATCCTGGAATTAGCGCCGTGGGCCCTCCACCCTCAGCTTTGCTTCCAGTGGTATTTGTCTTTTCATGTACTGTAGACATAGGGCAAGTGCTTCTTCAAAACTCATCTCCGGCTCTGTCATGCCCCACCATAGGTCACCAAGCATCTTCTTTAACCAGATAGGATGCAAAGGACAGACTGAAAAATGGTCCCATCCAAGAGTAGAGGCTGTGTGAGTTAGGAGGACTCCAGGGAGGGGTGGGAGTAGAGAGCGGTTGGCTGAACCAGTGCACTGGTAGTTCAAGACTTTCTGGAGTGACCCTGAAGGGAAGCTGAGCTGGTGTTGTGGATCCGCTTAAATCCAGCAGACACCCAGCATAACTCAAACACCAAGTCAATGCAGATGACAAACCTTTGTCATCAAGCTGCTACTGATTGGCCAGGGCCACAGAAAAGGCTTGGGAGCTGAAGTAGACCCCGAAGGGACATTGTCCAGCATATTTACAGGATAAAACCACAGAGAGAGGGGGAACATGGTGGGCTATAATGTTGTCAAATCATATGTTGACATGAGGAGTTGAATAAGGGGAACTTTTGCCAGTCAGGTTTGGAGCTGGATCCCGGGCCTGGGAACATAAATTTGTTTGACCCTGACAGCAAGGTAGAGAAGTTGTTCCTTGAGTGACAAGAGGGGTCAGGAAGACAGAGCTGGGAAAGTGCTTGCTCTGTCTACACAGCTAGTATAGACAGTGAGTGTATACCTGAGCTCGGCTTCTCAGCATTCACATGGAGATTTGCACACGTGACTGTGCACATCTGGAAACCCACCACTTGAGATACAGGGACGGGTGGATTCTCAGGGCTCCCTGGCAAGCCAGACTAGCTGAACGGTAAGTTCTGGTCCAGCGAAAACCCCGTCTGAAGGTGAAGAAAAATAAAGACACAGACATAGACTTGTAGCCCACCCTCTTCTTCCTCTCTCTTTCTTATGTGCATGTTGTGCAGGTGAGACACCCACTACCCAAGCGAAAAGGGCAAGAGGGAGAGGGCGGCGGGGGAGAGCAAGAGAGCGAACAAAAGGGATAGAAGGGGGTGGGAGGAAGAGAGAGAGAGAGAGAGAGAGAGAGAGAGAGAGAGAGAGAGAGAGTGTCTATAGGCCTGATCATTCCAAGGCTATCACCATAAATAGCGATGTTTATCTGGCATTTGTCTTTGTGAACTTTACATTGGGTTCACGTTTGAGTGGACAAGCCACAGGCATGAAGTTAAAAGGAGACATAAACATGTCCCTCTGTACTCCCTGAAGAGTGCCTAGTGTCAAAGGTTTTAAGTGTGTTCCAGGGGGATGAAAATGTCCCCACTGGCAACGGCAAACACTTGGAGAATAAAGAAATCAAGACTCTACAGGGAGGGAGAAAAGCGTAATTGAAAACACACAACTAGCTGCCATGTTTGACAGTCAGAGACGTCTCGGTCCAGGTAGATGGAACTCAGCCATTTTACCCGAAGACCATTACTGAAATCCCAGGCTGCTGATGAAAACGAAAACAAACTGTTTGTAATTGCACTTCCTTAGCAAAAATAACATTTCTCTCAAGTGAGAGGAGAATTCTCCATGAAATGATTGCACATTATTTCCTTGCTGCAGCTGAACCATAGCCCAAGGTTGTGTGCTTTGGCTTTTTATTTTTCCCTCTCTCTCTTCATAATGTCTCATAATGATGATGAATTCAGTTTGATGTCTGATTACATGAAGTAAATTTTCCAGAAACACACTGAGATCTAAGAATAAACTAGGTTGTATTTCAGAATGGATTCTGAGAAGTTGTCTGGAGGTTCTAACAGGAGAGTGCAGTTCTGTGGTTCATGGAAGACTCGCCCTAAGTTCTGGTGTGTGTGTGTGGGGGGGGTGACAGAAGGACCTACCAAGTCAGTCAGAGCAGCTGAATCAGTCTGGCCATCAGTGGGGTGACAGATGCTGCAGCCAAATGCCAGACTGCCCTCACCTCTTCGAATGCACTTTGAACAGGTTTTGCCATTAATTGAAAAGAAACGATGGAATCAGAATAGTGTAGTGCAGAATAGATTAAATCCCGGAGTCATTGCAGAGCTTAAGGATAATATGTATGCTCTCTTTTTCCATCTGTGCAGCTGTGCACGTATTTAGTTTGTGCGTGGGGATGTACGTGGGTGAGTGTAGTGGATGTGTGTGTGGTGTATGTGCGTGTGTGGGGACCTGTGCACAGAGGCCAGAGGAGGAAGCTGGGTGTCCTCCTCCATTGCTCTCTCCTATTCACTTGAGGGAAGCTCTTCACTGAACCTGGAGCTAGGCTGGCAGTCCTTGGGCCCCAGTGAGCCTTCAGCTTCTATCCACACAGCCCGAGTCACAGACGCATTCATCTGAGGTTACATCCAGCTTTCTCTGTTCGGACTGGGAGCTGTACTCCAAGGCTTCTGCACCTTCAACATATTATTTAAATTCGAAACATCCACAAAACCCACCAATGTCCCACCACCTTCACAGAATCTTCTGAGCTTCTCCAAACCTCTCCATCTTTGAACGTTTCCATTCAGGGAAATATTATCAATTATTGGTGATGGCCGATTATTCTCCAAAGCTGCAAGAACAAAAAATAGGACGAGTTAGACCAGCTACTGCAGAAGAAATGGTGAGAATCCCAATTCCTCTAGCTGGCAGGCTTTGCTGTGAGTTACATGTGTCCCACTGGCGATGGCTCCAGCCCAGGACTGACCCAACACTACATGTGCTCGCATCTCTGAGTTCTGCTGTTTTCTTCACAAGCTTTGCTCTGTGACATTATATGGGGTCCAGGCTATGCTCTGGGTGCAGAGAGCTAGAGGGGACAATTCTTATTTCTGGTCTCTGATTTTGCCTTGGCCCTGAGGTCGAAATTCAGGTCGTTCATCTGAATTTCTGCTTGGTGTGGGCTCCGTGTCATAGAAATGAACACATGGCAGAAATACAGCTCAAAACTCCTTCTAGGAAGGGGCCCTCCTGGCTTTCATATACACAGAATATACATTATTTCTTCTATTTCCAGTCACCTCTGTGGTCATCTGGGCTCAAATTCATTACCTCCAGAAGTCCTTTTCAGTCTGCTCATCTCTGATTCGCAGAATCTTTCTTTACACCAACCAGAGATCCCTTAACTTAAGCCCTTCTGAACTTACTGAAGGTCAGCTTTTATGTCTTACTAAATGTGACTCTGCTTTCTTATATGTATATATAGTTGTTCTAGCCAGAGATCTGGTCAATCATCTGGAAGCCATGCAACCCCTGGTGATCATGTGGCAGGTGACTCCACTGACAGCATCCCTGGTTTCTATAGCAAAACCTCCAATGTACACCAGCGAGTACACCATCTAAACTTGGTAATGAGATTCTTTTAACTTTGTCGAATTTTGCAATGCCAAATCATTGACATCAGGACTCTTTGTGTGAGCAGTTTTACAAACTCACCAGAGAGCCAGTGATCAATGGAAAACTGGGAGGTTTTGGCAAAGAGCACATGGGTAAATTTCCTCGGGTTATAACTTCACAGAAAAGAGAGAGAGAGAGAGAGAGAGAGAGAGAGAGAGAGAGAAGTACATCCTCCTAATACGTTCCATTGACATTTTAAAAAATGTTAATTCAGGATCCAAAACACCGCCAAGAGCATCCTATGCAAATTCTGAATTGCTAAAATGTAAAATTATTTGGTGATCCAAGAAAGGAAATTACCATATGCCCTGAAGTGTGAGTTTTACATGATAACACAGAGTCTCTTTTCATGATAGAGGCCAACAAGGAGACCTTAGAAATCATCTAGATCAATTTATGTGACAAAGGAGGGTCCCAAGGCTTCTATCCACATCATGTTGCTACTTACAAAGAAAGAGGCCAGAATATGAGACCCTCTGTCCCTGTCTGTCTATTCATTGAATAAATAGTTTGGTGCCAACCGAGATTTGTGCATAAGGGACATACTTTGATAAATCAAAAAAGATCTTTCTGCGATCCATGCCCAGCAGTTCAGTAGGGTAAGGGGAAGCACATTTTACCCCAGCTCACGGGCCTTTCTGAAGTTAGTTGTCTTGGGGATTGAACAACATACATGAGGATCTCTTCAGATGTCATAAAACATCTTTAGGATGCCAAGAAGCAAGGAGGCAGAAACTTCAATGGCGGACGTGTATTCCTATGTGAACACCCACAAAGGTGGGCTTAAAGACCCACATTTAAGAGCCCACTCAGTCTGTTTCATAGAAACATGAAAAAAGCTCGCTCATTTCCAGGAAAGTCTTAGAGGAAGAGATTCTCAGGCTCGACACATTGAATGTGCAAAGACGTCCGTTCTCGAATAGTCTTGTCAGTAGTCTGATAAAATTGCTGACACACAATATAAAATCCTGCCACCTCCAAATACCCTCTGTGACACCCGAAACACAGTTTTGTATATTTATTATAGATCTCCGGGGCTTCCTCCATTTCAGTACAATTGAGAAGAACATGAAAATTTGTCTCATTTGTTTGACACCAAGTTCTTTAAATTACTTCCTGAGCCTTTCTGTGATAATCTAATTGATTTCGGTAGCAGTCGTCGATTGCAAATAAAGAAAAAGGACTCAATTTTAAGCAATGAAAATTGCTAGTAGTTGTCAAGGGCAGCCTGGCAGCTTGTCCAGATCCCACGTGCTGTTTTTTTTACTGTGAGAAATGAAGCAATAATTTGAGCTACAAATCTTTTCCTTAAAAAACGTGGAAGACATTCATATTTGATTTAATTTATACAGAATTGAACTGTTTAAAAAAGAAAATTGGGAACTACTGTGGTGACAAACGCCTTTAATCCCAGCACTTGGGCAGAGGCAGGTGGATGTCTGTGAGTCTGAGGCCAGCCTGGTCTACAGAGTGAGTTCTAGCAAAATCAAAACTACATACTGAGGCCCTATTTTAAAAAAAAAATACAAAAACATCAAAACAAAGTGAAACAAAAATCAATAAAAGACCAAATACTAACCAACAAACAGAGAATAAAAATAAACTTTTTTAAAGTCTTAAAAAAATCACTGTACATTTTGTATTCATAGTATATTAATAACAATTTCAAAAAATGTTTGGGAAGAAACTAACCCATTGTAAAGGTATTTGAGACCTTTTTATATTGACTTGTGACTTCAGGGCTAATATTGTAACTTTAAAAAAATTTCATAGAAATTTCAGAGTCAAACTAATTTCTCTAATTAAGAATCTTTTGATAAAGTGCCCTAAACTACAGAGTCATAACTTGCTTAGTGCGGGGTGGGGCATGCGCCATTTTCCCTGCTCTGAGCTTTCTTTGGAGACTTTCTCTGTCTTTCCTTGCACAGTTAAGTAGCCATGACGAAGTGGCCGCATGAGGATGGATGCTCCGTTAACTCTGGGACTAATCTGATTGGCTGGCTATATTAGGGGGCAGGGCCAAACTCATGCATTATTTTTCTGAAATACTGATCAAGGTTATGAATGCCTCTGGCACTGTTTGAGGCGCCGGGATAGAGAAAGTAAGACTCTCCAGGAGTCAGCAGGTTAATGGGGGCCGAAATATGGGCAATGATTGGATGGTATATTGAGTGACGCATTGTGGGTATGTGGCACACTCTGGGGCAATGTAAAAGAGGTACCAGACGGAAGTATGCTGGGGAGAGTCAAGACAAGCAGGGATGACACCGCTGGAGAGAGTCCTAGTTTGCTTTCTGCTGAGAAGATAAACATCAGGACCAAGAGCAACTTCCCATGTATTTCAGCTTCCACTTGCTGGTCACACTCCATCAGAGAGGCACAGAGCCCCTTTTATAGTGCCAAGTAACTGCAGGGTGGAGCATACCCGGCTGTTGCCTGGTAACTGTGGGGCGGGGTTTACAGAATCCCAACAGGCTGGACCCTCCCACATCAATTATCAATCAAGGCAATCTCTCCCAGATATGGTTGCAGTCCGGTATGATCTGGAAATCCCTCAGCTGAGGTTCCCTTTTCCCAGGTGACTCTGCTGTGTGAAGCTGACGACACAAACTAACCAGAACAATGAATATTCCAGGGGGAAGACGGAGCAAGGTGGCCAGTTTGCATCCGCGGGGTTGTTCACATGAAAGATAGGTAGAGGTGGGTAGGTACTAAGAAACTTTTTATATCCCCGAGGGACACTGGACTTGGGCTGTGGACAGACAGAAACCCACAAAGAATTTACATCAGGATTAATGTTTAATTGTTTAGAATGTGTGCTGGTAGCGTGTGGAATGGGTTCCGAAGGGTCCAGGCTACAGTTGAGTAAGTCCTGTAAGAGCATGTGGTGATCCTGGAAACCACGGGCAGATTATGAATCAAACAACAATGTAATATTACCAAGTCCTCTGGCCTCATAACCAAGTAACAGTGGATACACAGCCAGAGAACTGAAGCCATTTCTGCACACCTCCTGTCCACGGACGTAGCAACCACACGTGCATAAACTACCTATTCATTAGTCTGTTATTTTCTCTATCTTGTCCTCAGACAGAAAATCTCTACAAACAGCTGGGCAGTTTTATAACAGGTGGGTGGAAACGGAGTTTCAAAGGCCGGATTTCAGGTCCTGAGAGGAGCATTGGTGATCTGGCATGCAGTGCCTGCTCTAAGCCTACCCACTCCCCCTCACTACACAAAGGGCTGCTTCCACCATTAGTCGTCCCAAGACTGTCACATGCACCCCCCTACCTCCGCCTCTCCCCCACCCTGTTCAGAATCCTGTTCCTCAAGACCACTGGGTGGTGCTGTGGAATACGGCTGATTTCATCCGTTTTCACAGGCTGGAAAATACACTGCGCTTTAAACCCACCTTATTCTTTCCCTTTCTGACTTGTGTTTAAAATAAGAAGGATACCTATTTCCCAGGTAGTTTACCAAGCTCCACTGTTGCATGCTGGATGGAAGAGAGGCTGAATTAAAACAGCAACAACAGAAACTGTCTATGTCTGTCTGTCTGTCTATCTATATATCTATGTGCCTATCTATGTATGTATGTATGTATCTATCTATTTATCTATTTATGACACACACACACACACATATATATACATATATTTATATATTCTAAGAATGCAGCTTTCTCCAAATAATTTTTTTGTAAGATTGGACAGGTGGCTGTGACATCTTGTGAGTCACAGGTATGGAAGCACTAGCTATAGGCATTTTATCACCACCGAAAAAGAAAAATAAAATAAATAGAGGAGAGATGGCTCAGCGGTTAAGAGCACACACTGCTCTTCCAGAGGACGGAGGTTCTGTTCTTGGCCCCCACATGGAGACTCACAAACACCTGTAACTCCAGCTCCAGATAATCCCATAACCTCTTCTAGACTACACATGCAACAGGCACGTGTGGTTCACAGACACACATGAAGGCAAAACATACGGAAAATTGATATTAAACATTAAAAAACAACAATGTGTTTTGCTAGGAAATTACAAGTTGGCTTTGTGCTTTTGAGTGGCTGCCTCTCTCTCTGTCTCTCTGTCTCTCTGTCTCTCTCTGTGTCTGTGTCTCTGTCTGTCTGTCTGTCTTTCTCTCTCTTGCCCCCTGGTCCTAGCTGATAAAGTCTTCCAGTGGCTGAGATCCATCAGTGCATTTACTCATTTGCTACAGCAGGTCACTGTGACTCCTATGGGCTCACTGTCACTGTTACTCTTATGAGTATATTGTCACTGTGACTCCTATGAGTTTATTGTCACTGTGACTACTATGAGTTTATTGTCACTGTGACTCCTATGAGCTCATTGTCACTGTGACTTCTATGAGTTTATTGTCACTGTGACTCCTATGAGCTCATTGTCACTGTGACTCCCATGAGCTCATTGTCACTGTGACTTCTATGAGTTTATTGTCACTGTGACTCCTATGAGCTCATTGTCACTGTGAATTCTATGAGTTTATTGTCACTGTGACTCCTATGAGTTTATTGTCACTGTGACTTCTATGAGCTCATTGTCACTGTGACTCCCATGAGCTCATTGTCACTGTGACTTCTATGAGTTTATTGTCACTGTGACTCCTATGAGCTCATTGTCACTGTGAATTCTATGAGTTTATTGTCACTGTGACTCCTATGAGTTTATTGTCACTGTGACTTCTATGAGCTCATTGTCACTGTTACTCTTATGAGTTTATTGTCACTGTGACTCCTATGAGCTCATTGTCACTGTGACTTCTATGAGCTCATTGTCACTGTGACTCCTATGAGCTCATTGTCACTGTGACTTCTATGAGTTTATTGTCACTGTTACTTCAATGAGCTCATTGTCACTGTGACTCTTATACACTTATTGCTACTGTTATTCCTATGAGCTTATTTCTTTACTTCAAATTTTCCATTATTCTAACTTCTTTGCCTGCTGTAAGCCCGCACTTGCTCATTTCCTTATTCTTTCATTCATTTATACACATAAGACTACAGAGATGCTCAATCTCAATGTTCTTCTTAAAAAAAAGGTTATCTGTGAAGCAGGAAACAGACATTCTGGAGCATTCTCCTGGGAGGAACAAATATCTCACAACATCTTTTAAAAGTTTCTGATCAGGTTGTCTTGTCAGGAAACAAAGACACATCTGTGTTATTTTGGATTTGCCTCTCCGGACATGCGGAACGCATTTGCTCTTTAATGCCCAGCAGCTTGGGTTCCTTATCTTGGTCAGGGTCAGGTTAGCTCCTTGCCAAAGCTTCTTGACAATAGCTCATTTAACAGAGGATTTAATTTGACTGTATCTCCTTCCCTTAATTTATCATAAGGCAGGCTTCCATTCTTGGGCCACACTTCTAAGCAATTTTCCACCTAGGAAATGTGATATTGCCTGTTTTCCAATGTTAAACAAGTACAGGTTCTTGTTCTGATGGAACTCTAACACAACCTGCCCCCACCTCAACTAATTTTGCCCAGTTTAGAGAAAATGTGAACCCTTGCCCAGACTGATCTTTCTGTGAGCCCTGGTTGCCAAGCTTCAAGTTCTGGACATGGCAGGTTGACCCCCAGCTTCACTAGAGGACTCCACAGGGGCAGCCTGTAGAGTGTCAGCAGCTGTCAGTGGGGACCATATGAACCCTAAAGCCTCATTCTGTATGGAATCCTCAGAGCAGACTATCCGGCCTGCATCCTGAGGGACTCACTACTGGGTCTCCTGGATTCCCTGGCTTTGCTTTATTTTCAAGAAACCAATCCCTGTAAGGCACCAATGCTCCCACACTGGCTCCCCCGGGCTGCTCAAAAGATCCGAAACTTTGTGACCCAAGTTTCAAACATACCTTCAGGAATTCTGGAAGGGCAAGCAAGTCCTACGAAAGTTCTCTCAAAAGATAGTTGCCGTATAGGTTGTACAACAGGTTATTTTTTGGAAAAATCCAACCCATGTTGCATTGTTTTATATTAATATCTCATTGTTTCATCATTAATTTTTATCTGTAGCAAACTCTTGAAGCAATTAGTTTTTCTACAAGGTCATAAAAGGAAGAGTTTGGATGACTACTGATTGCTGTATTAATTAGAGTTTTCCAAAGAAATCGTGTGTGTGTGTGTGTGTGTGTGTGTGTGTGTGTGTGCATATATCTGCATGCCTCTGTATATGTGAATACATATATGTATATATGTATGTGTATATGTGTATGTGTGTAAACATATGTGTGGATAAGTATTGTGTGTATGTATTTGTGTATATGTATGTGTGTATATATATGTATGTGTGTATGTGCATATATATACATATGTATGTATATGTATGTTTGTGTATGTGTGCATATGTATATGTGTGTATGTGTTGTTAATTAGATTTCTCGGCTCATATCCGAACAAACCACACCAAACCAACACAGTTCCACGTGGAGAGGTTTAATAGAATGGGGACAGGGGTCAGGGTCAAGAGAGGAAGAGAAGAGAAGAGAAAAGAAGAGAGAGAGAGAGAGAGAGAGAGAGAGAGAGAGAGAGAGGAGGGGTTTCAGTCTTTTATGAGGTAGTGTCCTCATTTGCTCCCAGGTGGAGGTGGGCTTCTGAACCAGTGTATTCTGGGAATGCTTTGGCTGTTTCCATGGCAACGGATGTGCCTGTCATCTGTGGGTGGTGCCATCGCTGGGGGTAGTATCTGTCCTAATGCCAACATTCCTCCCATTTTCTTATCATAAAAAGAGAGAAAAAGGAGCTGCGGAGGGAAGCCGATGGTGAAAGCGGAAGAGGGGGGCTGAGTCTCATTGGCTACTTCCTGCTGTCTTGGAGTTGTAGGTGTTTTCACCATCGGTGTGTCTGCTTGGTAAACATTAACATCAGGATCCTCTGTGGACAGTGGCTTGTAATCTTGTAACAGGAACTGATTAATAGTTTGGTTCGAAATTTTTTGTATCTCTCATTGAAGGAATGTGGAGACAGGATTGATAAGGCAGGGGATAGATAGTAGCGCTAGAAAGATGACTAGAAGGGGTGTTATGAAGGGGAGTATCCACTTCCATATAGGGTTTTCGAAGGTCCAGGAACTGGAGGTCACACATTCCCTGGAGTTCTGTATGATTGTAGCTCCTGGATTCCTGGATTTCATCTCTCACTGTCCTGGATTGGTTGAAGTAGAAACAACATTCTTCTTAAAGGAACAAGCAAAGGCCACCTTCTTTAGCTGTCAGGATGTCCAGCCCCCGTCAGTTCTGAAGAGCCACAGCTGCCAAGAAATTGATCTCGTTTTGAATAGTGAGCAAAGTTTCAGACAGTTCTTGAAACCTGTTGTTGAGTGAGAAAGTGATCTCATTCTATTTGGTCACGGAAGTAGTTATTCCTGCTATCCCAGTGCCAGCACCTACGGCTATTCCTGCTGCAACCAAGAGTGGCACGACCCGAGCTGCTCTCTTATGTTGGGCAGCCATCATATTTACAACTGGAATTGACAGGGGTTCCCCTAGATTACCCCTAGTTCAGGGAAAAGGAGAACCAACGTGCAACTTCCTGACCAGCTAGCAGGCAAACAATGGTATGCCTCCATGCCACAGAGGATTGATGTATTTTGGATCGCTAGGCACTATGGCAGAGATGGGGTACCAAGGATTGTGATTGTATTGCAGTCTAGGGAGCCCAGCATCCCTACAGAACATGTCCAGGATGTCTTAAAACCGTTTGCCATGCCATGAAGAGGGACAGAGGAAAGGTATGGAGTCATGGTGACTTCAGAGTCAGGGCAGCTGATAAAGGGTGAGGTAAGGTTATTAGGCAACATCACTGGGGAGGCTGTAAATCGTAATTGAGAGTTCGTTCCAGGGAGTACGCATAGCCAGTAGTCTTTAAAGTGGCCGAGTCAGGTGATATTAAGGAGTTTGTATGCTGATGTCAAAGTCTGAAGCAAAAGGCAGAAGGACAAGCTGGTGCCGTTTATGAGGGGGGATGTTAAGGAAGTAAGGGCCTCAGAGGAGTGTTTGATTATTTCTCCTACCCCTTTTATATCTAGGGGTTGGGCAATTGATACATATTTTCTCTGAATTTTGATAGTACTCACTGGGGACCCTGGTTAGTTTTTACAGTAGAGCTTACCGACAACTCCTGTCTCCCACCTGGCATCCCATGGATCTTGTATGTCGAAAAAGAGCATCTTGCATTGTTGGTAGAAGAAGTGGTGGATCCGTGATCCTAGCATATGTATCTGACAAGACCAATATGGGCAGCCCCCATATTTGTCTGGCCTTTTTTTTTTTTTTTTTTTTTTTTTTTTTTTTTTTTTTTTTTTTTGCAATCATCTGTTGTCTGGTCAAAGAGAAAGCAGGTAAAGAGGTCATAGTACTTGGATGGGATGACCGATACACGGTTCCTGATATCCAGTCATGGAGCAGTTTTCTCACCCTATTTGGAAAGATGGCTTGTTATCCACAGGAGTTTCTTGAACCTCAAATCTCCAGATATATGGGCTTCCCTGGATGAAAGCAAACAGTAAAGGGAAGATAAGGAGCCCATGTCTAATCCAGTGGTGTTGAATGTCGCTGGCAGGGTGGGGTCTCATTTTCTGGACCTAGGGACAAGTTGAGTGGCCTTGACATCTTCTGGAGCTTAAAGGAGCATGATGCTTTTAGGGTCGATGTATATGAAAAGTGTTTAGGTGGAGGGATAAAAGGTGGGACAGGTGGACCCAGTGAGGGAGTCCCTCAAGTTTAGCAGCTGTAGGTGCCTCAAGAATCATCTTAAAAGGGTCCTGCCATTTAAGAGAGGGGTGAGGGCCAGGTGTCTGGAAGGGATAGAAGAACTTGGTCTCCAGTGTTGACAGGCAGTGGACAAGGTTCAGCGTGTGGTCGGGTTAGATGGTGGTCAGCAAAGTTCCACAGGAGAGAGCAGAGGTGGCAATGTAACGGGGTGAGTAGATGGTCTGGGAGGGGAGGGTATTTAGGTGAAAGGTCAGGAGCTAGGACCAGAAACCCATACATGAATTCAAATGCTGAGACCTGGAGATGTCGCCTGGGGGAAAGCTCATAGTCAGAAAAGAGCCAGAGGTAGGAGTTTTACCCAATCAAGGTGAAATTCCTGTGACAGCTTGACAAGAGTGATTTTTAGAAAGCAGTTAGTTCTTTTTACCTTCCCTGAAGATTGAGGGTAGTATGGAATATGAAAATGCCAGGGCATGTCTAGAGCCTTAGACAGATTTTGAGAGATTTTGGAGGTAAACTCAGGACCATTGTCTGACTGAAGGGAAGCTGGGACACCAAGTCAGGGGATGATCTCTCAGAGGAGGGGATCAGAGACTGTCTGAACTCTTTTGTTAGTTGTGGGAAATGCCTCTACCCACCCCAAGAAGGTGTCTACCAAGACCAGAAGGCACCTGGCACATTTGACAGTGGGCATGTGGGTAAAGTCAAGTTGTCAGTCGGTTCCGGGAAGAAAACCTCAGGCCTGATGGGTAGGAAAAGAGGTGCTATGATATTTTGAGTGGGAGTCTGATGTCTGGCAGATTTTGCAAGAAACAGTGATAGATTTAAGAAATGTTAAGTCTTCAGGAGTAGGCTGTAGTGGGTCTTAACAAAATGAGACAATGCCCGGCTGTTAGGATGGAAGAGTGGGTGAAGATAGGACAGAGTTTGTCGAGTGTCAGGGGGTGTAGGTGGGACTGTGGGCTGTTGTTTAAGAATGTCTTAGGGAGGGTGAGTCGAGTCTAGGCCCCTAAGGGCTGCAGCTCTAGCTGCCTCATCAGCTCAGTTGTTTCCCTTGGAGACAATGGAATCTTCACTCTGGTGGGATCTGCAGTGGACAATCCCAATAGCTGTGGGGAGAAGGGAGGCCTTTAGCATGGCCATAATTTGATTTGTATTAGTTACTGATCCTCCTTTAGTTGTAAGTAACCCACAGTTCTTCCAGATGGCAACTTGGGACAAGAGGATATGGAAAGCGTATTTGGAATCTGTGTAGATGTTGAGGGATTGTCCCTGTGCCAATTGAAAGGTATGAGTAAGGTCTATTAATTCAGCATGTTGATTAGTGGTGTGAACAGGAAGGGCCTGGGTCTCTATCACCTCTGTGTCTGACACTATGACATAGCCAGCTCTCCTGGCCCCTTCATGTAGAAAGGAGCTTCTGACTGTATACCATGTCTAAATAGCCTGAGGCAATGTGCCCTCCTGTATGTGTGAAGGGTTAGGTAGTAGTTCCTCTAAAGTTTCAGTGCAGGAGTGAGACAGAGAGTGGTTAGTATTTAGTTGAGAAAGACTGGAAATGTTAAGAGGTGGGCATGATTGGAAGGTGAGCATATCCTCTATTAGTGCTAATAATAATAATCCTCTATTAGTGCTACCTGGAGAGAAAGAACCCTGGAGGGAGGTAGAGTCTGCGAGCCTTTGTAAGTTAGGAGCTGTGACAGGTTATGAGAAGAGAAGACAGTTATAAGCGACCCAAAGATTAGTTTCTTTGACTCTCTAATGAGGAGTTCAGCAGCTGCTAAGGTAAAAACACAGGGTGCCCATCCCTAGATGGTTAGATCTAGTCTTTTTGACAAGTAGGCTACAGGTACAAAAGATGGTCCCAGTTAGTAACTGAGAACTCCAAGGGCAAATCTCTCTTTTTCAATTACATAGAGGGAAAAAGAACAAGTCATGTCAGGGGTGTAAGGCCAGGGCCTTAAGGAGAGCCTTTGAAAAGTCTTGGTAACAGTTTTGAGGAGAGGTTCATGGGTGGGACCTAATGCTGCTTCATGTAAGGGGCGAGAGAGGAGGGAAAAGAAAGGAACCCAGGAACATAGAAAGCTAGTTATTCCTAGGAATGATAAAATTTCTCCTTCTTCTTCTTCTTCTTCTTCTTCTTCTTCTTCTTCTTCTTCTTCTTTTTTGTAGAAGGAATGGTTAGAGACTGAATTAGGTTCTTTCTATCTAAGGTAATAGCTTTGTGGGTTGGGGTGATTGTTAGTCCCAAATAGGTGACCTGAGAAGTGGACAGTTGGACTTTAGAGGGTGAGACCCTGTAGTCTTGACTGGAAAGGAAGTTTAGGAGAACAGAGGTGTCATCCTAGGTGATTTTTAAGGAAGGGCTACAGAGAAGAAGCTCGTCTACATAAAGTATGATCTTAGATCTGAGGGGAGGCGAGGACTGCAAGTCAGAAGCCAGGGCCTGGCCAAACAGGTGTGGACTGTCTCAGATCCCCTGAGGTAGAACAGTCCAGGTAAGCTGGGTAGAGAAATGGGTGTCAGGATCTATCCAGGAAAAGGCAAATATGTTCTGTGACCATGTGTCTAGAGGGATGGAGAAGAACGCATCTTTGAGATCAAGGACTGAGAAATGGGAAGTCCCTGAGGGGATAGTGGAAAGAAGAGTGTAAGGATTAGATACAACAGGATGAAGGGAACCACTGCAGAATTGATTTGCCTGAGGTCTTGAACCAGGGAATAGGTTTTTGAACTGCTAGTATAGGGGTGTTAAAAGGGAAGAGGTAGGGCTAAGAAGTTTTTTCTTAAGAGGTCAGAAATGATAGGCTTAAGTCCCCTGAGACTCTGGAGAGAGAGGGAGACAGGGTATTGAGCTTGGGATATATACCTGGTAGGGTACAGTAATTGGATGACAACAGGAGAATGATGTTTAGCAATAGAGGGGTTCTGGATGTCCATGACTTGGGGCTCTACCTGAGAAGCTGGTAAAGGAAACATGTTGGGTTAGTAGATTGACTGGCTAGAAGAAGGAGCAGACAAGCTTGGGTTCAAGCAAATGAGGGAGCAAAGTAAATAGAGGTTCCCAACTTAGCTAGAAGATCTCTTCCTAATAAGGAGACAGGACTTGTTGGCACTACCAAAAAGGAATGAATGAGAGGTACAACCCTAAAAATGCAACTTAAGTGGTGGGGTTTGGTGGTAAGGTTGTCCTCCTACCCTGACAATAGAAAAACGGAGGGAAAAGTAGGTCCCCAAAACGTTGTCAGGGCCGAGTAAGTGGCCCCAGTGTCCAAGAGGAAAGAGATAGGCCACCCACATATCATGATAGCTACCTGTAGCTCTCTGTTCGTGATAGCAGCAGTAAGATCAAGGGAGCCTAGGCCTCTTCAGTCATTTATAGCTAAGCCTAGGAGATCAGCTGGAAAGTTATTTGGGTGTGATGTCCTTCTGTCCTGCATCACACAAGGGCAATATACAGCTCAGTCTCGATGTCACCTAGGACATGGCCCCTTGACTTGCGGGTGCTAGGGAAAGCTTTTGCACAATGACCTTGTTGACCAAATCTGTAGCAGGGGTCTGGTGGTTCCGTAGCCCTGGAAGACCAGGAATCTGTAACAGTGGCTGAGGCTGGTCGGACAGCCTTTGCCAGCATATGGTATTTTTGTTTGCAAGCCTCTTCTTCTCTCCCATAGTACACTTTAAAAGCCAGCACCAGACTTTTGCCTGCAGAGTTAGGGGCCCCCTCTCTAGCTTTTTAAGCTTCTCTCTTATGCCAGGGTAGCTCTGGGAAAAGAAATAGGTCATTAGAAGTTGTTTACCTTCTGGGTTTTCAGAGTCTAAATTACAGTACTGTAATAGGGCCTTTGTGAGGCGCTCTAAAAATTAGGATGGGTTTTCCTGTCTGTCTTGGAAAACCTCTTGGAGTTTTTCGAAATTTACCGGTTTTAAGGCTGCTCTGCAGAGACTGGTCAGGAGGCAGGTTATGAATCTGTCTCTGGCCAAAATACCACCTGTGGAATTATAATCCCATCAGGGATCTTGGTCAGGTGCCGTCTCAGATACAATTGGGTATGTTCCATCTGTTTGATGGATCTCGTCTGCATGTGCTTCTGTTTGCTCCCAAACTCACCTGTGTTCCCCAGGAAGTAAATTATTAGTACACCATGGAAAGTCAAACTATAAGATTGGGTAATGTATTAGAACTCTTTAATAAAAGCAGATGGGGTGGAGATATAGGAACCCAATCTGTTTTCTATTTGAGAGAGTTCATTTAGTGAGAAAGGAACATGGATTCAGACTAGCCCATTGACACCAGCCACCTCCCTTAGTAGAAGGACTGGTGCTGAGCCAGGCATCTCTGGTGATAAAGAGTTTGTGGCAGTTTTGCCATGGCCTTGGAGTGGGTAATGGAAGGGGTAAAACTAGGTGCCAAGGTAGGGTGTCCTGTAGCTGGCATCGGTGGGAAGCTGGTGTCTGTGGAGATGGGGTTGGGGTGAGGTTGCAGTGCAGAAGAGGACGAGAGAGGGTATCAGCGGTTCTTGGGGTGGGTGGCGTGTCCACATGTGAGTCTGGTGGTGGAGGAGGGGAGGGTTCTTGAAAGTTTAAAGTAGCGGGAGTAGAAGCTGAGGCATCGGTCTGGATTTTGCGGTAGAGAGGGGGTGGCTCGTTGGCTGGGGCGAGAGTTGTGGTGTCATCTGCTGTATGCCTCATTGTTAAAAAGATCTGGGTGGGATACAAGAGCAACACACAGAAGTGTCAGAGAGAAGGTAGATAAATGCCTGTACATAGGGAACCTCTTTTCATTTACCAGATCGTTGGCAGTATAAGTGAAGGTATTGTAAAATTAATGAGTCTAGGGTACCATTTTGTGGCCATTTTGAGTCACTATTTAGTGGATATTGAGTCCAAACATTATTGCAGAGGTGTATGACTTTAGATGTCTTTAGCTGAGGCATTAGTTTTAGAGATTTGAAATTTTCCAGGAGACATCCCAGTGAGGAACCCGGTGATACGTTCTGAGGCAGAGTTGTCCATTGGAAAAAGGAGGTGAGGGTCTACTGAGTTATCTCAAACTGGTGTCCCAGAGGATGAACTCAGTAGAGAAAATTCCACCTATGCCCAGAGGTCCCAGTCATTACTCGGACTCCTGGTGGCTGTGTCAGGTTCTGGACCTGACATAAATGCTCCCCCCAGGCCTGGACTTCGGCAAGAAAACTGGCTGTAAGATTGCTGGGGGGGGGGGTAAGCTGAGAGGCGTTCCCGAGGGGGTCTTCCCAATGGTTAATGTCTGTCTCGGACCTTTGGCTGCAAGGAACTAACCCTTCTTGTCCGAAAAGGCTGGCCAAACCTTATTTGGAAAATCAGGGGTTCTATTAATCTGCCAGTGTTTGTGCAAGAACTTTAGCCATGATCTGGTACCAGGAAAAATGAAACCATGTGGTGTGTGGCTGATCTATCTTAGTGGCCCACGTGGCAGGAGCTATTGGCACGTGGTGGGTCACAGCAGGCAGTGGCCCATTAGTGTGTATCCAGCGGACCCCAGTAACAGCAGCAACTAATGTGGTGAAAGTCTGTGAGTCAGGCAGCTGCCTGCAAGTGGTATTATTTGCATGGCAGCAGTGGAGATGGCAGCGGATGGGCGGAGGTGGTGGTGGCTTGAGTGGCCGTGGTTAGCAACATGGGAATCCGTGCAGAAACGTGAGACAGTGGTGTCGTCAGTTAAGAGAAGCAGGTGACTTCAACGCCAGTCATGCATCCACCATTACACCAGGCAGGATCCCAAGGTCGGGCAGGTCGTGAGAAAATTTAATATCTCTGTACGGGCCACCAATGTTGTTAATTAGATTTCTCTTCTCATTCCCAGACAAACCACACCAAACCAACAGAGTTCCATGTGGAGAGGTTTAATATAACAGGGACAGAGTCAAGAGAGGAAGCAAAGAGAAAAGAGAGAGAGAGAGAGAGAGAGAGAGAGAGAGAGAGAGAGAGAGAGAGAGAGAGAGAGAGAAGGGGTTTCAATCTTTTATGGGGTAGTGACATCATTTGCTTTCAGGTGGAGGTGGGCTTCTGAACCGGTGTATCTTGGGAATGCTTTGGCTGTTTCCATGGTGATGGATGTGCCAGGTTCCTGTCACCTGTGGATGGTGCTATCACTGGAGGTAAGAGCTGTCCTAATGCCAACAATGTGTGCGTGCGTGTGTGTGTGTGTGTGTGTGTGTGTGTGTGTTTACCAAGAGACTGTAATATCCCTCTGTGTTTACAAAGACTCAGAAGTTCTATCACTTCTTATCTAAAAACTAAAGACCCAGAAAAGCCAATGGGAGTAAGTTCTAGTCTGTGATCAAATACTTGAGAAGCCAGTGCTAAGATGGTTAAATCCTGACTCCAGGCAGGGTGGGGCAGATGTCCTAGCTCAAGTAGGAGGCAAAATCTTCAAGTTCCTGAAGCTTCTTGTGACTTCCAGGCTGTTGGTGAGTTGGTTGATGACCATATGTACTGGGAAGGAAACCTGTCTAACCAGCTAGTCGACATGGTAACACCTTCCATACATACTCAGAAATACCCCACAAATTCACACAGAAGTAATGTGGGCATGCTATGGCCCAGTCAAGTTGACACATAAAATTACTTATCAAAAATCCATTTCTTACCAGAGTGGTACCTATATCTATAAACCAAACTTAACCTCCATATATACACAGCAAAAACATTATAATTCTGCCCAACATGACACAACCATCCTACTTATAACCCAAAGTATAATAAATATCTTTCTTAACAGTAAAGCCCATGGGTGATGTTTTCTTTTAAAAACACAATATTTAAACGCTGTGACATGAAGCCAATTCATCTTAAGCAACACTGTAAAGGAATGAGACCACACAGAACAAAACTACTTAATATGTACTCATCTACATATATTATGCATACGTGCATATTCATAACAAAATAAGGAAGATATGCTAATGACTCAGTCCTAGGTAACAATCACACAACTGGAACTTGGTCACAGGGTGATAGCTGGCATTTTCAGTCACTGTCTCCTTCTCCTTCAGTATTTCCTTCACCTTCAGAAATACCATCACCAGAGTTGGTCCTAGAGAGTTAGTCTGCATTCCAGAAGGATCTGATCAACTTGCAGTCTTGCACATATTAGCTCTTCCATTTACTTTCATTTATTCATTCCTCCTCTTTCCTCTATTCCCTTGCCCACCCTCCCCTTACCAAATAATCTAGGCTCTCGCTGGCCTTGACTGAACAGTGTATCTCATCTGCCCTAAAGTCATGGATAATCTTTTTGCCTAATCCTCCCAGTTGCTAGGATTACAAGAGGGAAAACTGAAGTCTGGCTTTCTCCTACATGTCTCCTCCTCTTCTTAAACTCTAGGAATCCTAGGCTCTTTCTTATTTCCCAAACATGCCAAGCATAACCTCCCTCAACATTGTGGCTCAGTCACAACCTTCTTCTCAGCAGTCTGAATAGTCCAGCTCCTCGTCACCGTCAAGGTTTTGTTCAAATGTTTCCTGAGTTAGCCTAGTTCCCCTATTTAAACGCACGTCACATCTTTCTCCCACCTCTTCTCTTCCACTTTGTTCTGCTTTAATTTTCCTGTACCATTTACCCCCTTCTGACTTCCTACAGTGTGTCTTATGATCACTCTCCCCCCAACTACCCATTGTCTGTTTTGTTTAGAGACATTTAACACCATAGTCGCTCACTAAACATACCACTAAATGTATCCATTCATAGGCTAAACTCCTTCTTAGGGATTCAACATAAGACTTAATGAACATCTGCTCTGTGCTGGAAGATTCATTCACACTGCTTGAATCGATGTTAAACACCACCAGGCAAAACAGTATCTGCATTTGTCAAGCACACAGCAAACCAAGACATTTAAGGTAATTCTCCCAAGGCTCTTAGTTAATTACCAAGGCACCAGACTTTCATGACAACAAAGGTGCTAACTTAGTACTTTGTAATTATCAACAGTGAATTTTAATTCATTGATTTACATAACGTAGGCTTTTATAACTAAGCAGCTAGTGAGATCATAAGGACATTTGAGTGCACCTTAATTTACCTTTAGAGTTACTTTGCAAACAGTGCACATCTATTATGTACTCAAGAAGAGCCTGGGAAGAGCAGAGAAGTAGTAAGAATGTAGTAAGAGTGGGTCTTAACACTACTATACTCTGGGTTCACTGTCTAGAGCAAGTAATTGAAGCTTTCTGGTAGCTGATTCTTTATCTTTAAAATGACTAAAGTAGAATATTATGTAAATGCAATCATTGGGATGAGAAAGGCGGGTATGTGCACAGATGGTTTCAGAGCTCAAGGAAAAAGCAGGAACACCAGAGGTGTGAGCTTGCAAAGGCAATGTCTGTTTTTTTTTTTTTTTTTTTTTTTGGATGAACAGTCTATTTAGAAACCTGTCCCCCAGTGTCCTCTGTTCTGAAATAGGGATGAGCCAGGGAGGGAATTTCTGTAAGGAGTATTGGCTGTCAGCAAGAGAAACAAAAGGCAGGTGCTCTGAGCTACCAGGGTGATCCTGTATATTCCTTGAGAGTTCATTACCTTTTCTCATAACTAAAACCAAGTAGTGTGAAGTTCTTTTAAAGGTAGAAGCAATAAATGTAAAATATAGCCCTATTCTGTAGCGAAAACAAAAGCAAAAAGAGTATACATGGAGGGAAACTATAGATTGGTCATTTGAAGTCAGGTGTAAATCTCTTTTCCACACTGACATGAAAAGACCAGGGTCTTTCATCTTTTTCACCAACAGAGAAGGGTTGTGGGAAGGTCTGAAGGCATCGTTGAAACCATGCACTGCACAAGTTTGAAAGAAACAAGACAGTTTAAGGCTAGCAATAGTTATTGGAGAGGTGGCTGGAGTTAAAATCTGTGGCTGCTCTTGTAGAGGACTCAGGTTGGTTACTGTCTTAGTTATTGCTATGAAGAGACACCATGACCAAGCAACTCTTGTAAAGGGAAACATTTAATTCAGGCTGGCTTACAATTTCATAAGGGTAACTATGCCTTGAATGTAGAGACTCAAACTCCTGGATATTGACAAGATTGTTGTAGCTCTGGTGTGTGTGATCCCTTGTTTTTTTTTCCACTATAAGAAATCAGATGCCCACTAGACACACATAATAATATAGTTGCCATAATTTTCATTTTTCTGGCAACTGAACCTCTATGAAGGTTGATAATTGTCCTACTTTATAACTTTCCATTGGAAGGCAGCTTTCTGCTGTATAAACTGGCTACCTCACTTTGACCTTCTTTTTGCCCTTGAAGATTGGGCATGAGCAGGTGACCTCAAACTGACTCACCAACCAGTAGCCTCTGTTTCAAATGTTGAATCAAGATCCAGGCAGGTAAAGAGGCAGCAGCTAGCTGTGGAGCATCTCCTCCAAAGGCAGGGAGCAACGGTAATCATCTCACCGAGTTTCCAGTCATTAGGACATGTAAGAGTGCTGAGCTATGGGCGCTTTCAGGAATGCTGAGTCATGGGAGCATGCCAGAGTGTTGAGTCACAGGGGCACGCAGGAGTGATGAGTCATGGTGACATGTAAGAGTGCTACGTCACAAGGGCATGCAGGAGTGCTTTTCTCACTTGTAGCCGTTTTCTCAATCCCATTTCTTTAGTTTATTGACAGTACTTTAATATTCTGTTTGCAATCTCTCTCTCCTTTCTTCTCTTTCCCTTTTCCTTGTCCTTTCTTTGTCTTCTCTCCTTTCTGCCTTCTCCTCACTCTTCATTATCTTCTGACTCTTTACCTTCTCTTCTCCCTCCAACATGTGATCAAGACACACAGTAACAGACATGGTTTCTGGCACAATATTTTAAAGAAAATCATGCAACCTGAGGTTACTTTGGTTTATAGTTGAAGACAATGACATTCCAACAGGATTCAGGGATGGAAGTCTAATCAATTTGTTTTTCATTCACCAAAAATACCAACATATCAGTGCTGGAAACATGGCTCAGAGGTTATGGCACTGGCTACTCTTTCCAAGGACACGGGTTAAATTCCCAGAACCCTCACAGTAGCTCACAACCATCTATAAATCTAGTTTTGGGAGATATGACATCCTTTTCTGGCCACTGTGGGTACCAGGCATGCAATATACCTATACACTTAAAAATAATAATTGACAAAACACAAAATGTCATCAGTAATTGTATGTGATGAAACACCCATCATGGAAGATTGTAAAAGTCATGGGGCATGTGAGTGACAGAGCAAACTTGGTCTTTTCTGGTGAGTCCCAAATGGGAAACAAGTAAACCCAGAGGCTATAAGTTATGAACTTATTGCTGCAGAAGTGAAGTTTAATTTTGAATACTTGATGCATAGATTTTGGGTTAGAGTTCCATTTTTATATTGGTATGGTCATTGTATCTATATATGCAGTTTCTCAGCCATCTTAAGAAATAGAATTCCAGGCTTATTTATAAATATTCCCCTACTGTTGAGGTAAAACCACAAACGTCCTATGTCTATGCTGAAAATATTTCCTGCAACAAAAGACAGCAATAACAACAGAATACATTGCCGCCATGAAGCTGAAAATCTAAAGCTATTAATCTGGACAAAACAAAAAACAAAACAAAACAACTATGGAACCATCACAGAATCACTAATTTAAGAGTCAAAACTCTGAGTAACAATAAAAGGAACCTGTGGACTACAAGAATCAATGAAGAGGGAGTTTGGGGATGTATGTCCTGAGCCTCTATTTGTATCAACCTGAAATCTAGGTTTCTCATATATTCATGGCTGGATGTTTTAAAGAGCTATGACTCTGGAAGGAAAGGCAACGTATTCTGTGTCCTTAACTTTATACCAATCACCAAAATTTACATCAGTGTGGCATGGAGGGAATATAGAAAACTTTTACCCAGGAGGTCAATGGTCATATGCTTGTATACCACCACAAAGCACATGGAAAGTTCTGAAAATAAATTTGGAAGTGGAAGAAAAGAATGCAATTTTAGGCTTGATTCAATATGTCAGCATACTGATTGGCCTTTGTGGCACCTGAATGATATGGAGGTTTCTGGAATCAGAAAGATGGTCATTTCATAAATAAAAGGGAATTTAAACATGGGAAACCACTAGAGTTGGGTTGCATAGGAATAACTTAGACGAGCATGGTAACCACAACTGTTTCTAAATTATCTTGAGTAAAAGGGAAAACCAGGGATGGTGGAGAAATAATACAGTAATAATTAATATCCTATGAAATTCAGTGACTGTCAAACTAGAAACCCCAGAGACCTGCACTCCCTTATCAACTCACTCTCAGGGAACCTTAGGGCATTATTCATCACCAGCTGGGCTGAAAAAAATTATCATTAATTGTAGAACCTTCAGGGAATACCCCAATGATATGTGAACTCCAGGAATCCGTTTCTGTAGAACTGGTCTTAATTGGGGTGACACGGAAGAGCAATAGTAAATGAATCCTCCCAGGGAACAGAAACTTAAATTACTTTGCCCCAAAGGATCTCTAATGAATTGCTGACTCTATTTCTAATGACCCTTTTGGGAAACAGACACATGGAATAAAGTAGGAAGTCTGGCAAAAAGGGCGCTAGGGAAGAGTTATGTGAATGTAATATTTGAAAAGGTCAAAGTGTAAGTGCTTGGGTTCCACATTTGTGCTTTTCCAAGAGCTTGTAAGCCCAGAGAATGCTCTGAATCAGGAAGGTAAACGGCCGATTTTGTGAATGTCACTCAAATCTGTCCCATAGTTTTTGTAATAATTTCTCAGTGATTTCCAACAGAGGCCATGATGCTAGACATGGCACTTTGACACTGGGTCCAGTAATGTTTTCTGTGTTCAAATCTCCTTTGTTTTGTAAGAATCCCATTTTAGTGATTCTAGAAACCTCCAGGCCATTGATATACCATACAGACAATCAATAGGCTTGAGCTGACACAATAAATCAAGCTTAAAATCCCATTGTTTTTTCTCTGTCTTCTACCTTCGTGTACATTTATAGCACCTCTCTATGCTTTGCAGTTTTGTTGGCTTTGTCTTCCCGTGTGCCGTGACTCTTTGAAATGTGCAACTGTAGCTTTGAGAGTTGGGAAACCTCTATTTTGGGTTAATATAGACAGAGGTTTGGCAATATGTCTCAAGACTCTTCCCACTAGTGACTATAAGAAGGATTTACTGAGTGGAAGCTGGTGCTGTCATCTGATCTTTTTGTGTCTTTTAATCACAATAATCAAAAAGGTGGGATTTTGGAGTTGTCAGGTGACATAGTTGATGGAGTTGGCTGAAGAAGGTTTCATTTGAGAGTACAGCTCTTGGGACTTAGAGTGGAGGAGTGATGGAGTGGAAAAGCCAGTTTGCCCCTCAGAAATCAACTGTAATGATCTTATCATCCTCCAGGGCTCTTCCAGTGATCGCAAACCCCCAAGCCCGGCCCTCGGTGCTTCATCAAGAGCAGTCACTTAATGACTGCCAAAATTAAATATGCTCCTAAATTGACAAGATCTAATATGGTTCTAAATCTACAGTCTTAGTTGGTAGCTGTGCATCTTGGTATATTCTGTTCCCTTGTGCTCTATTGGTTGAACATCAGAGAAAGATTTTATAGTTCAAGGACATGTGTCCAAAAGTTTCTTTCCCAGATCTGAAGGTGAGACAAGCAAGTAACATGTGATCAAGGATTCTAGTGCTATTATTTATCTAGACACCATCATATGTACACAAGATAGTTTTCATTGCTTGATGTTTAGGAAGGAAATATGGTTTAGAGAATATAGAATAAACTCTAGGTTTCCCAGCCCTGTGTCCGATTTGCAGCCGTCCCACTAAGCTGAAATGGTTAAAGTGGATCACCCCACTTGCTCATGACTATCTGTGTGATGGTACCACAGTTGTCTTCTTCCTAGACTGGGTCTAGGGAATAATATAAAGCCAGAGAAATGCCCATCTTCTTTGTGGTAGGTCTAGTGATAAGGCAAAGGTACAAAAAGGACAGTCATGGAGATGTATTTGTCAGGGGTGTAGACATGACTCTGTAGTTGTGAACTCTTGTATGGGACCAGAGTTCAGTTCTCAGCACATACATGGTAGCTCAGAACTGTCCATAACTCCAGTTCCAGGATTTAATACCCTCTTCTGACCTCTGTAGGCATGATACACACAGAGTGAACATACATACATAAATGCAGTCAAACAATCATACCCATAAAAATGTCTTTAAAAATGCATTTGTCCAGGATGTGATATCAACAGACCAAAGCTACTTGTGTTTCTATAGAGTATCAAGGAACGAGAGGAAAGGAAAACAGGAAATACTTTTGTGTGTGGTAGCAGAGAAAAGAATGACACACCCAGTAATTTAAGTTAACCAAGATGTGAAGGGTTTGTACAATGGAAGCTGAAAGGCAAGGCTAAAAGAGATTACCAGATGGCAAGCAGCCCAAGCTCTCATGCACTGTAGTGTCATACAATGTCAACACTGCCTATGCAGTCTACAGATTCAGGGAAATTTTTGTCAAAGTCAGTATGACAGTCTTACAGAAATCAGAAATTATGCTTCAAATATGTAAGGACTCTCAAGGGACCTTAAATAGTCAAATAATTTGAAAAACCAAGAGCATGACTGAAGGATTTATACTTCCTGAGTTTAAAACTTACTTCAAAGGTAGAATAATCAAAACAATGTCAAGGACATAAAGACAGACATAATGACTGCAGGAAGAGAGCAGAGAGTTTAGAAAAAGGTCCTTGATCTATACAATACATAAATCTATATTAACTCATATCTGTCAATCTTAAAAGAAAGCAGTGAATTTTTTCCTGATATTGTATCTGACAGCAACATCACAAAAATCATCTGAAAGAAAATAAACATCCAAGGTAGACTTCATGAAAATAAAAATTGTCTTCGATAAGAAGCAATATTAATAAACCACATATTTTAGAATAAATTAAAATCAATAATATATACAACACCTCTAGATCAACAAGAGAAAAAAAACTGGTACCTAAATTAGAAATGAACAAATGAGCTCAATAAACATTTTTCCAAAGAAGATGAGCAAATGATCAATGGCTACTCGAAAGATGCTCAATGTTATTGATCCCAAGGGCAACAACAAACAAAGCCACAAGAAGATACCATCTCAGGACCATTAGAGTGGTTATCACCAAAGGGGAAAATTATTATAGAAGATGTAGAGAAATAGAAGAACCGTCCTACACCATTCATGGGAACATAAAATGGTGTAATAACTACGGACAATAGCTCATGGTTCAAAAAATTAAACCATGGGTTTATAATTTTTCTATCTGACGCTTTGAAAATAAAAGCATCCTGAACAAAAGCAATGGGTGGAGAGGGGAGGGAGAGTTCATTTGGTTGACATTTCTAGGTCAGACTCCACCACTGAGGGAAGCTAAGGCAGAGACTTAAAGAAAAGCTTGATGCGGGAAGGCTATGCTCTAGTTTTCTCAGCTACCTTCCTTACTCTGCCTAGTCCCATGGGCATAAGAATGGCAGTGAGCACAGTGGGACGGACCCTTCCAGACATGGCCAGCAGTGAACATAGTGGGACGGACCCTCCCAGACATGGCCGATGCCACTAATGGAGGCCGTTCTTTCATTTAGGTTTCACCCGCCCAGTGCGTTAGTTACTTTTCTGTTGCTGTGGTAAAACCTCATGACCAAAGCAACTTATGGAAGGAAGAATTTGCCTGGGATTATGGTTCCTGAGGGATAAGAGTCTGTCATGGCTGGGAGACGTGGCAGCATATAACAGCCATGGCAACGGAAACAGGAAGCTGAAATATCCCATTTGGATCCATGAGCACAAAGCAGAGAAAGTGGTATGAGACTTTAAACTTAAAGCCTGCCACCAGTGATGTACTTCCTCTGGCAAAGCCACACCTTCTCACCCTCCCCAAACAGTGCCACTAACTAGGGATTGAGTACCCAAACACGGTAGCCAATGGGGGAGGGCAATGTTCAAGTCAACCACCACAGCCAGTCAACATCATTGACTACCCACCCATCCATTGGTTTGACTTCAATTGTCCCTTGTCACATCTTCTGGTTGATGTGCTTAATGCAACATTGGATGGAGGGTAAGGAATAAATAACAGCCATCAAGGATTTAGTGTCAATCAAATGACTGATGGCCAGTTCTAAGCAACTGGGATGTTTAGAATGTGTAGCCCACCTGGAGAAATACATGACCACAATTCTAAGTGTGTACTTGACTTAGTAAACCCTATTACTGGCTTGGAAGCCTAAGGCTGGTGATGCTTACTTTGGACACATTGGCATGACGAATGTTATGCCTCAGGATTCTATAATACTCTGATACACTTGGAGGAATTGCGTGTGCAAAGCCAGTTTTTATGCCGTCCAGTGCAGTTCTTTGGATTTAGCCTCTGCAACACAGAACCATGAATGACAAAGTACTAGTACCCTGTTGCTTCTGCTGACACAGATTCACTGGGAGCTCCAGGGACAAGGACTCTTGACTTCTTGCCCACACCCGCCCAGAGTGGCTTTTCGCTCCTGTTGATGGGGGTATGAATCAAGTGCCAGTCTACTGCTGTTCCTACCAGGACTCTATAGGGTGCTCAGCATCCTTTCTTATGTTCTGTATGTCAAAAGGATGGAGAAGACAGAGGTTGTTTTCTGCTTCTATTTTTGAAGTTATGGGTCACTAGCAAATAGGTCCACAGAACTCATCAGAAACCATCGTCCTTGGAGTGTGTACGACAGTTTTGGTCCCTCAGAGAAGTAATTTCCAATCTACCCACTCCATGTTAAAGCCAATAGCATCTTCCTCCCCATTTCCGGATGTTTACATACAATGCATTTCTGTAATTCTTTACATTCAGAACAGCTCAGCGTTTCTAGGTCTTCATCATGCGAACTAAACTTACTTTATTTAAACAACTCCCGCAGAAAGAGTTGGCTTCCATCAACGCTTCCTTCCAGCAAAGCTTCCTGCAGGGTACATGATAGATGAAATCTAGACTCCAGGGTGACATTGGTTTTATTTGAGTGTGGAGTGAAGTAAAACACCATATATTTCACGGAATAGAAGTGAATGGCTCCCGAGGGTCTGTGAGGCGTGTTTCACAAGACAAGCTCAGCATGCAAAGCAAACAGCTTTGTGAAACGGAGTCAGCTTGCAAATGAGCAAAGGGAATGGTCAAGAAGATGTTCTACAAGTCAAGCAATATCCTGCTTCCCCCTCTTTTAGTCAGTCAATTTACACGTAAATAAATTCAGTAGTCTATGCAAATAGGACAATTTTGTAGATACCATGATTTCTGGCATCAGTTAAAAATACTGAAACCGTTGAAAGGTTTGATTGCAGAACATTGGGAATTCAGGCTGGTGCAGAGCAGGAGACTCATTCCCTGTTGCCTGAATTAATAATGCTGAAGTGTTCCACACAGACGGGGTGGGGGTGGGATGGGGAGAACTGTATCTGACAGTCTAAATCACAGATCCTGCAAACTGTATTACTGGCATGCAGTGGGATGGTGTTCACCTGTGCAACAGTGGTATGACCATTAGAGGGTGCAACCAATGTCATACCACTGCTTCCCAAATGGAGTTAAGGTCTGTGCCCCAGGAGGGAATCCATGTTAGCTACTGTGATCCGATCCTGTAGCTAGCTTGCCATAGTATAGCAGCTCCATGTTTGGTCATAAATGAAGGAAAATAACCAGATATCAATATCATTTCCTCAAAGGCTCAGAGGCATTGCTGAGGAGGGTGTCTAAGAGCTGGAAGTGTTAGATCCTCAAAGCGAGGACCCCCATGCTCTGTCCTAGGAAAGGCGACACCCCAAATCACTCACAAGAAACATATTTTTATTCCAAGCATGCTGGGACCCACAGTCGTACACCACGCAGAGGTAGAGGACAGTGGACCTCAAGTGCAGGATCGGGGTAGCTTTTATAGGGTTCACAAGGCCTGTGAACCATGGCGAAGCCCATGAATCACAAATCAATTATTTTAAGTTATCTAAGCCTGCGCTCTGGGGACCAATTGTGTTAAACTAACTAAGCCCACACTCCATGGACCAATCAGTTTCCTATAGTCTTGGAGGTCTGTATTTTCGTGGTCTCCTGGGTGGGGGTGACAATGGCACTCAGGATAAGTCACTAGGTGGTTTCTATGATGCAAGCAGTTTGCAGAAGCCAGATAAGTGGTTAAGTCAGCTTATCTCCTGTTAACTTACTTGGCCGGGCTCTTGTATTCAAGGGCCTGTCCTACACCCTTTCACCCAGTTTCATACCGAAAGAAGGCTCTGGAACAGCAAGGAGTGTGACCTTATATCTACTTACTGGCAGAGAGCAGAGTCTGGAATTTGAGTTATTTAAGGCTCCTTTAGAGTGAGGTAGCTTGGGGGTCCTTGGAAGGGTTAGGCTCTATTTTTTATTCTTTCAGGAGAAGAGATGGAAGGCTGTGTGACTATTTCCACTGAACTGAAGAATTTTCTGCTGTGAGGAGCAAGAGGACTCACAAAGCTCTTAAAACTTAGGAGGCTTGGAAAGCTTGAAAAGACGGACTAGACTTACACATTTTATACTTAGGTTATATAAACCACGGAAAGTTGCTTTGGGAGACAAGGTTCTTCGGTAGAGTAGCCTGGATGCTGTGCAGGGAACTCCAAGGATACATCCTCTGACAGTTATTAACTATGCTTGGAAGTGAGTGGGACACATTTTGGTGATCCAGGTGCCTCTGAGGCACTCATGTTCCTGAAATAACCCCCTAGCCACGTTCTTGTGAGAAATCCCAATACACTCTTTGACGCACAGTCTAGCAAGATGACTGACTCAGTGGGTAAGTGTGATTTCTGTCAAGCCTGCCAACCTGAGTTTGATCTCTATATGATGAAAGAAAGGAAGGAGAGGATTAGCTGCCATGTCAGTTATAATTTGATCTCCACACGTGTACTTTGTCCCACAGAAATAAATAGGATATAAAATTGCACACACACACACACACACACACACACACAAACACACACACACTCGTGTGCACATACACACATGCATGCACAGGCACGAACATCCACCTCTCTTCCTTTTCTGTATTAGCTTTTGGAGGTTTTTTTACACTGTTTTTTAAGCATCACTCCTCCCAGATCTACCTCCTTATCTCTACCCATCCACCTTTATGTTCTCATCAAGTATAGTTTGTCTTGCTTATCTACCCTTGGATGTGTGAGCCTTCAATGAGCATGGCCAACCTACCACTAGTTACACCCTCCTCTCTCAGCAGCTACCAACTACCAATAGCTCTTCATTGTGAGCGGGACTTCCTGCCCACCTCCCCTTTCCATCCGGGAATTTCTGCCCGGAGCTTGCTTGCATAAGTCTTGTGCACACTCTCACTACTACTGAGAGTTCTTATGTGCATTTGCTCAGCTGTGTTTAAAAAACACCATTTTCTTGCAGTCAGCCATCATCTCTTACAGCCTCTCTGTGTCTTCTTCCACAATGATTCCTGAACCTTAGGAGGAAGGGGTGTGATATTCACATCCCATTCAGGGCTGAGGGTTCTCTCCTTCCCGGATCCTTGACCAGTTGTTAATTACTGGATGAAAAGGCTTCTCTGACGAGGCTTAGAAATCTGGAAAGGATCTGTTATTCTCAGAGATTATTAATATACAGACTATCGCTAATGATTATAAGTTATTACTAGATTTAGTAAGGGCGTTTAACAAAATATATATTTATATCCACATGCAAAATGTTCATAAAGCAAAGACAGCTAATAAGTTGTTTCCTACAGGGTATATTAACTATTTTTTTCTGTTGCTGTGTTAAAACAGTATAACCTAGGCAGCATGTTAAACAGTGTTTAACTGGGCTTATGGTTCCAGAAGGCGAGAGTCTAGATGGTGGAAGGAAGGCAAGGCGGTAGGCAGGCAAGAACAGCTGAGGGCTCATGTCCCTAACAGCAAGCATGAGGCATGGAGAGAGGTGCCTGGGAAGGCATATGGCTTTTGAGAACTCAAAGCCCACCTCCAGTGGCAACACCTCTGCAATGAGCAGGCCATACCTCCTAGTCATCCTCCAAGAGTTCCTCTAACCGGGGACCACACATTCAAACATACTGGCTTATAAGAGCCGTTCTCACCCAAACCACCACACAGATGTAATTTATTACAGCCAAAAATGTTTTTCAAAGGATCATTAAAAACAACTCATGAAAAATTGTGTAGGACCATTGCATAGACACGGATAGAACTGTATTTAAAGGCAGTAAAGAAGTCTCACATAAATGAAGAAATATGCCTTGTTCATTGAAGAAATATTCAATACCATAAACATGTCAGTTTCATTCATACAGGTCCATAAATTGGAAACAGAGCCAATAAAAACCCCAGAGTATAAGATGATTGTAAAATACGTGGGAAGAAAGAAAAGTGATGGGAATAGCCAAGACATTCTCAAGAAATCAGGAGGCAGGTGGGAGAGATGGTTCAGTGGTTAGTTCACACTGCTCTTGCAGAGCACCTGAGTTCTGATCACAACACCTACATTACATAGCTCACAAATGCCCGCCACTACAGCTCCAGGGGAAAACAAGACCCCTCGACCTCCATCGGCACCTGCTCACATACGCACAGGTCTACTCAGAGACACACATGTACATGTAATTTAAAAATGATAACTTTAAGAACTTTAAATATCAGAAGGACTCATTCTCCACAAACATGGTTGCAGCAAAGCAGGAGGTGAGAAGCAGGAAGAAGGAAAGAGAAGCAGAACCCAGAGCCATCCGTGTAGACAGACGTGAGAAAGGTGCAGGGCTGGGCGGAGGTGGGATGAGGGACAGGTTCACTGGGGACCCACCCCTGGCACTCCTGTGTGGAAGGCGACACACAACTTCAAACCACACAAATCAGCTTCAGATAAAGTTTTAAGCTTGAATGAAAATAAGATTATTTAGAAGACTTTGGGGGAAGGGGCATTGTTGAAACAAAAAGTTGTCGTGTGCATGGCATAGTGGCAAAGACTGTGATGCACTTAGACTGAGGAAAAAGGAGTTTTGTTAATAGGGGTGATGTCATAAAGAAAAGTAAGAAGGCAACTCACAAGCTAGACCCTCATAGCACACATAATAAAAGAAATTACATCCATGATTTATAAAACATTTCCTCTGGACCTATTGGTTTTAACTTATAATGATTAGTATAGTGTTATTTATACAAAGAAAAAGAGGCAATAATGGGAAGAATCCCATATGGTTTCTGTAGAAAATATGTAAAGGTACTATAATTGCTTATGATGGGTAATCTTGATATTTTGGTAGGTGCCCTCACCTTTAAGGGCAGAGCCATCTCTCCAGCCCAGTCGTGACTAATCTGGATTACTAACTTGATTGCAACTGAGATCAAGTGAAATGCAAGCCACTGGGCGTTCCGGTGGGAGCTTTTCTCCATCAGATTCTATGAAGCTAGAAGGCACAGTCTACATCTAGGTGACACCTTCTGGTGGCAGCCCACATGAAAGTGGCCATTTTTGCCTGCTTGCCTACACTCTTGCTGGCAAGTTCATCTACATCAGTGGTTCTCAACCTTCCTAATGCTCCCAACCTTTTCATATGGTTCCTCCAGTGATGGTGACCTCCAACTGGAAAATTATTTTCATTGTTACTTCATTGCTGTTTTTTTTTTGCTGCTATTAGGAATCAACATGTAAGTATCTGTGTTTTCTAATGATCTTAGGTGCCGCTCCCAGGAAAAGGTCGTCAGACCTCAAAGGGGTGTGATCCAGAGGCTGAGAACTGCCAATCTAGACTGTCACTAAGACATACATTTGCCAGTGTTAGAACCAACTTCTTCTGGATTGAGGAGGAAACCCGGGCTTGGCAGGAGTCAGGGCTGAGGTCTAAATAGCTGGAACCTGCAGGCTCAGGCAGAAGAGAGGGAGTATTACAGTGCCAGGCACAGGGAGCATTGCCCAAGACATGAGAGGCTCTGGAGGTAGTCCCATGACCTGCAGTCCCAACAAAGCAGTACCTATTTAATAAAAAACAGGTTTTGAACTTTCTGGGTCACCTCTTTTGGACACCAACACATTCTAGGGCATAGTTGTTAGATACGGCGAGTCCCCAGAAGCTGTGATCCCACTGAAACAGTAGCATCTCCTCTCTTTTAAAGTGATAAAGTACTTAGGCAGAGTGTATACCTGCTAGGAGACATCACTGTACCACAGACATCCCGCCCATCCGCCCTTGCAGTACCAGCTTGTGGAGTATGCCAGAGATACTGGTGGAGTTGGCTGGAGGGTGAAGCCCTGCATCAGTGACCTTGGCTCAAGCAATGGAACCCTTCTGGGACAACAGGCTGTATTGAGCTACAGAGATTCTATGCTCCAAGAGAAGAAGATGTTCTTTTCTTTGGCAATAATGTTGTTCTGTTTATGAAAAGATGAAGAGAAGGAATATGTTTGGGTGGATGTGTAGTCAGGTGTGGGGAACAGGGTGCCTGCCTCCACAGGCCCGTGCTGAGGCATCCCTGCCCCCGGAGGGACCAGCTACAGGATGGTATAGTATAAAATAGAGTTTATTCAGGGCATGGGGAGGGGAGTTGAGAGGTAGTAGAGACAGCGAAAGGGAGAGAGAGAAAGGGAGAGAGAGAGTAGAGAAATAGAGGCAGGCCATGAACATGTGGGGAAAGACTGGTGAAGGGAATGGGAAGAGGGGGAAGGGAATGGGAAGAGAGGGGGGAAGGGAGAAGAGAACAGAGCAGCAACAGTAAAGCAAGAGCAAGAGAGAGCAGAGGGGGTAAGCACCCCTTTTATAGTGAGTCAGGCACACCTGGCTGTTGCCAGGTTACTGTGGGGGCAGGGTTTAGCCAAAATGCTAACAGTAGTAGAGAGTTAAGTCTTATTCCAGGAAAGAAGAAGGAAGCTGATGTAGTACAGTTACAGATGATTGGGATCCTCCATGTCGGGACTGGGACTTGAACCCGGTTCTCTCTGCAACAGCAGCAAATGCTCATAATGTCTGAACCATCTCTTCAGCCCACAAATTCCCTGGATTCAGAGTTCAAAGCATAAGAAAACCACTTTCTGGGATGATCTTTAATGACTTTCGTTTCTGTCTGTTTGATCTGTTTGGATGTGTTTTATACATACCTCACGGTGGAGACTTTCTAGAAATATGTGGCCGGAGAGTTACAGGGTTTGTTCTCAGCTGATCGAAGCAGAAACACAATGATGCCCGTGCCCTCTTTCAGGGTTGTTTCAGAATATTAATGAAGTGTGGTGAATGCTAAACCATGCCACTCCAGTTGATGATGAAAATGATGGCGTTGAGGATGCAGGGGAGTGTAGAGTTGTTTACTGCCGTCTGCCTCTTAAATGTCAGCGCATTTGAAAGGCTCTTGTGTGGGGAAGGCACACTACATATTAATCAGCTGAGGTACTGAGCAGCCAGCATCAAACCGCCCTCACAGATGGCGTGTGGGGATGATTCTCTACTTATCTGGGAGCTTGCTGAGATGATGTCCTGGAATTTGCATTTTTTAGCAAACTCTCCAGGCAATTTTGTGACATTTTCTTTCTAAATGATTTTAAGTATCCTTAAAGAGGCAGCATTTTGTGACCAGCTCTGAAGTCTCTCCAAACAGAGTGTTAAAAGCTGCAATTCACAGGGCCCTGGACATTGTTAATAGTCAGTAGAAAGACACTTGCTGCACAAACCATCCCCAGAGCATGTGGAAGGTGGAAGGAGAGGACTGAGTCCACAAAGTTGTCCTCTGACCTCCCCCGGCACGTGTGTACACGCTGTACAGCCAACATGCAATCGATGGTGATGATGATGATAATTTAAATGCGATTCATAGAGATAAAACTGTAAAGCATTCCCTGAAATAGTTTACAACAGACCACACATTCTGCAGTGATGTCTCTCTTTATTCGTAATCTGTTCTTTCTTCATAGCCTTGAACCTTGGTCATTTTCTACAGTGTATATTTCAGCTGCTTTAACTGCCAACTTTTCCACCCATGCCCAAGTTCCTGAAATCACAACTCTGAGACTTAATATTTCATGAATAGATGCCTAGGCCCAAAACTCTGGCTTGTCCCCCGAATAACTCATAACTTAGTTATCAGCTTATTCTATTTTATGTCCTACCATGTAGTTAGTTACTTCTCCTTAGTTTCATGCAACCATCTCTTTCAGGATCTGAGGTAAATCTCCTGACCTTTTTATAGATCCTTTCTCTATACTGGAACTCCCACCTCCTATTTCCTCTCTCAGTTGATAGGCCAACAGCATTTGATGGACAGGTGATGCTTCCAGTGCACAAGAGAGTCTCTGTGCAAGCTGCCCTGCATCTGTGTTTGAAGCTGGCCTACAGCACTCATTTCTTGCCCCTTTGGCAGTGTATAAAGTATGACTGGCTGGACTGTGAAGGGAAGTCTCCAAGGCAACCTCTCTGCTGTCTGCCAGGTTCTAGAATGTTCTCATTGTCCTCATCCTTAAGACTCTGAACATAGCTATTCAGAGCCCATCTGCTCTCTCATTCACATTCATGCCCCTGAGAAGAAACCCTTCACTCTTTATGCGATGGGAGCCAACCCCAACTTTCCCAAGCACTGTGAACCCTCTTCAGCTTCACTTGAAATAGGTCACCCTAAGATAAATAAACCCAAGACAATAGTTTAATGGTTCCAGATTAGAGTTTTCAAAGTGGCTTTAGGCAATCAGAAGGCATAGACAGTAAAAAGAAGAACACCCCACCATAAGGGGCATTGTTGTAATGATTGGGACTCAATCAAGCTTCATGGGATAATGGCAACTTTATTGAATGTGCTTTAGAATATTCAACTACATCATAGAAGACTCAGCTTGGGACCAGTCATGCCTTCTTACAAATGCCAGGAGTCCCTGTTGGATCAGGATTGGTTCAGGATAGGTGATCCAAAATGTCTGGTCTTTTATGACACCAATTAGGTGGGCCTAACTTGGGCGGGGCAGCCATGTCTGAACTATGGTGTGTAACTTTGATACTTCTGTCTGTTGTGAGGAGAAATCTGCATTCCAGGAGAGAATACCTTAATGAACTAGGGGAACCCATCTAACAAAGTCTTTCGATAAACTTGCTTACTAACTCACCTACGTAATGACAATGAAGGCATTTGGAACATGGCCAAAACATCAACATCAATCAAGAAGTATTTATTGAGGGGCTGGAGAGGTTGCTCAGTGGTTAGGCGCACTAAGCTGAGTTTGATTCCCAACTATCACATGGTGGCTTCCAATCATCTGTAACTCTAGTTCTGGGGAATCTAATGCCCTCTTCTGGCCTCTGCGGACACTGAACATGTGTGGTGTACAGACATTCTTGCAGGCGTAACACTAATACATTAAAGTAATATATCGTGGTGGCAGCCGGCAGCCAGCAGGCATTCCGGCTGCAGCTGCAGTGAGAGCTCACATCTCAAGCCAAGCCAACTGGAAGCAAGCAGACACAGGGCCTACGGGCTCTTGGGAGCCAGCATTTAGAATTAGAATACATAACAGCATCAGACCAACCCACTAGCCATGAGCCACCATGTGGGTGCTGGGAACTGAACCCAGGTTCTCCGTAAGAGCAGCCAGTGCTCTAATCACTGAGCCATCTCTCCAGCATCTGTGAGGGAGTTTCTGGAACCAAAAGACTGAGTAGGACAGAATATGAGCAGATTTAATCCAATCTGTTGAAGAACGGAAGTGAAGCAAGAGCCTACAATCAGGGAAACGTTGTTTTCCTGACAGACTGCTCTCACATTGGGCCATCAGCTTCTGCCTTTGGGTCTGAACTCTAATTGGAATTTACATAGTTGGAACTTTCGCTTTTCAGGCTTTACACAAGACCATTGGGTCTCCAGGGTCTCTTGGACCTCTATAATAATACAAACCAATTGCTGATAATAAAACGACAGTTTTTTAATTATATTTTATTACACACAATATGGCACACCATGTACACACACACATGAATCTAACTTTGTGTCCCCCTTATTGGTCTGTTCCTGGCTCTCACCCACACTGCTTCCGTCTGCTTTGTAGAGCCTACAGTGTTGACATTTGGCTGACCTTTCTACAGATATGAACGGGGAGTGGATGGATTAGAGGCCGTGAGACAATATTGTCTAAAGGACACACACACCACTGCAAAAATACTGGTGTCTTCCAAAATGTTGAGCTAAAATTTCTTATTAATTTTGAAGAAATACATGTCATGATTTAGCACTTTGTAAAAAGATATCTCAACTAAAGATCTGTAGACAGTATGTCACCTTAGGGTGACCAAATGTTTAGGTGAGATGTTAATATCTGAAAGCTGCAAAAACACTTTTAAAATAATCTGCCCTGCTACCTAGAGAGAGGCGCAAGAAACCCCCTGCCTGTGTCAGCCCCAGTCCTGTGTCCTGCTGTCCATGTCTGTAGAGGGAGGCAGTCCCATTTGTGTCTTGGGAGAGTGAAGTAATACACGGAATCACGCTAAAGCAAGTGAATGAGTAACTGCAGTTCTTTGCCAATTATCATATATTTTAGAGTATTTTCAACTAAAATAGAATTACATCACTGTCTCCTTCCTTCCCTCTTTCCAGTAACCATCACTAGAATCCCTCCATGACACCTTGCCCTCAAGTTGATAGCCTCATTTTCTATATTTGCTATACAAATTATGTACAAATATACATATATTATTGTTTATGCAAATATATGTACACACATATCCTGCTGAGCCTGTTTTTGCTGTTTGTGTGTGTGTATTCTGCATTAGACAATCAATAAGGGGCCTCATCCCCGGGGAGTGGCTTGTGTGCTTTAGAAGTACATTGCAGAGACAGAAACATACAAAGAGACACACAGAGAGACAGAGAGAGGATGAATGTGTTGTGTTATTCCTTCCAGAGTCATGTACCTCTTAGAAACAGCTCCCCCAGGGATGACACAGTTAAGCCAAAGCAGTGTTGTTGAGCACTGAGCACTAGTTAATGGCTTGGTCCTGCTCAGACCACTTGAGTGGCCGAGTGAGGTTAGCCAGAGTAATCCATCATGAGCATCCTCTATCATTTATGACAGAAGTCCTCACCACATCTTCATCCCGAGAGCCATCCCTTTGGTCCAGACTTTCCCTCTGGAGGCCTCAGTCACCTTTGGTGATGAAGGCATATGCCTGGTGCCGAGGCCTGGTAGTATGATGGGTGGTGGGCACCTTCTCCATCTTGTAAGCATCACATTCCTTCATCTTGGGAATGTGTTCCATCCTGTTCCATATCGGGCACACTTTTCTCTCAAAGGAGACCGCATTGCCTCTCATGAACTTGAGAAGAACCATTCTTGGAGGCTTCCACTTTTTTTCCAACAGCAAAATACTTCTGGTCCTGGTAACAGGAGTAAAGATGACTATCACCAATTCCCACCTAGCTCTGATATCCCCCAATTTAACAGCTACCATTAGTAGTGATTAGCCACAAAGAAAACTCAACATGGAATTCCCATCGTTGTAAAGATGCCTGCTGTACCTGAGCAATGGTTCAGCCATTGAGAAAGAGCACTAGTTGCTCTTCCGAGAACCCAAGTTCAGTTTCCTACTTTCATGTGGCAGCTCACAGCTTTCTGTAATTTCAGCGCCAGGTGATCTGGCGCCCTCTTCTGGCCTTCACAGGTACCTGCACTTATGTGAACATACCTATACTACACATAATTAAAAATCTTTAAAAAGAAAGGAAGGAAGGAAGGAAGGAAGGAAGGAAGGAAGGAAGGAAGGAAGGAAGGAAGAAAGGAAGAAGTCTAACCTCTCTATGGCACCCAAGAGCTAGTCATACCTGCCCACATGTGTTTAAACCCCATGACAATGGTCTGAAGTCCTGGCTCTGAAGTCTAATAGTCAGGGGGTCATTGACACAAGTCTGTATCCTTAACTCCAAATTTCAGCAGAAGAAGTGATGATCTCACTTAGTACACACATGAGCCATTACTCAGTAACTTTGGTAACAGCCTTGTTCTGAAGCAGTCACAGGCAGAGGTGGTCACAGGCAGCCAGCTGATTAGGCCATTCCCCACCCAGATGAACAAGCCCCTTGCTGTAGCACACACAATGTCTCTGTGTTTTAACTCCTCTGGTCCCTGGACTGCCCACATGGTAGCATAAAACTCTCAAACATCTGGTCCTGACATCTCTTGATCCCGTAACCATTTTTTTGCACAAATCTATTTAAATTTGTCTGAAGTTTTTTCCTTTTAACACCAGATAAAGGAACACTGTATTTAAACCCACCCCTAAACATTTTGTCATTTTAATTTCCAGGTTTTAGTATTTTAAAATAGAAGAAGAAAAGATTTGTGTTTGCAAATACATACCAAGGTATTGTCAGTCAACACTGTGAGGAGCAAAGTTCCCTAATGCTGTCTGTAATCTACTGTGATGGTAGATAGAGCCTTCCTTTGTCACTAGTGTGTGTTGGGGGGGGGGAAATTAATGTCACAAGATATTGGAATATGAAAGTTAACTCTTGATTCTCCAATAGCGAATCCTCAATCTAATGCGACTAAATTGCTACTATTCCCCCTCTGTATTGAAGCTGAAAGATATTTATTTCAATATTATATTAATCATTCTAGGCTACTGTAACAAATTACTGTGGGCTGAGAGGTTTACAGAGCACAAATACTTCTCAGTTCTTGATACTGGGAATCTGAGCTGAGGGTTCCTATATAACCAGGTTTTTCTGAGGCCCCCCCCCCATATGGGTTATTTCCTTGTACCTCATGTTAGAAAGACAGTGAAGAAAATCTCTGGGGATCACTTCCATAAAAATACTAATTTCATTCATTGAGGCTCCTACCCCATGACCTCATGTTTTTCTCATTCATAAGGCTTAAACATCTAATATCATCAAGCCGGGCATGGTGTCAACCCCACCCCCACAGGCCCCAGTTCCTAAATGGAAAAATCAAAACCGCCCTCCCCTTTGAATAGAAAGCAGTGGCCATGTTTCCCAGAAAGCATAGGAAAGACAACTATTTGCATTTAGAATTCATGATCCAGTCTCTCTTCCTGAATACATGTCTCACATGCGAGACGCAGCTTTGGTTCCAACTTCGTCATAAATTCTTGTCTCTGCTCACACACAGCATCTCCCCTGTTGCATTCTGAATATCTCGTTGCATGATCCAGGAATCTTCTCCAAGCTCCTGCCGCAGAAGTGTGAACCTCGTGTTTGCATTTCCTGGCTGTTTCTTCCCTGCAGAGCCTTCTGAAGTTCAGCCTCTCAGAATGAGAGAGTCACCAAGATGAGTCGCTTTTAGATAAAGCAGAGCCGGTTCCAGGATTGATCTGTCCTCTCCTCGTCTCTGAGGAAGTAACGGGACTGAGGCAGAACCAAGGCAGGGGACTGGATCAATATGAAGTTCAGGGATAGTCTGTGGATGTGAGCAGAGCATGTATTGAGATGCAGACTGCTCTTAGCACAAGTTAATTCCAGTAACTTGCTCGTTGGGCGTTCGTTATTCATGGCTCTCTGGGTGGGCCACAAACCTAGATTTTCTACTTAAATGTACATTGCTGTCTCTACATGGAGAATTTAATGGCCATGTGTCACATCCTTTCTGTTATTCAGATTCTGCCATCAGATCTCTCAGGGGAAGAATAGGCCATTGTCAGCATCAAATCACTAGGCTCAGCAAACATTCCCTGAAGACAAGCAGAGAGCAACAGTTTCAACGGTCATGTTACATGAAATGTCATTTCTTACTCCCACCAGCTTAAAGCTACCCCCCATTTGTAACTGGATTTTTAGACTAAGAGACTGGACCCTGGTCATCCCAACAAGCTTTGTTCCCCCCTTCCCCAACCCCATCCTTGCTGTACAGATGGTGAAAAGAGAAAGAAGGCATATTTAATGTGGCCACACTGGACTGGGAAGAAGAACAAAGACAATCCAACTCTTTCTTCAGAAATACCCATATAAGATTCATGTTGAAATAGCTGGCGAGGGATAGACCTAATTCAGGGGCTCTGCCTGGTTACGGCACGGCTCCACCCATCAGAGATTCACTCTTGTCTCAGCTCCAGATCTGTCCTGCAAGGTGGTCTGAGGAGCTGCTGTCAGAGCTCTGTGAAATCTCCCTGTGACACCAGGCATCTCCCGACTCCCACCAGAGCTTCATCCCTTTCCACATCCTAGCATGGGATGCCCAGGGGCAGTTTTTATTCTTTAGTGATCATTGTCTTAATATCATGAAGGCAGAAGAGAGGAGCATGGGTGTGTCCCTTCAGAATCTCTGTTCTCTTCCAGGATGGCTACAATTCCCTTCTTTCTGCTTTTAGTCCTCAACTTTGAGGTAGTTTAGGTGATAGTTTTTTTTTCAACCTTGTATGAAAATTCTTGAAATATGATTATGTCTAAAATAAATATTATAAACAGCATATAAGTATGGACAAGAGCCTCTTTCTAACCTTTGGCTTTGGAAGGGCCAGAACAAGCAATTTAATCACCCTTTAAGTTGATGATATGACTCTGCTTTCTTCCTGGCGGGCCTTACCAACTCAGCACATTTTCTGCTGTGGAAGGAGCAAACTAGTCCAGGGTCTGACTGCTACTGTTTGTAGAGCTATGATCTGTAATTTCATTATGAGAACAGATGGAAAATAAGATCTTTAACAGCCATATCTGCCATTTTATGGTTTTTTTTAAACTTCATAAAAATCGTATATGTGTATGTGTAAATATCTTGGCTTTTTACTTTATTTAAAAACTTTTTGTTTGATTATATTTAGATATTTGTAATGAGAATTAATGAAAAGTGGAAGCCATGAATAAAAAAAGACCCAAGAGGAAGAGGTCAGTGTGCAGACAGGAGCTAAAACAGCACTACAACTTTTTCAGCCACAGCTCAGAAGACGTGCATATGGACGTAAGTGGGGACAGCAATTTCTGGACAGAACGTAATCAAGAATTAAACATCTCTCATAGTGCTAATCTGATCAATCACGACTCTTGGTTTTAAACACAGTGCAGAGAAAACTGACTAAGATTGAATTATAGGGTAGTTTTATGCTGAAAATAATTTCTCCTTTGCCCCCAGCCCCTCCAGTTTCTGGGCAACTGCCCCCTTGCTTATAGTCACACATATATAAATATACAAGCTAGAGATCTGCAGAGGGGAGACCACGAAATGATTGGCCGTCTTTCTAAACCTGGGTGACCTTACTGAGTATGATATTTTGCAGTCCCATCTATTTTCCTGCAGACTGAATGGTTTCCCTTTTCTTTATGGTTGGATAAAAATCCCATTTTGCATCTGTACCACATTTCCATTACCCGTCCATCATTTGACAGACAGATAGGCTGCTTCATTTCCTTGCTACTGTGACTTGAGCAAGGTGGAAAGATGAACTTTGATGAGCAAGTGTCTCTGTGGTAGGAGAGACGCCCTCCTGTGGTGCACACAAAACGGGTCACTTGATAACCCTAGTTCTAGTGCACTGAGGATCTTCCACACTGATTACCACAAGGGCCATGCCACTGTGTCCTCCAACAGTAAACAAGTGTCCCTCCTTTCCTACACACCCTCTAGCATCTGCTGTCATTTCTTTTCTTGGCGAATGATGGGAATGCAGGAAGGTTGAACACATTTTAAAACATTTAGTGGGCATTTGCATTTCCTCCTTTGAAAACTTACTGTTCAGCAACTGTGGGCTATGTCTGCCTCACTGCTGGGGTCCCAGAGCGCCACATCTGCACAGGGGAGGCAGAACACAGTCAGAGATAGGGGCCCCAGCCAATGTTCCTCTGGGAGAGAAACAGCGACATCCGGGACAGATGCTGTGCTTCTCAAACTGGTGTGACCCCAGATGCCGCTGGGGACTGTGGGGACTTGAGAACAGGGGCTGCCAGGCAGGAAGAGGATGGCTGAGCCCATCTTGGATGGGGTGGGATCTGGTCTGGTGCTGAAAGCCTAGAGGGGTTGAAAGAGAAAAGGCCTTCTTCCTTCTCCAGGAGATTTAGGTGTGCCCCACCCCCGCCCCACCCCCACAGAGATCCTTGATGAAGGAGACAGCCCTTGCTTGTCAAACTGCTTTTTAAAATAGCATCAATGAATGCATTCGTCTTACTCAGAGTGAACCAGGGATTAAATACCTTTTGTGGGAAAGGAACTCATTGGCTAAACATTTAGATAGCTCATTAGCTTGGAGAACTCTTGGTTTTTTATCTACGTGACCGGTTGCCAGGTTCTCTCTGTGGGATGTCATGGTTAAAGGTTCCAGGAAGGGAAGAGCTTGGCAGGGAGCTGGTTCCACACCCACCTTTCTCAATTCTGAGATTCCCTGGGGTTTTGAACCTGCTTCAACTTTACCAGTTCTTCCCTCTGGTGGCAAGATCCACTTGTCCCACAAGCAATCGGATTCACCTTTATGGCTGGATTGTTTTCTTTCTGCTCAGCCTTTTGAGGTTTTTGTTGTTGTTGTTTTTTGGTTTGTTTGTTTGTTTGTTTTGCATGTCAGTTTGTATCAGTGAAATGAGTCTTGGATATTTATTTAGGTATCTATCAGATATGTAGCTGGTCAAGATGTTTCCACTCAGTAACTGTTTCTTTTGTTGTATAGATTTTTATTTTCAGGGGTTGGGATTGAGATGGATTCATCTGTTGGTAACTGGCCCGATTTCCTGAGAAACTGGAGTCTGGTTCAGAAGGCTCTCCCCTTGTCTAAATCTTGGGGTGTGCTTCCCACTTTCCCCTACCTGGCCTTATTAAAGTCTTCCACCATTCTGAGTTGCTGTTTGTGCAAAACGAGAAAGACATCTCTAGAGCAGTGGTTCTCAACCTTCCTAAGGCTGTGGTCCTTTAACGCAGTTCCTCACATTGGGGTGACCCCCCAACCATAACATTATTTTGTTGTACTTCATAGCTGCAAATTTTTGACTGCTATGAGCTGTAATGTGATTATCTGATATGCAGGATGTATTTTCATCGTTACAAAGTGACCCAAAGGGCTCATGCCCCACAGGTTGAGAACCATTGTGCTATGTATGCATAGTTAGTTTTCACCTTTCCTTTATATGGATTTGTTGACTAGAGGAATTTCATGGTAAGTGGAGTTATATAAATTTGTTCACAGTGATCCCCGTCTCTTGGAAGGCAGGATAGTGATGCAGATATTAATTACAGCAAAGTCCCATCATTCCGCAGTCTCTTGTTCTTTGCATGTTGGTCAGTTGTCTTTGTCGGCTGTAGAAATAAAGCTTTTCTGATGAGCATTAGAGATGCGTCAAACACAGAGCCGCAATTCAGTCTTCCTGCTTGAGGCTCTCATGCCACAAACGTGTCATTTCTATGGCCTTTTTGGAACATATTTTTCACCATTCGCCAGTAATTTCATGTTTAGCACGGCCCCTCAGCAAGACACTCAAAGTTGTGTTAGGTTCCTATGTATGGGGTGTGTGTGCTAATGAGTCTCGTAGAGAAAATACATTGTCTAAAAAGCTTCATTTCAATATGATTTCAGTGGCCTGGAAAGTCGGCTCAGTGGGTGAGATCACCCTCAGTTCTTCTGGAAGACTTTGGCTTGATTCTCAGCACCCAAATGGTAGCAACCATATGTAACTTCAGTTCCAGGAGATCCAGTACCCTCTTCTGGCCTCTGTAGGTAGCAGACATATACATGGTGCATGAACATACATGTAGGCAAAACACTTCATACATTCAACATAAATAAGTAATTAAATGTAAAATAGTTAGGCTTCTATAATTTTCTTTAGGAAGTGATCTATTGAAGTGATGATCCAGGAACTGTTCAATGGTTTTACTTTGGTTGTTGCTTATCACAGTCTCAAGAGATGATGGACAGAGGTAACATCTGAATCCAGGTAGCTTGATTCACACATTCATGTGGTCACTGTGCCCTTTATAATCTAAATCAGAGCCTAAAGTCTATTCAGTGGCCTGACCATTTTTAATACAAAACTCAAAGGGTAGGACTAGATGTGGCATTCAGTGCTAGAGAGAGCACGTACTTACCCAGTATGCACCAGGCCCTAGGTTTGGTCCTCAGTATACATATGCCCATATACATGTGCACATGCACACAGGTAAAAATTAATAAGGAAACCTTAGAAATATACATATTAAAATGGCTGTAAAACTTAAAACAGCTCTTTGGAAAGAGAAGAAAGTCATGAATTTCTCATAAACTTAATCAAAAAAAAAAAAAAAAAAAAAGGAAACTAGAAACGTTAACAAAGTCATAAAAGAATTACAACTGGAGGAGGTAAAGATCATTAGAGGACATTGTTTCACAATACCGAGATGTATGCCCTCCATGTTTCCAGGAAGCTCCAATAACCCACATCTTGGAGACAGGGTCCTTAGAGAAGAAACAAAGTTAAAGTGAATTTGCTAGTGTGAGCTCACACCCGGGATGCCTCAGTGCCTTAGGGCAAGAGGACATGCAGAGGGAAAGATATGTGAAAACGGGAAAACGGTGAAGAGAAAGAGAAATGATAGCCATGGGCAGGGCATGGACAGAAGGGATGCCGGGATAGGTCCTTCCCACAATCCTCAGCGGAACCAACCTGATCGCGCGGAGCTTGCGAAATTCAGAGCAGTGAGACAGTACGCTCCTGTTGCTTCTGCCACTCCATAGCTCCTTCTTTCCACCAGGTCTAGAGAAGCGATTGCTTTATCTAATTGTCATACCTTTGGCCTTTTAAGTTGTTTTTGACGTACAGTCTGACATGCAGCCCTGGTTGTACTAGAACTCACTATGTAGACCAGGCTGGTCTTGAACTCACAGAGATCCATCTGCATTAAAGGCGTGTGCCACCACACCCAGCTCAGCTCAGTCTTTTTAAAATTTTAAATTAACTTATTTTTAATTGTGTGTGTGTGAGAGAGCATATGTGTGTGCATGCGTGTACACGCATCTCTGCCTGCCTGTCTGTCTTTTAGGGGGTTTAATGCAGCTGAATGCAGGTGTCCACAGAAGCCAGAAGTCTTGGATTCCCTGAAATTGGATTTATGGGAGGTTGTGAGCTGCTGAACATGGGTGCTGAGAAGCAAGCATATACAAGGTAAGTACATGTTCGTGAGCAATGAGCCATCTCTCCAGCCCCAGTGTGCTTTCAGTCTCGATATAGAAAGGCAGTCCATTGCTTTGCCATAGCTGTTGTTAGCACTGGCTCTGCCTGAAGGAAAAACAATTAAAAGCACCTTAGACTTTCCCTCACATGCTTTACTTTGAAAGCATTTGAATGTAACTAAGGCTGATAGCACCTCTTTCCCTTAAATTCTGGCCATTTTCCCATTCAGGGGGCCTTGAGAATCCACAATCACTTTGGCTACTATTTAAGAGTGGATTTTGAGGGGCTGGAGAGATGGCTCCCAGGGGACCCAAGTCAGGTTCTCAGCACCTAAGTCCTGTGGCTCACAGCTGCCTGGAACTCTGGTCACTAGTCGTCGGAGAGCTCTGGCCTGCCACAGCACCTGCCCTCACGTGCACCCTCCCCCCATATATATTTCAAAATAGTAAAGTCAGTCTTTAAGAATGGATTCTAATAAGAGGCACAGCTCCAGGCCAAAACAAACGTGAGGCTTCTCTAGGCTGGAGCCGAGCAGCCTCTTCGGCAACTGGGACTACTGGCTCCAGGGAGCCTCCTGGAGCCACCCCTCTTCTCATCCGTGGTTTCTGTTGCTCTGCTCCCTAATACCCACATGTGAGAATAAATGCCTGCCCAGGAAAGAAGAACACGTTGTTTTTCAACACAGATACTCCCTGAGAAACCTGACAGCCCACACATAACCTGTACATGGAAGTTCAACCTGAGTAACACATAATCCCTGTTTCCTTTGGTCTTGCCACTTGCACAGTGCAGCCAACTTGCCTCTGACCAACTATATGGCGATCAAGGTGGTAGGCACACATAAGACTTCCAAGCTGGAGAGAACTCAGTAACATCTGGGATGGAGCAAAACATCTCCCATTGGTAGAAGCAATCCTCGGGTCAGGTCTCAGATCTCAGAAATTATGAACCTTGTGTACTTAAAGCCTGTAGGGGTGAGTCAGAAGGAAACACTGAGAATGAGCAGACTGTTATTTTAGGCTGTCTCCACAAGTTTGCAGTGACCGTCCCAGATTCTGTGAACAAAATTGACCTGGAAGAAACATATTGCTCAAAGCAAGTAGAAACGTCACGTTCAGAAAGGATAAGTGGGGTTTGTGGTCTAGTAGACCGTCCAAGTCCTGGCTGGTTTCTTCCTGATTGACCTTAAGAAGATGGATCCTTCTGTCCTGTGTCCATACTACATGGGTGATTTAGCATTGCATCTACTTCAGAGAGGTTCTGCTACTCATGATCATGGTTTCAAATCTCCTGATGTGCCTGGCCCATAAATTTTTAGCAGAAATTAAGAAAGTAATTGGCTGGTGTGAGAACTTTAGTAAACAATGCAGCACTTCCTGGGTTTTCTGAGTGTTTGGGAGCACAGGATAACCACTGTAACAAGCATGGCAGAAATGAAGACATTCTAAAGAGACACTTGTGTCTCTCCATCAGACCATCAGACTGTTGAAACAATAGACCCCAAAGAAAGAGGGATTTCCTCAGGGATCTCATTCTGAGAGGAACAACTTGTCAGACAACTTCACAAGATGAGACTGTAGCCCAGACAATGATGGATCAACAATGCACAGGTCAATGGTGGTCAGGTCAATGGTAGTCAGGTCAATGGTGGTCAGGTTAATGGTAGTCAGGTCAATGGTGGTCAGGTTAATGGTAGTCAGGTCAATGGTGGTCAGGTTAATGGTAGTCAGGTCAATGGTGGTCAGGTCAATGGTAGTCATGTCAATGGTGGTCAGGTCAATGGTAAGCAGACATAGCCTGATCAGAATTGTTTAGATGTGGAGATCCTCAGCCATCTAGTTAATTTTTAATCTCATTTCTGGACCTAGAAGATGTACACGGGTACTCACTGCGTCTCTTTGTCTCTCTTCTCAATGTGGCCACATTGAATAAACCTCTTTTTCTGCTCTCCATTTTTAACTTGGCTGTTTTAATCAATTTACTGAGCCAAGGCCTTGATAGAGATTTACACAAATGAAAGTTGTGATTGTGAGCTGACAGTTTGACCTTTGGCATTGGCCTCGTCTGGGATCATAGGTGGCACTAGATTAAACCTGGACATGATAGACTGAAGGATTCTTGTCCCCAACCTCATGGGCAGGAAGCCAAAGACAGAAAGAAGAGAAATCTGCATTTAATTATTCCCCATGACCCAAGATGCCCCCCTAACATACTAAATATTCTACCACATCTTCCAGTAGCACCATCCAGGGACCTGGATCTCAGGGGGGAAGCATCAACATCCAAGCCGCAGAAGTAATTGGAAAATTCATGTTAGAAATCTCCAGGGGTCGATGCAGTGAGCTAACTCTCAGAGGATGAAAAACTGTAGGGCCAGCTTTGTAAAGCTGAGCAGGTATGATTAAAATTATTAAGATGACGCGAGTTAATACTGGAGATGTGGCTTTGGCAGAACCTTGGGTGAGAAAGACTGGCATCCAAGTCAAAAGGTTGTGTGTGAATGAAAAATACGATGTCAGTACCGGTGGTTATAGTGAGGTAAGAGAAGCAAGTCACCAGGAAGAAAGTGATAGCAGCCTGCTCATACCCATGACCTGTTCCCCATTTCAGATCAGCCACCGTGTTTTGATGAGCAAAATGAGGCAGCTGCACATGTTTAGGAGGGAAAACTGTAAACCTTTTCACACGAAAAGAGTTTGGCAAACCAAGGGAAGACATGATCTATTAAGAAGATGGTTTGAGCCACAGCAGCTGCTTCAAAGAACAGAATGAGATAGGATCAAACCAACTCAATCTGGCATTGCATTCAGGTAGGTAAAGACAATTTATGAAAGCTATAGGAGCATACACTTGGATGTGATAGGAGACTTCTCAACCATCAGATATGATGTAATGTTTCCAGTAATTCTCCCCAGTCACAGCCTGTCAGTCCCATCAATGACCGACTTTGGAAAACTGTCGACATAAGCATTAGGTTGATGCTCTGATAGAAGTAACAATCAAAAACCTAATGCATGTGACATTCTACATTTAAAAGCAACGTGGAGCACCATATCCACATCACATCAAGAGCAAAATAAGGGAGATGGCCCCACTGGGAAAATGCCTGCTACCCAAGCATGGAGATATAAGTTTGATCCCCAGAAACCATGTTTAAAAAATTCCAGAGGCAGTGTTATGTGTTTATAACCACCATACTGCAGAGGCAAAGAAGGCAGATCCCCAGGTCAGCCTGTCAAGTCTAATCATCTAGCTCCAGGCCAATGAAAAGGCCCCAAATAAAAAAAGCAAGATAGAAGGCACCCAAAATTATACTCTGGCTTCTACCTCCTTACACACACATAGGCAAAGCCCACCCCCTTATACACACAGGCAAACCCCACCCCTTTACACACACACACATAGGCAAACCCCCACCACCTTATACACAAAGACGAACCTCACCCACTCACACACACATAGTCAAACCCCACCCCCTTACCCAGATAGGCAAACTTCACCCCCTTATACACATAGGCATCCCCACCTCCATACACACATATGCAAAGCCCAGCAGCAAAGCAAAGAGTGAAAGCTCTAGGGACACTTGTATTCATGAGGAATCCTGCCGATGGATACTAGTGGACGAATGAGAAAATGACTCCTCATTTTATTTAATATCTGCTTTTAAAAGGTAGAAACATGGCCAACAATAAAAATATTCTGAGGTCATTTAAAAACTTAATTTATTGGGTTTATTTTCTGCTTTCTGTCCTTAAGTCTTCCTTCCGCAAGGATCATGGCAGGATGTTCAAGGACCGAAGTCATCTGCCTCCTTCTTGCTGTTGCCAGGACATTCCCACCTGAAGAACTAGACTTACAGGATCAACAAGGGCAACATTTTTCTTCCGGAGAGCCAGTGGGCTCAGTGGTCATTCCCTGGAGCATAGCAATGAGCTGTTCATTTCAAGCCTTTTCATCAGTATGAAATCTTCTGTCTCAAAAAAAATATCCGCAATAAAAATATTCCTAGTCTTTCTTCCAAATCTGGCTCTTCAATGTGGCCTTCGTCTGGGATAATGCTATTCATGCATGTACGACCGTAGGCCAGAGGAAGATGACTCAAAACCATGTATGGATTCGAACAATGAAGTATCCTTCCAATAGTTTCAACAGTATCCTGATGTCATAAAGAAAAGCCACCGAAGGCACTGGGGATGTGGCTAGACAGGAGAATTGTGCTCAGCTCACACAGAGCCCTGCTCCTGACCCACAGAACCGTGGAGAGAGGGTAGAAGTATTCTACTGTGTTCACTACTCAAACACAGACACAAGTAGGCCAACAAACCACGGAGCCGCCCTATTGCTTCCACAGCTAAAGGAAGCAGAAAAAAAAATCGTGGCTTTAAAAAAACTTCTGCCACACCAGATTTCAGCATGCTGCTGCAAGTTGTGCGCATCAGCCGAGTGTGTGCAGAACCGAGCCCCACGACCGTGGGTGGCTAAACCAAACAGGCTGTCTGAGCCGTGGCCAGTCTCATAACCGAACACGGAGCACGGAGCCCAGTCTGCCTGGACTGGTCCTTAGGACGACATCATCCAGCAAGAGTGAATTATATGGATGTAGAGGCAGGGTGCACACAGGATTATGCAGTGCAAACCGGTCAGATTAGAAGAGACCAAAAAAAAAAAAAAAAAAAAAAATAGCTATGAATGCCTTTAGCTCCCCGCAAAGGCTCCCAACTTGTGCGAGCAGCAGTACCTCAACAGAAGACTATTAGGCACCATCGAGGATGCCTTCAAATAAGTAGGACACGCTCAGGCCAGGAAGTAAATGGAGTATTTCCTCAGCTCCATTTCTACAGCTCACAATAGGACCCACCTGTCATTTGCCTAGACTCCTGACTGAAATTAAAAAGGACATACACATTCACGAATGTATTCACTTGCCTTTGAGTAAGAACTGGTATAGGAGGCCAGTGTGGGGCTTCTACAAGCAATGGCCTCTCACGTGGTAAAAACAGGAGTCAATGGAAAATGACAAAATTTGACATCATCCTCATACAAAGAAAAGAGGCCCTACCTCCTTTAGGTCCCTATTAAATTCGTTGACTGGGATGTCTTTGAAAAGCCTGTAACACTGTGGAGGGCAACTAGAGACCTTTGCAAAATCAACTGAGTTTTAGCCTCAATAGCAACAGCTGTGAGAGAGATGTTGCTCTGAGCCATTTACTCCATGGGCTGGATGCCTTCCAGCCTTGAGCATCCCCAAGGAGAAGAAAGAATCCTACGGCAGGCCCAGGCAGTGGTTCAGGCCATGCAACATCTGTGGAGATGGAGGATGTCATGTGGACTTTACAATCCTGATGGGACAGTCTTCATATTGATCTCCAAGACAGCGGAAAGATGGAGCCCAAATCTTGACATAGTTATGGAATTTGGTAATGACAGACAGACTACCTGGCATGTGCCATCAGGTGGCCATACAACCAGAAATAGGCATTGAGAGCTGGCTTCTGTCTGATCCACCAAGATAGGATGAACAAAAGGCCCAGGGACAATCAATCATATGACAGAAGTAAGACAGAATGAAGCGTAGGCGCAGGACCAAGAATTCCCACTTGGAAAGCGCAGCTGAAGGATCTGAGCTCCATCCCAAGGCAGGGTGGGGGCCTCCTCTTCTTGCCAATGCCAAATGTTTCTCTCATGACTTCGCTCTGCTCGGGTTACTTTACAATGCATCTTAGAGTGGTTTCTCTGTAATTTAGTTAATTTTACATTTGTTTTGTTTCTTGGTGCTGCCTAGCACCTGCCATTGCATTTTTAAACCTACAGAATTTCTGTTTGAAAAAAAAAATGAAGTATGCACGTAGGGCGTGCATGAGTCACACAACATGATCCATGTGCCCCAGAGAAAGGGAAATTATCCTGGACGCTTTAGTGCTTCAAGACTTAGAAAATCCATGTTTGTTCATTGCACAGACTTTTCCCTGCGTGAGGGTCAGAGACTCAGTCCAAAACACCATCCCACTTTCTGTCATATGATGCCTCCTTTCTCTTTTTCTCTTTCTCATCTTCTCTGTCATTGTGTCCAGGTCTTAAAACTGGCTCAGGTATGGAAGGACAAAGGGAGATAACTTTCTGTTTGGGGAGGTCACTCTTAGATCCTGGTTGTCCATGTTTGATTTCATTCAGGTGGAGCAGGACATTCTTGACTAGCCGTTCATCTCTGGCCTCCAGAGCTTGTGCTATATTAACTCTTGACCGCCCTCTGCAGGCCCAGCTGTCTCTGCTACCACTTGACCTAGCCATGTCAATGTACTTACCTGTTTCTAATGAGGATGCACCCCTTTCCCTCGGTCTCCGTTGTTACTGTTAGCATTCTAAGCATTCCACAGTTACCTGGCAATAGCCAGGTATGCTCTCCTCTCTCCTTCTCTCTCTCCTCCTCCTGTGCCCCCCCCCCTCTCTCTGCCTCTACTACTCTCTTAACCCCCCTCCCCATGCCCTGAATAAACTCTCTTCTATACCATCATGTGGCTGGTTCCTCAGGGGGAAGGGATGTCTCAACAGGGGCACACAGAAGCACCCCCTTCCCCCACACCTTACCACACCTCCATAGGACATATGCCCCCCCCTTATCTTTCTATAAACACATCAGTTACAAGATCCCCTATGGACCAGGCATCACCAGGGATTCTATTAAAATACAGAAATACAAAGCTCCCCAGAACCCCAATCTGCATTTTAACAATGGTTTCCAGTGATTTGTATGTACCCCAAGTCTGAGAAGCCTGCAGTGCCTTGAACCATAACTTTTCAGACTTAGCCTTGTAGACCAAAACAAGAATGCTTCTCTGGCCCCAGCTATGGTTTTAAAATAATGCTAACCTGGCATTACATTACCAACCAATAACACCTGTCAGAGTGAACCTAGAAAGCTTACCTTGATATCTTTGCTAGAACTGAAAAAGTTCATTAGCAAAATTAAGAACTCATTTAGCCCAACCACACAGATCTGTGTGACATGATTCCGAATGAGAAGCGTGGAGGGGAAGAAAATTAGATACAGCTTAGTATAGCTAGACAGATTTAAATCGTAAGACTAACACATGATGGCCTTTGATAGCAACTGAACTTTTTTTTTTTTTAATCAGGGGTCTTAGCTACTCTTAAATGAATTAATGAGGCATTAAGATCAGGCACAAGATGGAGGAGACAGAAACAATTTGAAGGATTTAACCAGCACATGTGCATGTATCACACAGCTTGAGCCCGGCTTGGCACTCCTGTACTCTAGGCCATCCTTACGAGGTGTTTGTTCTTAAGGCTACAACAGTCCTGAGAGCCATGCCATTGTGACACACTGCCTAGGAAGGAAGCGTGGAGCTATCTGGTCTGGGCAACATTCAAATCAACGTGTCATTTCTATCCTCTTGTCCCGCGGAGAACCTGAAGAAGTTTGTATGGCTACTGCAGTATTTTAATTGACTGTCCATTGACTCGTACTCAGGATTTCGAGTCCAAGTGACCCAGTAGGTGTCCGCCCCGGAGGCTCTCTTTGTTATGTACGTCTGTGTAATGAAGTTTCACAGACATGTGACCTGCACAACATCCATACACCACCCTTGGATATGCTTGAGCCCCAGAAGTGTGTAGCAGTGTACTGATGCTCCCCAAGAAGTACCTGCAGTACCCTGGGCAGAGAGAGATGGGGACAAACCCTGGGAAGGGATGCTGGAGGGCAACCAGCAGTATCCACTTGCGATGTTCAGTTTTGATCTGCCAACTGGCCTGGACTCACGGAAACCTAGACAGCTGGTAAAACATCTGTAGCAGGGCCTGTGCGTTTGCTTCTTAAAGGAGATGACTGGTGATGGTGGGGTGGGCTGGGGTAACGCAGTCCTTTGAGGGCCCAGAAGCTTAGGCATGGATGGTCTCGCTAGACCTGGGCAGTTCTTCCATCCTGTGGCATCAGAGTTTCTGTCCCTTCTGACGTTGGTTTCTAGGATTCAGTCCACTGGCCCCTTACAGTCTCCGACTCAGACTCAACTGAGTTTTACCTCTGAATTCCCTGGGTCTCCTATTTGAAGACATCAGACCACTGAAATTTTTTAGTTCTTATGACCACGTGACTTGGAAAACTCTCTGTGCTCATTGCTGGTTAGGGTTTTTTTCCTCCCTTCAATTTTTGACCTCTTTTTCCTCTTTGTCATTTTTTCCGGTTGCCAAGCCCATCTGGCGCCAGCGCTTCATTCAGATCTAGTACTTGGATCTCCAAATTGCCTCTTTATTCCCTCTTTAAAAATCCCCATTTCTTTGCAGATGTTTATTGTCTGGCAAATGTTGCTTTGATACTTTAACTCCTCTTGTATGGTGCCTTTTTGTTCTTTTGAATATATGTGTAGTCATTTGTTTAAAATATTTTTCTAGTAAATCTTAGCATCTCTAGGAATGGCTTCAAGTGGTACATTTCCCCCCTGTGTCGATGCATTATCTTCCTGAATTTCTTTGCACGGTGTGTGTGTGTGTGTGTGTGTGTGTGTGTGTGTGTGTGTGTGTGAACAAGCATTTAAGAAACTTGGGGTGTCACATCTCCCCTGTCCTGGGGTTTCATGTTGTTGCTGGTGGTTTGCATGGAGGTCACTCTTCAAAGCCTCTCTTCTGTCTCAGGCAGCTGCTGAGACCTCTATTCCATTAGTTGGACGATAATAATTCCAAAGGTAGCTCCTAACATGCATTGATCTCACCTGCCTACACTGGGCATTGCTGCATACACTGGGGTCTGTTCATGCTGCAGCATACACTGGGGGCTGTCCACACCACAGCAGGATATACTGGGGGCTGTCCACACTGCAGTAGACATTTCAGAACTCTATCCAGTCATCACTTATTACCTGCCCAGAGGCTGGAAGACATCCAGAGGGGAGACATTGTGGTCTCCTGAGGTTCTCCCTGGGATTGTTTACAGCCCTGCACATGAACACGGTTTTCTGCACCCCCAAGAATGTCTCAAAGCTCTTCAAACCTCACAGTGACTGCCATTCAAAAATTTCCTTTTAAGATCTGATCCAGGGCTAGAGAGATGGCTCAGTGACTGGGATTGCTTCCCCTCTTTCTAGTTCCCAGTGTTTGTGTCAGGGCTCACATATACCTGTGTCTCCAGCTTCATGCGATCCAACACTTCCTTTTGGCCCCTATAGGCACCTCCAGTTATGTGCACCTACCCACACATAGACAAACAAACACACGGAACTGATTTTTTTTTTTTTTTTTTTTTTTAAAGAAAGAGATAGCTAGTTCTTCTTCCTTCCAAACGCCTTTTCCCCCCTCAGGCGGCTTTGATTGTTTTTGAAAATGCCACAGGTGTGAAACGGTTTATAAAGAACCGATTCTGAGTAAGATCAAATAAAGGCAGCTGAGAAAAAACTTGGAAGGGAGCTGCCACTCCAGTCAAGTAAAGATCATCCTCTGGGACGTGGCTTCGTGGAGCTCAGATCCATTCTGTGCCTTCTTGTGGCTGAGAGTTGAATGGTTTTGTTTCAGTTTGGCTTTCAAGGCTACAGGAAGCAGGCAAAAGGTCACTGGAATGAGGAAGTGAAAAGCCAGGAGGCTCCCCTGTCTGCTTGCTAACATCCAGATGCGCAACTCCACTGCCTCTGATGGTTTCGGCTTTGATTAATTGTACTCTGGGAAAAAGAGATTTTGCTGCTTTTGTGAGTGTGCCACCTGCTTTTCTAGAGCGTCAACTCTTCTTAAGTTCTCCTCCTGCCATCCAAGATGCTGGCTCCACTAACCTGGTAGCAAAAACCAACCAACCAACCAACCAAACAAACAAACAAACAAACAAACAAAAACCACAAAAATCAACCAAACAAAAAAACCGAAAGCTACTCTCAGTTTATGCTTTAGGTGCTCTGGTTGCTTTTTCAATTACTTCTATAATTTATTGATTAGCTTTTGAAAATGGAGATCATCTCCATTCTTGATTGCATTTCCAATAAAGAACTTTCTTTCAAGGCTAGAATTAGAGCACACGTTGAGCACATTAGTCCTAGACCCCATCTAGGAGCTGGGAATGGACTGAGCACACTTCACAGGAAGTGGAGCCTTGGCTTGGACAGCACTGGTGTGCCGTGGAGAGAAGTTGGGGCTTCATTTGAACAAAGCAGCCAGTACTAGAGCAGAAGGAGGAAGAGAAGGAGAATAGGGGGAGAAGGAAACAGAGGAGGGGAAAGAGGAGGAGGTAGAGAAGGGGGAGGAGGAAGAGAAGAAAAGGAAGGAAACAGAGAAAGAGAAAGAAAGAAAAAAAGAAGGAAAAGCAAAAATGTATTTAGAAAACCCATGTGTTGAGATTTTGACTTTTACTGTCTCTTGTGATGCTAAGGGCTGACCCCCAAGACCTGTAACTACAAGCAGCCCCTAGGGCCTCGCCCCAAAGCTACTTCTGATGCCAACAAGATGGTGAATCAAGATGCCAACAGCCAATAGAGCTAGGTAAATGTACATTTATACATCCTGATCATAGAACATCTTCCTGCAAGCATTCTGATAATAAAGTCTTGGCTTAATTTTGCATGAAGAATAAAGGAAGCATCATTCGCCACCAGCTCATTAGCTTGGGTCTTTTAGTGTCTCAAAAGCCACAGTGGATACCACTTTTCTTGTGAAGGCATAGAACCCAGTTAGTACTGTCTATCACCATAGGCCCTAAGTAGTCAAGTGTGCCCATTTCTCCTCAATTTCATCCCAGTGGGAACCTTCTCCCAGACATACAGTTACACATACCAGAGTATTAGCAGAACCTGTCTCAGAGAACATTCTCTTCTTATGGCCAATAGCATATGTTTTTGTACAGTCAAAAATGCTTAAAACTGAGGACAGGAGATTATCACCTCAATTTTGTTTTCTGTGGCTGTGCAGAAGCAGCTGAAAGGAGAGAAGGTCTGTTGGGCTCATAGTTTCAGACCATCATGGCCAGGGAGGTCATAGTGGTAGGAGCTTGAGAGAACTCATCACACTCACCATCAAAGGCAGAGAGCAATAGACAAATGCACGCAGGCTGCTCAGATAGCTGCTTCCACTATCATGCAATCAGGGATACTCTGAACTGGGAATGGTGCCACCCACAGTGGATGGGACTTTCCACTAATTAAGGTGATCAGTCATACACATGCCCACAAGCCAACCTAATCTAGACAAGCCCTCATTGGGGTTTGTTTCCTGGGCAGTTCTAGGTTCTGACAAGTTGACAATGCCAGGCAGCACAGCCATCATCTTCCTGGGCTTGAGAGAACAACTCTCAGCAGGTAGAGGGAGACTTCCATCAGCACTTAGCTCAACACCTGCTCTCGCCCCTGTTGTGAGTTAACCAGTCATATTTCTAGTGACAATTCCTCCTTGTACATGAGAATCCACCTCCTTCCTACACTCGAGGACATGTTTTTAAAAATACCTCCCTTTCATCCCCATAGAACATTCTATAATTTCTCCTACTTAAAAGGCAGAACTGTCTCTAACTCTCACATGTGCCCCCAAAGAGCACTTCATTTCTTTGCACCCCTTTGAAGTGCGGTGAGTTTTACAGCTCCTTTAGATTCGCTGTTCACGTTGTCTTCTCTTGTGTTCTCGTGAACCCTCTTTAGCCAAGCCAAATCTTAGCCTTCCTCATACCTGACCATATTGTTGCATTCACTATGGGTAGACATTGTATCATCTTTGACCCCCTTCTTGCTGGGCTTTTTACATTTCCCTTCCATAGTTATGGCTATTCAGATTCAGACTCTCTGACCTTTCCCTGCTTCCCAAACCCTTAATGTTGGAATGTTCAACACTGTAGTCTGCACTTCCCTCCAAGTCCTAAAACAGCTAATCCATCTAATCACACAATAATTGCAACCAGCCACACATGCATTTAGGCACTAAAATGTACTGATGACTCTCGGTTTATTTCTTCAGCCCAGACCTTCCCTTGAACTTCACATCCATATATCTGACTAATTATTTGACATCTCTATTGGGACATCTAATAAACGTCTTGAACTCACGCTCAAAATTTATCATTTTCCACCCTCCCCTGTTACAATATCTGCTCCCCCAGCAGACTTTGGCGTCTCAAAAAGTCCATCTTGCTGACTGCTAAGAACCCGGAGCCATCTTGGATCCTTTGTCACCAGCCTCTTCCCACAGCCTATCTTGTCAACTCAGCCTTCAGACTACATCCGGAAACTGATGCCTCTGCTGAGCGCCACTGTGCCTTATTGCTGAAAGCTGCTGCTCTGGTTCAGCTGGACTACTGCTGCTATCTTCTGACTGGCCTGCCTGATTTCTCCCCATTCTCATTTTGCAATTTAGTCTTAACACAGAATCCAAAGCAATCTTGTTGGGTCCCAAGACAGATAGAGTATATCTCAGCCGAGTCTCCAAACTGTTCATCTGATACAAAGTAAACCCCAACATCCTTAAGTTTTCTATCAGGCCTTAAGGATTTGATTCCTTATCTTGGCTTACCTCATCTCCTGCTACTCTCTGCTGTGCTCACTCCCCTCCAACTGTGTTGTTTCTTGGTGCCAAGCATGCTTCTGCCTCAGGACCTTTACATGTGCTGTTGCCGTTGTTGCTACCTGGAAATCCATCCTCCCCTTGCATGTGTCTGGATCCTCCTCTTTCCCAAGTCTTTGTTCAGCTGAAGTCTTCCTACAGAGTGTTGCCCTGAGCCTTTTATTCAAAAATTGTGACAGCCTCCTGAACTGCTGATATATTTTGATCCACTAATTTTACTTTAATTTTTCTGAAGTACTTTATAATTAGATATATAATTGATAGAAAGATATCTAGGTAGATGATAAACAGATGACAGATAGACAGTAGATAGCGTGACGAAAGATGGATGGATAGACATTGCAATCCTCAGGCCCAACCCTGTTATGGAGCCCCGAGCACCTCTGGCACCCAGTTTGATCTGCTACCAAGGCCCAACTTGTCCATGCAACTCCTTTTCCTGGTGGTTTCCTACTGCCTATTCTCTGCCTCTGTCCCGGGGTGTTTCTCTACCCCAAAATCTCACATAAATACAACTCTACAGCCCGATAGCTTTTCATTCAGGTTCATATATTCAACTCTCAATCCACAAATCCTCTACACAACAAGATTACATCAAATAGACAAAGATACAAACTTCCCTTCTATATGGGACACTAGGCCTATAAACTCCTTGATGTTCATAGCTATTTAACACCAATTAATATCACCTGGGTCCATCTAGTCCTTGGGAACCTCCATGTTCCACAACATTCACCCTCCATCCTCTGACCTCCTCAGCCCTCTCAGCCCTCTCCACCTCCCTTGCCCCACCTAGTCACTGGCTTTCCTTTATTTTACTAGTTAAAATGGGAAGGTTCAGTTGGAGTCACGTGACTAGGCAGCCCTTCTTGGGGAAGTGGAATTAACATTAAAATACCAACAGTTTCGGGCCAATCTATAGATAGATAGATAGATAATATAGATATGATATAATATATATATATATATAAGCAGATGATTTAGATGGCATGAATGACTGACATACCAAGCATTGTAATTATCTAGAATTATTCAAGGCTTACAAAGTTATCTGTTAGATGCTAGCTGAGCAAAGGTGAATGTATACCTGGAGAGTTGTTGTGGTTCTGTCTCATGGAAATACTAGACATCGAGAGGCAGACTTCTCTTCAGAAGAAAACACACTTTACTATATGAATGTTTTCCATTTAGGTCTAAAAGGCCAAAATGGGATGTGCCTTAGGAGCAGGAAATCCACACAGGTGAGAATACAAACTGTGTGGGAATCACAGAACCAGTGAGTAGTGAGCTGAGGGCACCAAGTCTGCAGATGGAGGGATAAGGCTGAGTTCAGAGTATCGACTATAAATGTTACAGTAAGGAGATGCTAAGAATTGGAGACAGGTGAGTGTAACGGTATCAAAATGCAATGAGTGTGCTCAACAGACACAGCCAAAGAGAGGGGACATCAGGAAAAGTTTGCCAGCACTTAATTAATAAAGGAGGGAGAAATAGGAGTGGTTAAAAAAACAAAGGGGATCAGAGGAGGACCCCTAATGTGGTAATGGGTGGAGTCTTGAAAGGATGATTCAGGACAGGGGTAGGGGGGGGGTGGGGAGGGGGTGGGGAATCAGAAGAAATGTTTTCAATGATAATGACTGAGGATTTTGCAAGCTTTAAAAACATTCCGTGCTTCAAGGAAGCATACTGTATTATGAAAAGCATCCTAAGAAGATAGCCATACTAGAGAAACTCCTAACCGACTTCCTTATAATTGAGGTAAAAAGCCAACGGACTTAATAACTTGAGACAAAAGGAATCAACGTCCCAGTCAGCATTCTGTGTATCTATGACATGGGAATGAAGTAAAATGTTTGTAAATTTGGAGAATGGTAGCGCCTACTGCCAAGATTTATTTCTGAAAGATCTGACAAATTATTTTCTTCAAAACCTGGGGACAGGATTCTTCAACAGTCCGGAAAACAAAACACAGATGGATAAACAAGAATATGCAAATTACTTAGATAAATTCTAGTGGGTTTTATGTGCATAAAATTGTGGTGGTGGTTAAAAAGGGTTATGGACCTGCTCAAGATTCCACTCTCATAATACATATACTCAACTTGCTGTGCATTTAAAGTCTCTATGGCATGTCAATGAATATTTCTGAGATGCTTAATGTAACTCGCAGTCTAAGTGGTCTGCTACACTGGTAGCGGTGAAGGCGGATGGATTTTTTTTTTTGAAAGCAGATAGATTTTTTATCTTCTGCTTGTCACCATACTGCTTCTGATTCTGCAACAAACATGTCATCTGCCTGTTACTACAGCAAAGTACTCCATATAAACAACTGCTGGGTTGCTCGGATAAAAGACCAGGACCAAGAGCAACATACAAAAGAATAAGTTTATTTGGGCTTAAAGGTCCAGAAGGACAAAGAGTTGACATGGTGGGTAGGCACAGCAGCAAGCGGCAGGTGTGGTAACAGGCAGAAAGCTGCAAGCCCACAAACTCAAATGGAACCTCAAAGCGGAGACCGAGTTGGGAAATCGGGTGAGGGGCTAGAATCTCAAAGCCCTCCACCAGCTGGGAACAACTGGTCAAATACTGAAGCTTATGGGTGACGTTGTCATCCAAACCACAGGAGGAAAGATTCTCTTTCCCTCACAGTTTCAGAGGTTCCATGTTTGCTTGACCCTGTCTTTGTGGACTTGTGGTGAAGTGGACCCGCCAGGAGGACCCGGCAAAGCAAGGGCAAGAGAGGGTGGAGCCATGGCTCCAATATGAAGCTCACATGCACGTCCAAAGACCCATCTTTTTACTAGGCTTTCTAGATCTTCTCAATAATGTCATTAAATGGGGTCTAAGTCACCTGAGCCGTAAGGAGACACTGAAGATTCAAATTATTACACAATATAATCTGCTCCCCCAAAACCGGACTTCTGCAGTTCTACAAACCAGAGACTGGGATCGATGTGGGGCTTACCTTGTAGATGTCTTTGTTCTCAAAAACCAGAACCTCAAGCTGCCTACTGTTCATTGACTGGAAATAGCTACTTCATATATTTTATTGAAGTTTAAAATTATGTGGTCAAGGGATAAATTATGAATTACTCCCTTGTGGCAAGTGCTGAGTCCTAACTCATTAATTATTTTTATTTTAATATTTCCGTTTGTGGCTACAGTGATAAATGATAACATGGTAGGTCATTAGTCTTCTTCAGAGCACTGTATTGCTGCATTCGTACAAGTCTTAATTAGAAGTGTTTTTGGTTTAATTTGATCTTAAGCTTTTCCATTTCCATTATTGATTAGACTTAGAATTATATATTTTAATATTTAAATGTAAACTTTTTATGTGCTTAAATATTTTACCTACGTGTTTGTCCATACACTCGTGTTCAGTGCCTGTGGAGGTCAGAAAAGGGTATCAGATGCCCTGAAACTGGAGTTACAGATGGTTGTGAGCCACCATATGGGTGGTGGAAACCCAAGTCTGCTGTAAAAGTTACCAGTGCTCTTAACTGCTGAGCCATCTTTCCAGCCCCCGCTTACTTAAAATTGTGTTTAATATGAATTTCATAATCATTCTATCTTTTGGATCCTCCAACCCAAAATCAACCTAAATGATGCTCTCTATAGGAGAATGAACAATTGAATATTACATTTATACACACAGTGGAATTTCACTTCTCAATGAAAAATAAAAATCTCATTCATACAGCCATGTAGGCTTAGGATTTTCAAGACCTACTTTAATAAGGGTTCTTAAACGTGAGATTAAATACTGTCCAAAGGTAGGGGAGAAAAGATGACAAATGTGACAAGAGGATGTGGACCTGTTTAGAAGTAGCTCTTTGGGACAATTCCTATCTCCATTGTCAGGATATCAGCAGTCCAGCTCAAAAAGTGTCACCAAACATGAATTAGCAGCAGCCTTCCCCGGAATGGGCATGAGTCAGCAGAAGCATCCAGAACCAGCCAGGATGTCAGGAGAAGTTCTCCTCTGCTGTGCCTCTCTCTGTGAAGTGAAGATCAGGGAAGACTGGAGACCAGCGAAGCATTGCACGGCTAACTACGCAAGCTCCCAGTCTCTGTCTGTTGGGTCCTACTTAAACTGTCTCCGAACGTCACGTGTCCTCCCACGGGTCTGCTTCAGCAAAACATCACGGGTCGGCTTAGGGAAAGCATCACATGACACAGCCAGAAAGTTCCACTTCCCAGCCACACAGACAAAACAAAAACATCCCATGGGAAAGATTCTAGGCCGAGGGCTGAGGACCAGGGGAAGCCACAGAAAGGTATGCAAAAAGGCAAAGCATTAATAATCACGTGTGCCGGTTGATCTCCCTTGTCAACTTGACGGATTTAAAATCACCCGGGAGATTGTCCAAGCATACGTGTGGGCGTGCCTGTGAAGGCTTTTCCCTGGGGGGAGTCACCCCTTGAGTATGACCCATGGGGTGGGTTGTTACACAGAATCAAAGGAGAGAGAGGGAAAGGTGGCTGAAATCTAGCTTTGCTTTCCTCTGTCCTTGTTGGCCAGGGGTGAATAATTTCCCTCTCCACACCCTCACGCTGCTGTGATGTTATACCCGAAGTACAGGGAAACCATGTCACTCATCATTGAACCCCTGCGAACGAAAGCGGAAGTAAATCCCCCCCAAGTTGTTTCAGCCAGGCATATTGTCAGGGCAGAGTGAAGAGTAACCAACGGCAGGTGCCCGGGGTGACCAGGGAGGGCAGGGGCACAAGAATTGAGAAAGAAAGGGTGAGTGAGGGGTTTGGCTGATGAGACTTGAAGGGAAAAGATCAGCCTTTTTAGGTATTCCGGTCCAAAGACGATGCACCTGCTATACCCATGTGGGCTTCTGAAGCTGAATATGGTAGGCAGTGAAAGCTTGTAGGGACTTTGAGACTCCTTTCGAAAAACAAACATCTGGGCGAACGGTATTAAGAATATTTGAGAATGATGGGGGAGCAAACAGCTTGTTTGAAGAGATGGTGACTGGGTGCCTCTTAATGCCCAGAGAGATAAAAGCCATCTAAATTCAGGGAGCTCGAAGGCCACCCATAGGTCAGACTGAACTCAGCCAGGTCTTCCCCAAACTGTAACTAAACCCTCAAAGATGAAGGATAGAGAGACGATTTTTAAGGTAGTAAGAGAAAAGGAAGACACTCCCTTTTATTCTGTGCACGTGCGCGCGCGCGCGCGCACACACACACACACACACACACACACACACACGGATATCCCAAATTGCCTGACAGAGCACAGAAGAAGGGGCTCTCACAGAACTGATAGAAGAAAACCTCCCAATCCAGAGTACATCACAGGGCACAGGTGTAGACTAGACACGGAGTGGAGACCGGGGTACTCCTGACAAACAGAAGTTGGATGTCTCTGCATCAGACCTTCCCTGTAAGATACACTAAATGGAAGTTGGATGCTTCTGCATCTGTAAGATACACTCGAGATCTCCACCCTGGACCGAAGATGTGAGAGAGTAAGAGGACATCACCAATATAAACCTCACTAGCAAGAGGAAAATATAGACACATTCAGGTCATACACCTAAATATAGAAACAATAAACTCTGAAACTTCTTGAAGAACTCAAAGGGAGAAAGTCTAAGGATTTGGGCGGGGGGGAAGGATTTAGGGCATAAAATCTATTCCAAATGCCACTTTAAAGATGGATACATATAATAAACATTTGCCATAATCCACAGACTGTCCACACAGTATAAACTATGGGCCTTGGTCTGTGGTAATATACCAATATTGGCTCATGCGCTATAAGTATGTACCACAGCATCACAAAATTTAATAATCCAGGAAACGGGGAGGGGCTTAGTGTGGCAGGGTATGTGAGAATTTCCCATATTTCCTATTCATTTCTCCCACAAGCCTAAAACTCTTCTGTGAATAAATACCATTAATATTTCGAAAAGAACCCCAGAGCAACCAGTCAACCCCTGCCTCCCAGCATGCATTTCTAATAAGTTCCAGGTTTCTCTATGTCCTGTTCTTGCCCTGGTCTCCTTAGTTTAAAACCTTAAAACTCAGCATAGGTTCCCCAGATGGATTTTTTTCCATATAAATTTTTTATTATTTTAAATTCTATATTGACTAACACTTAAGTAGAGGCATACTTCCTGAGATAATCTTGATGTGGTTACAGGTCCCTTTTAGTTAGATTTTTTTGCAAATGAGATCTTGGTAAAAAGAAATATAGATGCTTAAAGCTTTGAATCTATTGGATTGGGGATCTTGAGGCTATAACTCTCTGATGTGCAAGCGAAATAATTTAAGCCCCCTCTTTGAGGCGAGACACCATAAAATCAGAAATACGAGCATCCCTTGAAAAAGGGAGTCATGTTTTAGCGTGTCCTAAGAAGTCTTTGACATGCAGGCAGTAGGTTTGGGAGAGGTTGCTGGGTTGTAAATCCTGGATGTAGAGTAGAATTCAGGACTGAAGGCCTACAGAACACAACCCAGAGCTCTGGCCCTCAATTTCAGTGAAGAAGCCACGTGGGAAACATTTATACTCCTCTTCCAGAAGTGTTAGTTTCCTTATACTCAACCAAAACAGATACAACTTCTGATGGCATGTGGTTCCCCGGGAAGACCTTAACTGTAGGTGTGACCGTTGGGATCTGTGTGCACAACGTTGCTTAGAAAAGTTTTAAACAGCCACAAACAGCTTGAAGCTAGAGGTGGCTCCTTAATTGTATTTTTCAGTAATACTTTGTCTTAGAATCAAGAGACTGTTTGATTTTCTCTGTATTGGAACCCTTTGTTCTGCATCCATAGCAAAAAGGTGGGTCTGAAACCCTCTCTCTCCTTTTCCCTCTATTCCATGTCATTATTTCTGCCACTATTCCGCTTGTCAGACACTTGGAAGCGTTGCTGTCACTCTCCAGTTCTCCTCATGTGGTGTTTAGGGTCCTCTTCTGATTCAAAGGGCATCTATTCTCAAAAACCAGCGCTAAGAGACAGGCCAAAGGTGGGAGCCCTTCTGCCTGGAGAGGTGCTGAGATGTTGGTAGTAAAAAGCTGGACCAAATAGAATTTCAAGAGTTCCAGATTCCAATAGAAGACTCAGACCTACTGAGATGCATCACCAGTATGATCTCAATGCATTCTGGGTAGCCATTGCATCTTCACCCTGGGTTGCCCTGGTTTGCCATATTGGTCCACAAAGATTCTGCATCTTAGCCTAGCTAATGTCTAGCTAGCAATAAATGCCCAATTTAAGTTAAATGATATTAATTTGGTTGTCAATTAAGCACTAGAAGGAACCGATGAATTTCTTTAGTCTCCTGCCCTTAATCTCCTGAGAATAGGTAAACATTGTCTCAGAAGAAATGTAGGTAGTGATGCTTACGCACTGAATTGTGCACCTCCTAATTGTGAGTCTCTAAGCTCTAGTTCATGACTGCTTTTGTTGTGTTAGTATTTTTAAAGCACTAGCCAAGCTGATGAAGACTTGCTTAGCACATACAACACACCCGTGACTCTTGTGGAAAGAGGAGCAGAGGACACACATGCAAAACCTATTAGCAATGCTTATTACTCTTGTCAGGGTGACAAGAAAGAGGTCGGGGGTGTTTCCTTTCCTGTGGCCACAGAAATAAATCAGAAGCACTACTGGAAGTCAGCCAGCGTGTGTGCATGCACATGCGTGTGTGCATTGGCATGGGAAGGTCTGATTTCTAAAGATTAAAATCATACACTATCTTCTTGCTATCACTCTTCCAGAGTGTCTCTCTATATTTCCAGAGACCCTCAGAGCTAAAGGGCCTTTCTGAGTTCTCTGAGTTATGAAGCTGAGCCGTCAGGCCGCTCATACTGTCGTATTTATTATGGAATACTGTGTTCTTCCACTCAACCTTATAAAAAGACAGGCTCTGGTTCCTTCTGTAATCAATTCCACCCTAGCAATGCCATGTGAATTTGTGGTTTAGACGATGCACTTTGATTGCCCAGCCTCACGACCCCTGCCTATGAATCTGCATGTGAGTCTACATCATATGGATTGGAGAGGGAACTGGCCGGTTAGGTTAGCTGCAATTTCCTCCACGGTCTCTGCTTCAGTTTCTGCCTCCAGGCTCCTGCCCTGAGTTCCATTGGGTTTACCTGATGACAGATTGTAACCCACAAGCCGAATAAGTCCTTTCATCCCCAAGTTGCTCTTGGTCAGTGTTTTATCACAGCCACAAAAAGCAAACTAAGACACCACAAGGAAGTTTTTCTCCTCCTCCGTTTTGATACTGTATTTCAAGAACATTGCTTTAGTAGATTTCTGCATTTCTTTAACCATCAATGTATCGTCTTTTGCTTTCAGCTCGGAGTCTCCTTTTACATGGAAACCCTCCTAAATAATTTACATCCTCACCGATCGTCCTGCTCTGTGACTCTGAGAGAAAGTCTCATCTCTACAACATTCCCTGTGTTAAAAAATATTGATTTGCACAGCCAGTCCATTGTTTTGTGTCTAATACATATTAAACAGTACGTCTTCCTGACCACAATAGCATCAGTCATAGGACAGGCAAAGGGTACTCCACGGGGGCCCAAGGAGTGGGAGAGAAATTAAAGGTGTCTCATGAATAATTATCTCATGATTAATTACTGCGGTGTTGTTTCACCAAACAATAGTCTGTATCTGGAATCAACAGGGCTGAGCTCCCCGACTGTAGATCAGTTATAGAGATGGGAAGATCAGAAGGACTGGTGTGAATGAGCCACGGCTGGGCTGCAGCTGAACACAGCTTTGTACTGAGCAGAAGGGGAGGGACAGAAGTCATGTGGGGTAAAGAGAATTCATAAAACAAAGACTGGAGCTGGCCACCAGTCCATTAAGGATCCTGCTTGCTTTGGGATAGACAAGATCCACTTCTGACTTGGTCATTTCTTCCATGCTAAGTCATGTGCAAACCACAGAATGCTTTCCAGATGAATCTCCCTGAATTGATTGACTGATTTGTCCTGGGGAAAGTACATCTATTCTTGTTTTTCAGTGGTTTCTTCAATCTTCCTGCAAGGAATTTGTTTTTCCTCTCTCTCTCTCCCTCCCTCCCTCCCTCCCTCCCTCCCTCCCTCCCTCCCTCCCTCCCTCTCTTTCTTTCTCTCCCTCCCTCCCTCTCTTTCTTTCTCTCCCTCCCTCCCTCACTTTCTCTCTCTCCCTCCCTCCACACATTTTATTTTTTTAAGTTTTAAGGCAGGGTCTCATATTTTCAAGGCTGTCTTTGATGTGGTCTCTAAGTACCACCAGACTCGCCCTTGTTTTGGGGTTTAGGATTACAGACCTGTGCCACCACACCCAGCTTGCTCTGTGCTCAGAGCTTTGAGTTGAGCTACTAACAAAGGAGCTACTGGTGGTTTAGATGAATGCTGTGCCAAATCCTATTGTTGTTGTCAAAGCATCTAGAGGCTACACACACGTTGCTACCCAGGAGTTACTACCCACGAGTCTCCTTATCTTCGCCATGGTAAAAGGGAATCAAATTGCTTTTAAATTCACCCTACACTTGTCTATGACTTCGGGAATATGGAAAAAAAAACAGACGTGGGAATCCCAGCTTTTCCTATCACCTGGCAGCTTGAGTTGTTAAGGAAAAAGAAAGCAGAAAAAAAAAATGGATCAGAGTATGTGGGAACTGTCCTTTAGTCCTACGTGCTCTGGGTAGAGGTAGGGGCTTCAAAGCCCACTCCTAGACTTCTTTACAAAGGGGAAGCCTGGGCCATGCAGGTTTTTCGGTGCCAGAGTTTATCAGAGCAGAAGTACACTCTGGGTGTTGCATTGGGGTCTGCAGCTGTGGGCGGATCCCCGAGTTCCAGTTCTGCCTGTTCTGTCTCCCAGTATCCCAACCCCCAGATACGGCAGATTAAAAGTTTAGAATTCTGAATAACTGTCACCAGGAATAATGTACATATTAAATATACAATATGAATAGATTTGGAGACAGAAAAACTAGGAAAAGGACCATGTGATGGACTGAGTAATATTTCCCTACGATTCAAATCTTGAAGTCCTAACTCCTAATATTTCAGAATAGTACTGGAGAATTTAGGGTTAAGGTCTTTAAAGAAGGAATAAGATTATAACTTTTAAAAATATTTTATTTTAAATATATTTGTTATATTAATTATATTATAAATTATTTATATATAATATTGTATATTATGTACATGATATAATTTATAATAAATAATATTACATATTGTATATAATTATGCATAATATAATATATTTATATATTATACAATTTATAATATATAATACTTGATAATATATTAAAACATTTTAAATATGCTCATATTTTATATTTTAAATAATTTATTTATTTTTACTTTATGTGCATTTGTGTTTTGTCTGCATGAGTTTGCATGTCTGTGTGAGGGTATTGGATTCATAGAGTTACAGACAGCTATGAGCTACCATGTAGATGCTGGGAATTGAACCTGGGTCCTTTAGGAAGACTAGCCAGTGATCTTAACTGTTAAGCCAACTCCCCAGCCCCCCACCCCAAAGGTGATAAAAGTAAAAAAGGCATTCAGGGCTCTCTAACCCAACAGGCCTGTCATCCTCAGAAGAAGATGAGCAACCATGACACGTGCCCACACAGAAAAACTTACTTGAATATTACTGTACCTACTTCTCTTGTTGCTCAAACAAAACAAAACAGCCTAGCAAAAGTGAATTAAGAAAGGTCTTATTCTGACTTGCAGTATGAGGGTGTGGACCTACATTAGAGGTGGGTCGACTCACCTTAATTAACCCAGTCTAGAAACTTCTTCACAGACATGGCACGGTTTTATTTCCTAGGTGATTCCAGAACCTGGCATGTTGACAGTCAGTGTTAACCATCAGGAGCCCACCATGAGAAGGTGGCCTTATGCAAATTAAGGAGAAAGACGTCAGGAGAAATCAAACTGGCTACACCTTGATTTCAGACCTGAAGCCTCCAGAATTGTGGGACAATACATTTCTCTGAGTTAAATAGCTTAGCCTAAAGTAATTTGTTATAGTAACTCTGAAACATTAGTACAGGTAGGTAAGTATAAGAAAATGAGGAAGTGGAAGAGGTGGAGGAGGAGGAGCAAAAGAAGGAGGAAGAGAAGGAAGAGGAAGAAGAGGAGGGAGAAGAGGAGAAGATAGCAACGGTTTAACCTTGGTGACAAACATGAACAGGTGTAAGTCTCAATCCATGACATCAGAATGGTGGAGGGAAACCTGGTCAAGAATATAACAAGATGGGGATGGAGAGATGGCTCAGTGGTTAAAAGCACTGGCTACTCTTGAAGAGGGTCCAGGTTGGATTCCCAGCATTCGCATGGCAGCTGACGACCATCTGTAACTGCTGTCCCAGGGGATTCGGCACCTTCTCTAACCTCCACAGGCACTGCATGCACAGGACACACAGACATACATTCTAAATATCACTCCACAATAATGACAGAGCAACGGGATCACAGGACATTAAAAACACACACACACAAAAACATTCCAGGACAGTCAGGGTTACACAGAGAAACCCTACCTCGAAAAAAAAAAAGCTGACCACCCAACCAACAAACCAAACAACCAAACCAAAACCAAGCAGAGAGGGGGTTAAGGACACAGACTGGTGATACCTTCCCCCACGCCAGAGAACATAAAACAACCAAAAATGTAAGGGAAAAAAAGTGCTCAGACAGAATGGAGGATAAACTTCCTGCTATTTCAGGGTAGACTGTGTCTATAAATACACTACAATGCAGACTAATTTCCCAGCTGAAATCTAGGGCCATATGAACTCAGAGACAATTGTAACTCGGCAGATGGTGAGGAGGATGTAAGCATTAAAAACACGCTGAATTCCGGGAGCAGGACTGAAATGCTGTTTATTGCTGGATTTTTTTTTTAAGTGTGTTACAATTTAGGGATAATCCTCCATAGACTGGAAAGGAAGCATTTGGTCCCTAGGTGAAAGATTAATCAAAAAGGATTAAATGTCAGCAGAAGACAGAAGTGGGGCAGGGGAGTAAGTTAAAAACCAGGGTGGAAAGAATTCACAGGATGCAGGAATGGGTTTAGAGCTTCTGGGTAAAAGTATTTGCTAAGCCCCAGGCTTGACTTTTAGCACCCAAAATAAAAATTTTGTACACAGAATAGTGATGTGCCTAGTGACTTAGTTGGTCATGAGCTTTTCTTCAAATAAAGCAAGATCCTCAGGACTAGCCATTGTGAGTGTTCACTTCTGTAAAATGGGGTTAAGAGATACAGGGCCTGGGTTAAGTAAGATAGGGAGGGTTTCCAGTGTATTATGCATTGCTAAAGACCACATGGTACAATATCCCAAAACAAAGAATGAAATAGAAGAAGATCTGTTCAAAGGTTGTTCTAGTTTGTTTTCTATTGCTGTGGTAAACACCGTGACCTATGCAACCTGGGGAGGAATAAAGGGGTCTATTTGGTTTCTGCCTCCATAGTTCATCACTGAAGGAAGCCAGAACAGGAATTCAAGGCAAGGACCTGGAGGCAGGAGGTGAGACAGAGGCCATGGAGGAGAGCCGCTTGCAGGTTTGCCCAGCCTGCTTTCCTACAGCAACCACGGTCACCTGCCCAGAGGCCACAGTGGACTGGGTCCTCCTATAACAATCATTAATCAGAAGAATACCCACAGACAAGCCCACTGGATATCTATGAAAATCTGGTGGAGGTAGCTTGTCACTTGAGATTCTCTCTTCACAGATGTGCATAGGTTTGTTTCCAGTTGACAGAAACTAATCAACACAAATCTAAAGGGAAGAGCCCGAAGCAGGAACAAAAGGAGGAGTCAGAAGCCAGAGTGACAGAGCCTTAGAGTCACTGTTCTCAATGACACTGTCCTCACTACCGAATGGCTGATAGGTCACATGCTGTGTGGAGCTTCATCTTAGGCTTAGAAGCCCTCTTATAGCAAAGACTAACTAGGTTCCCCTCTGTTTATGATTGAGCCTCTGTTTCTCAAGGACTGAGCTTTGTGTCACTTGTAAGCTTAACTACAATGGTTCTGTTCTGCCTGTTCCAGGCATGGCGATCAAGTCTTTGTTTCAGAGGGTTGTTTATAACTATCTTACAACTCTTATCTTTCTTTCAAAAGGTTATATGATCACCTATAACTACCTTGATATGGTACCTGTTGCTATGCCCACCTTGTAACCACGTCTTTATGTCAAGAGGTCATTAGGACTAACTTGTTTGTTCTGCTCCTGTAACTCTGCCTATTTTGCCTATCAAATGCTCCATTTAGAAACCCCCTATCCCTGGGGCTATAAAAGCCTTGTCTTCCTCATTTCCAAAGCTGAACACTCAAACCCTGCCTTAGTGGGAGGCAGCCCTTATATACAAATAAAAAAGCTTGCTTTAATTAATTTGGCCATAAGGATTCCAGTCAGTGGTCTTTCTCCTCTCATCTTTTGGAATTAACAGAGAACCTAAGGACTAAGAGGTGGATATGGGCGTAGAAGTGTCTAAGAAATCCAGTCTCTCTCTCTCACACACACACACACACACACACACACACACACACACACACACACACACATGCATGTGCGCACACACTCTCCCCATAATACACAATACAATACACAAACATGCACACATGTACCCACACACATGCACACATGTACACCCACACACAATACACAACACACACACACCCCACAGCACACAGTCCTCAAGCCCAAAACATAATAATAGTTGGATGAGTCAGTAAATTTTAGCTTAGGAAGAAAAATCTAACATTCAGCCGATTTCTTAAATATGACAGAAATTGCCCCAAGATAAGAACTTCAGCTTTTAATAATTAAATGTAATAGAACCATCCATTTTTTAATGTAAGGCCACTGAATTCAATATCTAGCCCCAGATAGAAATATAACAGCAAGTGTGATCATGGTGAGCTTAAAATATCCACAAATGCGACAACGCAATCGACCGGGGCAGTCTGACCTTGCTTCGCTGTAATTTCTATGAGTCATAAGGTCCATCTCATCACAGGTCCAGCAGGACAGCCAGAAGAATTCTCATCGGTGCAGTCATGAGCTCAGCCCTCATCTCAAGAGAATGAGTGTTCTGTGCTCTACAGCTCTGACCAGCTGACTTCACGCAAGCAACGGCTGCCACAAATATGGGTTCAGACTGGCATATACTTATTTAATGCTTAATTAAAAATAGTTATGTGTACACGTGTGTGCCTGGAATCATATACATGCATGTCCACCACATGCATGCAGTGCCCCTGGATTCCAGGAAAGGACATTAGATCCCATGTGTAGTGGCTATTCCTGGTTGCCAACTTGACTCTATCTGGAATGAACCAAAATCCAGAATTGAAAGTCTCACTTGTGATCCTGATCTCGAGGCTGGGAGATACAAGTTTCTGACTTGGATCTTGGCAGAAGATCTTGAGGTATAGTGGCTATGAATCCCAGGACACTAAGGCAAGATCTCTGAGTTCAAGGTCATCTGGGACAAAGCAAGTCCCAGATCTAGGAGTGTTGGCACACATCTTTAATCTGGGACACACCTTCTGCTAGAGACCTACATAAGGACATTGGAAGAAGGAAGTTCTCTCTTCACCTGCTTGCCTTGTGGGACTGAGCAACTGCTAGGTCCTCGGGCTTCCATTCACAGCTGCTGCTGACCATTGTTGGGGAGTTGGACTACAGACTGTAAGTCGCCAACAAATTCCTTACTATATAGAGACTACCCATAAGTTCTGTGACTCTAGAGAACCCTGACTAATAGACCCTGGAGCTGGAGTTACAGGTGGTTGTAAGTTGCCATGTGGCTGCTGGGAACCAAACCCAGGTCCTCTGGAAGAGCAGTCAGTGCTGTTAACTGCTGAGCCATCTCTCCAGTCCCGTTCTTTTGATATCTCCCCTTCTGATACAGCACCCACTGCCCCTCACAATTTTAATGTATATCCCCAGCTGTCTTTGCTGTGTTTGAAGTTGAGTGTGGGTTTACTTCTGTTGGGTCAGCATCGCACATGTCTTTCTTGCACCAATGGTTGTCTTACTCTGTTTCTCTTTGACACACACTAGTTACTGGTGGATCAAAGTTCTATTTTAGGAGATACTGTGATCATGTGGTATTTCAGACCAGGCCAGGGAGTCAACTCTGCTGCGTTTTCTTCTGTAGTCCTACAGCATAGTATACCAGCTGCTTCTGTGTACATTTTTAATGATTGCAATCAGAAAAGAAAAAGTAGAAATTGATGTAACACTCACCAAATAGCCAGAGGACTTTTAAAGCAACGAGCCCTGATTCTAAACTCAGTGGTTCATGTACCACTTTGTGCAGAATCAGATATTCACTGCCACTATCAAATGCCTGGATATGATTTTTCTTTTCAGTAAGTTCTAGTTACTCTCTGTGAACTCCAAACCATCCTTGGAAATGCATGGCCTACTTTCGTCTCGAAGAGTCTGATTGCTGTAACAGCACTGTCTGCATAAAAGGAAAAATTATGAAAGTTGAATTAAGTGGCGAAGATTTAATTTGAAAAGGAGATGAGAAAGAAAGGGTGAAATCTTTATAGGGGTCCCGAAGGAGCACACCAGCTTAAATGCAAACAGTGTTTGACTTTCTGGAAAGAGAAGTTCATTGTACTGGATTATAATTCAATTTCTACATTCCACACACTCTAATTTCCCTCCTGTAATAGTCAAATAAGATTAAAGAATGAAAAGGAAGGCCACTTCCCAGTTTCTAAAGCAAAGGTAAATGCCAGCATGTGTGGAAATTCATTTTGGAACCTGATGTGAATTTGACCAACAGGCACTTCTATATTTGTACCAGGTTCTATTCTGATTTATTTTTTAATTCATGTGAAGTCAAAGTGCTTTTGTCTGGCAGTTGGAGAAAAATTAATGCCCTTCTCTGGCGTGCTTTCTGGGAAGTGTTTCTGGGTGGTTTGTCTCCATTCTGCCATTCCCGAGAAGAGTCAATAGGAAAGAAAGCAAGCCAGGTTCTGGGCATGCTGGGGTCGCCATTGCCAGCCTCAGATCCGTAAGCCAGAGGCAGGAATCACTATGTCACGCTGCGGGCGTCAGGAAGCATTTTCCAGGTGAGAGATGTGCTAGCTCCAAATCTACCTCATTCATGCTGACCTGGAGTTCACGGGCCATGTATCCCAGGCACAAATATCCACCGAGATATCACATACACCCATAGCCCATTATTTGGGGGTATCTACCTGACCTTAGATCATTTAGTCCCCAAGTCTAGCAGACAAAACTTTCATATTTACAATAAGCCTTAGACAGCACTAGAGCTGGGCAGATATCAACTCTATGCTATGATGTCTACTTCCCTGTCAATAACCCTGATGAGATATCACTCTCCATGTTCTGCCTAAGCCACTCCTACTTCAAATGGTTGTAGCCCTGCCTACCTCTCTTCTGCCCAGCTACAGGCTGTAGGTATTTTTATTAACCCGCTTTAGATAACTTGGGAGGGGTATGTTTATACAATAAAACCTGTTATACATGAGGATCAGCTTGTCTTAGAGCCATTAGACCATGGGCTACAGAATTTAGCTTTTGAATACAAGCAGCATCAGACCAACCCTATTAAACCTGACATCTCCCTCCATGACCCAAAGCTGCCATGGTGGTCCTTGTAACAGTTACTTAGGGCAGTGACCCCATCAGTTTGTCTGAAACAATGGCAGAGGGAAAACCCATCATTAGTAGGTGCAAAGTCACCTCACAGGCAAGGCCTTGTGAGCTGAGTTCAAACCTCTGCATACCCCCTTGGAAGTGGTTCTACTCTGGGTCTCATGTCTATGGCCAGGCAGAGATCAAGGGGGTGATGAACTGGTTCTAACTACTCCACACAGGACTCATTTCAGACACAGTGAAGTTTCTTTCAGTCCACACCTCCCAGGCGTGTTTGCAGCTCAGCATGAAGGCCATTTGGGGTCCGAGAACACCTTTGTCCTCAGGAAGAGCCAGAAGCAGCTTCGCCAGAGAATAGCAACTGTACAAGGCTTTCCTGGCAGAATCTGGGGATCTGGAAACAAATAGAAGATGCTGCCAATGGGGGAGGGAGGTTGCTTGCAGAAGTTGGACATTCAGAGGATCTATGCACAGTGTAAGAGAACCATGAAGCTGCCGAGGTCTCTGGCTTGCGAGTAAACAGCGCTATGTCTCAGAGTTGAATTCCCTGAGAAAAAGGAAATATCCCTCTCTGACCTCTTTCCTGCCAGCCAGCTTTCTGTGTCCGTGATGAGAATCTGAGATAAGTGGAGGGAGAGACTTATTTGGGAGCATGCTTTCAGAGAACCTACGGTTTGAGTCCACAGTCTCTGGAGCCTTTGAAGCTTTGACACCACACCCCAGCAGGAGCTGCTAGGAAACCAAGAGGTGGAGATGAAGCCATAGTCCCAGTTCCCCTTAAAGGGTATGCTCCCAGTGATGTAACTTCCCCCTGGTAGATCCTCAGGATCTGCCACCTAATATGCTGGGGACCGAACTTTAGGATGCAGGTCTTTGATGGACACATAAGACCCAGACTGTTGCCTTCCTTCGGGCCTCTAACTATGCCCAATGCTTTCTGGACTTAGGCTTGCAAGTAACAGAGCAGAGTGAAGCTGCTCCCTTCAATCTTAGAACAACGTTTAAATAGACAAATCATCCCGCGTATACGAGATGCTGGGGGAGAAAAAGACCCCCATGCTGTCTACTGCTGTGTGTCCACTGGGTAACTAAACACTGGGAAGCTGTCTTAGGGTGGAAATAATCAGACATATAAGGCATGGGAATCGAAACTAAAAGGCACACCACTGTGACATCGCTGTATCGCAGGCTGAGAGCAAGAGCAATAGCGCAGGAATTAAACCATCCGGCTCCTTGGCGGCTGAGGAGACAGAGCATGCGCTGAGCCATGTTTTACACGTTTATCACTGAGGGGTATCTGCACAAAATCACCCCAGGGAGGTTACATTCTCATCCAACTCATCTGGTGGAGATGAAGTCAGAGATCAGTGGGCACTGGTCCAAATCCACAGACAAACACAGGTCATTGTCATATTTCCTACCAATCAACAACCACAAAATCTTAGCATGAATTTGTTTTGATTATAGTTGCCATTTTAAGTGGCATATGTGTGGCGTGGACTAGAGATTTAGCAAGATAGAAGAAATGAACTGAGGACCTGGGAGAGAAGGCTTGATAGTTAGGAGCACTTGCTGCTCTTGCAGAGAGGACCTAGGTTCCATTCCCAGCACCCATGTGGTGGCTCACAACTCCCTGTAACTCCAGTTCTAAGAGATCCAATGCCCTCCTTTGACATCTTTGAGCACAGACATCCATTCAGGCAAACACTCATACACATAAAATAAAATGAAACTTTTCATATAAAAAGAACCAGACACAGAACACATGACAGAATTGAAAAATGCAGCCTACAGACATATTCCCTTGTCCCTTAATGTCTAAACCAAGAAGAGAATTGCCTAGGGCACGGGCATAAGCAGCGACCTCACTAGGGATGCTGTGAAATTCATTGTTAAAAACCCTGTGGATTTTTGTACAAAGCAATGGGGTAATAGTACATGCAAAGTCTTACACCCTTCTGTGGGACAGTAACCATATCAGAAAGGCACAAGGTCTAAAGTATCACAGTGTTTTTAAGGATCTTATTAGTGAAGAAAATGTGAAATGACCCTTGATGAGTGTGAGAACTTACAGGGAGAGGTGTCTCATCATCAGCATGTTAAATCATAAATAAAAATGTAAGCCTCTTCCATCTAATACGAAGATTATTAAGTAGATATCTCATGTACATTTCCTAAGCCACAGGCAAGAATACAAGTTCACAGCAGTGAAAGATATTTAAATATGAAGCGGGATGAGGTTGGGTCTGCTACAGCAGTGACACTGTGTGGCCCTGTTAGGAGGCTCCTAGGTGTCTTCTTTGAATCTCCATATACAGGACATGAACAAAGGCTGTGTGTCGCCATATGCCTCCACAAGGCCCCAGGGTGGAATACCCTCTGATATTTTTACTTCAATAAATACATTCAAGTATGTTATCCCATTAATATTTTAAAATGCAAGCCTGGAAGGTAAATGGATATTACAATTCCCATCCCATTTTACCAGGATGGAAGCCAGGAGAAGGCTAATGGCCCTAACCCACACAAACCCAAGGACACTTGTCCTACAGTGATGGAGGCCAGAACGGGGCCAAAGTCTTGACCTCTGCTTTGGTGACATATCATATCCTTCCTGATTAGTTTCCCTGTGATGTAGAGAGCCTTTCACGGGGTCATCCCCATGGTCTTTTTCATTAACAGGTAAAATATAGCAATCACCTATAATGAGGTAAGTGATTTGAACCTGAACAAGGAAATACTTATTTGCAGAGAGAAACCATATAACACAGTTTGCAGAGGGTAGCCTCTGTAAGAAGGGCAGCTCCTAAAGAACTGGTCCTTGTTGGTTACAGGGCAACAAGGAAACAGAGAGGCCTTGTACCCTGCCTAGTGTCTGATCCAACAGTCAGCTTTTAAAGTCTGACCTAGATAAAAGAGGCTTACATTTTTTTTTATTTATCATTTAACATGCTGATGGTAAGACTCCCCCTGCATTGCTGATATATTGTTAAACCATCTGTTATGCAGAACGGTAAGAGGTAACAACTGTTAGATGGTCCTGCGGGTCATGAGGAGGAGCCCCTTGACTCATGGCCTTAGGAGAAAACCCAGCAAAGGAAAAGTTGTTGTGTTTCTTCTGCAGCAGTGAGCAGAAATAGAATATGTCAACAATAACAAATAAACAAACAAACAAATGGGGGGGGGGAGAAAGCCTTCAAAGACATATCCCCTAGAAAGTTCAGGCTCTGGAGCTCTGACCTCGCTGGGAAGCCAAGACACATCCATTCATCAGTGTCCCCAGCCAGTAAGCTAGTTGAAGTTGACCAGGAAGGTAACAGTCTCTCTTGACTTTTCTGTTTTGGTAGGGGAAGGAACTGTCACAGAACATGATGAAGGCCCTGCAGGATTGGAGGGCAGGCTCTACGGTGTGTGGTCCACCAGGAAGTTCATGTGGAATTTCAGATGTTAGGGTGAAGGAGAGCAGCTAGGCCAAGGCCTTGCCAAGTGCAGATTAATGACAAGACTGAGGGGTCAGAATGTATGTGTAAACGGAACCCTTCCTTAGATAGAATACTTAAGAGATGTTGTAAGAGAGGGAAAACTTGGACGGGCTGTCATAAACCTCTCTGGATGTGGTTACAAATGCTGAGCAAGCAAATGTCCAAGCTGCACCATAAAGAATAGGTCTAAACATCTTAGGCCAAGGGAAGGCCTTATTTCATGTCCGTTCAGATGTCAGAGAGAAAAATGAGCAGGGATAGAAACCGTGGCAAGCGTGAGCTGTGGTTGGAATCCTAATAAGCCTGGGGGGCGGGGAGCAAACCACAACTGCAAAGGGGGAAACCGGTAATCGACCTTTATCCATACCTTTGTTTTCTGTAGTTTCAGTTACTCATGGGACAGCCCTAAAGCACCAAACAGAAAATTCTAGAGACAAATGATTGGGAAGTTGTAAAATTCACGGTACTCTGAGTAGTATAACGAAATCCTGCACAATCCTGCTGTATCCTACACAAAATATGAACGGCCCTCTACCCAGCATATCCGCACTCTGTCTGCACCCCCCATGTTGATCACTTGATAGTCACCTCTGCTCTCAAACCACTGCTGTTTCATGGTACTTGCGACTACATAACCCTTAAACAAGCCACCATCCCAATATGTGTGCCTCTTATATTACATCATCTTAGCACACAAACAATGTATCAATAATTCATACCATCACAAGAAGGCTGAGCACAAAACAGAAAGAGTTGGTGAAAGATTAGATAGATAGATAGATAGATAGATAGATAGATAGATAGATAGATGCATACACACACACACATACATGCAAACATATATCTATGTTTATATATATATATATATATATATATATATATCCTACATTCACTTTGACTACAGAGCATTGCCATGCATATTCCATTACTGGCCCATCATTGATCTTTCACTGTGCCTAATTTATAAATTAAACTTTAACATAGCATGCACATATAGGGAACATACAATAACTTTAGTATTTGGTACTGTCTGTGGTTTCTGGTATTCATATGGTTCTTAGAATGTATTCTCTGTGTATAAGGAATGGGAGGAAGTATCATACAAATCAAGCATCTGCTAAATCCCTATTGATACATTCAATATTCCTTTTACTTGTCTACCTTATGTTTGGAGGCATGACAACCATCATGCATGCAATTCCTTTGTCAGGGCCTCAATGTTCCATACAATGACCTTTAACCATCAATAACGAAGCATTCGTTCTTTGGGGAATGATAAAGAAAACGCTTGAGTATGTTTCTTTAATAACTTACCTTCAAGGGTTCCCTAGGATCCCACTGATCAGATTCCCTAGGGTCCTTTTGTTCTATATTGACTACATCACCTCTTGGGGAAAGTAGCCAAGCCATTCTTCCAGACTAGGTGTCACTAAGGAACATGCATCAGGAAGTGTCACCCCCAGTGGCTGGAGAGCTTGGCTCGGTGGTTAAGAGTGCCTTCTGCTTTCTTAAAGGAGCAGTTGTTCCTTCTGCTTTCTTAAAGGAGCAGTTGTTCGTTTCCCAGCACCCACAATGGTGGCTCACAAGCGTAATTCCAGACACAGGGGATCTGGTGCTGTCTTCTGGTCACCTTGAGTACGTGCACACACACACACACACACACACACACACACACACACACACACACACTGCTATCTAAAATAAATAGGCATCACTCTCTCTGCATACTTAATTCTGCAAATTCGTCTTAGTTCAATCAGTTTTGTGGAAACTCTAAAGTTCACAAGAAAGAAAAAAAATATAGGTTAATAACATAAATGACAATTTCATAAATACTTCCTAATTTATTTTAAAGTTTAGTAGTCCTGAAAACTTAATTCAAGTAGAAAACCTGGTTAGACCAATATCGGTGAAGGGACTTAAAAAAATTATCAAAGAAGGCTCAACCTAAAGATCCTGGCTTAGAATGTCTCGTGATAAAAGTTCTTTTAGCTTCTAAGAGATGCATGATTCCTTTTAAGTTCTAAGTATAGGGCAAAACATATAATTTTATGAAAGAATTATCTATATAGTTTTATTATAACTGTGGTCTTATTTTAGAAAAGGGAAAGGCACATGCCCATCTTGGTGACTGTCATACACAAAATTCCAAAAAGTGGGCTAGACTACAAAATAGAGGCTTATTTCTTTTTGACACAAGTTATCACTATGTATCCCCGGGTGACCTGGAATTCTAGGTAGAGCAGGCTGGCCGTGACTCACAGAGTTCACCCTGCCTTTGCCTCTGGAGTTGCTGGGGTTAAAGTCGCCATGCCTGGCAAAAATCAGAGTTTATTAAAATAATAATCTAATCCATTCTGAACAGTTTCAAACAGTTGCAAGCTCAGCTATTTATATGCTGAGGAAAGGGACTTATTTGAACATGAGTGACATATGATCCTCAATGGAGAAAAAGTTAGGCCTCCCTTAAGTATTACATTCCATGTGATGGCTGCCTTAATGATTCATTCAAGTTTATTTACCTGTTTATCTAGCAATACTGGAGATTAGTCACAGGGCCCTGTGCACCTAGGGGCTATATCTTCAACCAAACAACTGCAATGGATTTTTAAAAGTCAGCTTCTATGTAGCAAATTACCCTACCTCAAATGAGCAACTTGAAACAACAGGCATTCACTAATTTATAGATTTGTGGATGTGTGTGAGTGGACCAAGTAATCAGGAGTGATTTAGCTGGATGTTCTTGCTCAGGGTAATTCAGAGGGTGCAGTAAAGTCATCCTCCTGGGATCCAGTCATCTGAACTAGACTGGGCCAGAGCAGTTGGCTTCCAAGGAGGTTCAGTCACATTCCCAGGCATCTGGAGCCAGATGTTGACAGGAAGTGACCATTTCTTATCGTGATGGTGTTGCACGTTCTTATGTCATTGGCCCGGCTTCCTCTAGAAAAAGCAATAGGAAGAACAGAAACTATTACATCAGGCATGAACTAGACCCAGAAGTTCCAAAAACACCATGTCCACATGTCTCTTTTGATACATTGTATCTCTTCTGACACATTGTATCTCTTTTAATACATATCTACTTAACTCAGTAGGGGTAAACGCTGCACACAGGCGTGACTACAAAAAGACAAGTGATAAAGGAGGCATCCTGGGGGAGGGGCTGCTTGTCTCTGGCCCTCTGGCTTGTCTGGGCTGCTTTCTCACTTGGGAAAATAAGTAGGAGAAAGCTCCATGCTTAAGATGGCAACACCAGCAGCCAGTCCATAAAATCTCTGAGTACAGTCAAGACAACTGCTATAATCTTACTATTTGGCATGTTTCAGAACAGGTAACTAATGCCAGACACAAAATAGACTAATAAAACGTTTTCGACTATTTCCAAGCCAGTATGGTTGTACAATATGGGATGGGGTCATTGATGTGATCATGATAAAAAATTCTGCTTGCTATGGTACTTTAAAAAAATCAAGTGGCCGTGAGAGTATTCTAAACAGTAAGAAAAGAGAATCTCTCGTTTGGCTGAGGAAGAGATCTGAGAAACTGGTATGCATGTTGCTTGACTTCGTGCAAGAAAAATTCACTGGGCCTGAACAGTGAACAATTTTATCCTGTGTTCACCAGGTATCAACAATGTTTTTTTAAAAAATTAGTGATGACCAGCAGGTAGGAACAGGAGAAACAGGAGAGCTGTCATTCAGCACTCTGGGGGCCGAGGTAGAGGGATGTGAGCTGCCGGACAACCTGGGTCACAGGAGTGAGAACCAATGTCAAAAAAAAAAAATTGTTTCTAAGTGACTTTATAAAGAAATGGAGGGTTTGTGAGAATGAGAGCTGGACAGTTTTTAAAAGAGAGTCAGGGATGTCACCTTGCTAGATACTTGAAAAATACAACCTTCTAACGTGATGTTGATACAAAAGATTAGTTGCTATCACAAATTAAGTAATCCAAGGATAACCTAACTATAAGGTGGACTTTAGGAAACATTTTAACCCAACAGGTTTGTACATAAGCAAGAATTTCAAACAATTGTGAATTGGGGAAGAAACAAAAGTTAAAGATGTGTTCACGGAGTCTTTGGCTAGATATGTGGATCATTTAAGGGTTTTCTGGGGAACACTGAAGACCTAGGGGAGTGTCCACATCCTGGAGGGCCACTGGCAGAAGGAAATTTCAAAGGACACAGAGTTTTTAACCCCCTAACTCTTCCCACACACTCCCTCATTCTTTCTGAAATTCATGAAGTGAGTGAGCCCAGTGTCAAATTCCCTCCGTAATTTCCAAGATGTCTCTGTATAAAGTAATTTCTGTTTTAATCGAGTTTTGAGGAAACCTTGCTTTCCAGTTGTATGGGGCCTGATCCAAGGAAACAAGACACTTTATTTTAACCCTGTCAGATTCACTTAAAAGGATTCTGAAAGTTAGCTCAGCCTTTTCAAATGTGCTGACTCCCACTGATTGTTTATTCTTCCTGCCAAGTCAAGTTTCCTTGTTTTTCTTTTCTTTTTTTTTTTTTCATTCCTACTTTTACGCTGTCAATCTGCAAAGGTAATGACTTGGCACAACCAATTGCAAGGGGGTTTAGGTTTTAAAAAATATCCTCAAAAATTCACTGCCAAAGACTCAGAATGAAGATGTGATTACTAGGTAGATATTTTAGATGATGAATAGAAGATAGATAAACAGATGATGGGTGGATGGATGGATGAATGGATGGATGGATGGATAGATAGACAGACAGATAGATGATAGATAATAGATAGATGAATAGATTGACAGATAGATGGATGAATGGAAACATGATAAGTAGATAAATAAATGATAGATAGATGGATAGATAAATGGATGGATGGATAGATGATAGATAGATGACTAGATAGACAGATGGATAGATGATCAATGTATATACAGATGATATTTATAGAGAGAGATGATAGATGATAGATAGATGGGTAGATGGATGGATAGATGGATCAATAGATAGATGATAGTTGGATAGGTGAATGATCCATTCATAGATAAATGTATGGATTCATGGATAGACAAGTAATTTTAAGAGAATGGTACAATGTGCTGCATGCGGGGACACAATTGCAGATCTAGCACTGGAAGATCTGAGGCTGGAAGATCTGAGGCAGGAGGATCATGCCTTTCCAGCCAGCCTGGCCTATACAATGAGATCAGAAAATAAACACTAGGTTGGGGTGGGGTATATTAACAGTGGCCACTTGAGAGTGAAAGGGAACTTCCTGGCAAGGCTCTTCCTTCTTGTGCAGGCACCCACTATTCCCATTTCGTCTTGGACCAGACTACAGCAGGATGGACTAAACACCCTTCTGCTGTTCTGTGAAAGGCGATCCCTGAGGAGACCCTCACCAGTGAGCTTATGGGGGCCATCTAACCTGCATGGATCATTCCAGCGCGGTTCAGTAGTATTTAGTGAGACCCCTCAGCATGCTATCTGCGGAGTTCCCACCACAGACCCAGCACCCACACTCTCCTTAAGTTCTCTTCTTATTGCCAGTCTGTGTAGGCTTGCTTGGTAGCTCCTCAGAAATACAGACTCCTGGAACCTAGTTTGCACAAATGGTACCCTCCCCCCCCCCCCCCCACATTTTATCACAAAGCAAGGTTGAAAAGCACCATCCCGAATCCTGGCATTTCCTCCCAGGATTTTCTCTTCTTCAATTCAACAAGCCACCATTCCCTCTCACGTGGGAACACTAAAATTCAGCAGTAAGGTTAGATTTAAAAAATTGTTTTTGCACACATTTTTGGGAGTCATTCTCCTGCATGAGTTTTCCAGAACAATGTCCACATGTCTGTTGATAAGTCTTCAGTTTTTCCTAAAGGAGAGCACTCTCAGCATCTGCTCGTTCTGTGACACCCTCTGCCTAATAGTTACACATAGTGTCCCAAGCATATCTAATCACTTGTTATGTATCCATTCCTTCCAGTGACATTCTGGAGTTCATCTATTATCATAATTAACTCAGTGTCAAAGCTGTTAGAACCCAAGTTTTCTGCTGTGTTTTGGCTTCCTTTTTTGTTTGTTTGGTTTTTTTTTTTTTTAATTTTTTGCTTTCTTTTGTAAGATTTATGTTTGTTTTACATGTACAGATGGCATTGCAACGCATGCATGCAGTACCCGTGGAGGCCAGAAGAGGGCGATAGATCCCCTGGAATGACCCATGGTTGTGAGCTGCCATGAGGTTGCTGGGAACCAAACCCAGGTCCTCTGCGGGGCAGCCAGTGTTCTAAAACCGGTCCAGCCCCGTGGCTTTGCTTTTTCTGACTTTCCTGCTCTGTATGTACATCTTTCTTTGACTTTGTCAAAGCACAAAATGAAGCCACACAATAAGCCCCACTAAGGAGACAAAATGAAAAGGTTTATATCTTGGCTTGTAAGTAAACTCTAAGATATTTTTTTTTCTTGGGCCACAGGCAGAAGATTAGTGGAGATTAAAATTATGTAGATAGAGAATCTAGCCATAGAATTCATCGGGGCCTTGGGCAAAGAGGGATGGTGCCTCCACACTTCCAGCTCCTTCATCATGATCAAAGGGTGACTTTGATGGTAGCAGCTGGTACAATAGACAATTTTTTATATGACATTGTTTTCAACCAATTTTTCACATGTCAAATTACTGTACTCATGATATATATCCTCTTCTTCCTATTCACAGAAAGAAGAGGAGGAAGAAGACGAGAGGAAGAGGAGGAGGAGGAGAAGGATCCAAATCTAAACACACATTAAAAATTGCATTGACATTTCGTTCAGAAAACTCATTAAGCACAGTCAGGCCTCTGTGCCTCTGTGCTGGGTACCGGGAGAAACACACACACACACACACACACACACACACACACAGCAAGTGTCTCTGTGAAAATTGGTAGTCCAAAGTCTTGATTGATTTGAAGTCTTCAGAAGTTAAATCTTGCTGTCTTCCAGAGCCCCACTGCCCCACTGCTCAGCACCCATTACAGGCATTTTCTAAGCAACTTAGCTTTGCAGAGAGTTTTGGGGTCTAGAACTCACCCCAGAGGAGGGAAAGCTGGATAGAGACATCATTAATTGCCCACGAGAACAGTGTTGAAGAAAATGAAAATTCATCAAAAACTCCCAGGCAGAACCAGTTCTTCCCATTAACTCTGAAATTAAATCGGTGCCTGGAGATAAGCCCCGCCCCCCTGGGTACTCTTCATTAGAAAGGGGAGCGAAACTCTACCAGTAATTAGAGATAATTGCTCACGCTGAGCTATGCAAGTGCAATTATAGTTGTTGAATCATCTTCAGTCCAACCGAGGTACCTATGGAAACCCGGCTTCCCTATGTCATCCATCAGACGCAGACACCAAGCTGCAAGTTTTGTGGCTGAAAAAGACAAACAAAAATGTCAGCACCCCGAGGTTTACCTTTGCTAACTGTAAAACATGTAAAGGCCCAGGCCAGTGCCCCCAACGGCCTTCCCTCCCATCTTGTCTCTTAAGTCTCTGTTCCATGAGGGTTCATTGCTCTGGTTATATTTTCAAATAGGTTCTGGCTTTCTGCCTTCATCTCAGTTCTGCTCACATTGAAAAGAACAGTTTCATGTAAATAAAAGTAAACCATTTTTTTTCCTATCATAAATATCTGTGTGTTTGCTAACTCCTTTTTAATTAAGGACTAAAGTGGTAGCTTGCATTATAAGACCATAACTAATCCTTTAGTAATAGTAAAGGCGGAATAATGAGCAAACATCTTAGACTTCTTGAAAAATGACATCAGAAACCCCCTCAAATCAACATGGGAAAGTCTTCCCAGAACTTGCTGATGCTGCACTTATCTCTAGGAACAAAGACATGAAGGACAAAGGGAACAGAGAATGGTGCTGTTTTTATAAAGTTCTGTGTCTTAGCATTTTCAAATGAACAGGTGAACCCCGGGACTCCTGAGGAAAGCCCTGAAGCAGTTGTAACCTCCAAATCTTTGTAGAATAGAGTTAGAGTCAGACCAGTCTCCAAATGGGGAGAGGGGGTGAGAATCACAGTCCCATAAATTCATGGAGGACCGTGGACTCACTTTGCAGAGTAGCTGACATTTGGGATTGTCTCAATGCTGGCCTGGATTTATGGGCTTATTGGAGCATTACAGTTGGAACATAAATTATGCCAGAATCACTCATCCAATGCGGGTGAGGCATTCTGTGTCCATTCATCAAGCTTCAAATATCACAGCAAACCCACGGAATGGTCACCAACCCTGGAACACACAATTCCAGTGCAGCAGAGAGCTCAAGGTCTTTGACCAGGCACACCACTCCCTCCCTTCCTTACAACCCACAGAAGCTGCAGATAAAATACTGCATGTTCATCTTTCCCACCAAAGGCCTGCTCTGCAGGAGTGTTTGCAGAAGGAACCATCTCCAGTTTCTAAAAATACACAGCCAGCAAAGTTACCAAAAAGGAGCAGAGACATTTCTAGACAGGCTTCTGTTGTAAAGTTGAATGAAAGATTTGTCCAAACTAAAGAATGTTAAAAATATGTTGACTCTGTATGATGGTAGTGGCAGACTCATCTCTGTCACAAGTTTCAATTTTGTCCCCAGAAGACTCTTAGAGGTGTGATACTAAGTCAGGACTGGGCTGCAAGTAGGAAAAACCCTCCCCTGCTGCTCTGACTGAATTGGTCCCTTCACGGGTCACTCCTGCCTGGATCAGAGCCACGCTGTCATTGCAGTTCCTCATTTATGTGGCTGTCCCACAGCCTTCTTTCAGATTGGTCTTTCATATATTTTCTCTCTTTGGTTTCCTGCACTCTATGGAAAACAGAGGCTCCTCGATGCCTTTCCTAGACATTTACCCAGTATGACAGTGTCCATTACCACCTGTGTGCCAAAGCACTTCAGAACAACCGGTTCATTTCATGGCTATATGACACCCTTGTGCCAGGTTGAATTCATGCCTATGTGTAATGCATGCACAGGGACCTCATTCTGGTTGACCAGATCTCCCTCTGGCTTCCTCTTACAGCCTGGCTCACAGCCAGAATCCTGGGTATCCTCATCTTCCCTGTTTTATCCTGTCTTTGGACTCCAGCGATCCTCACATTACACACTTGAGCAAGTGACCCTGTAATGCATCATGATGCACCTGTGCCACCTGCTGCAGAACTGCTTGACATACAATCTCCATGTCCCTCACAGAGCAGATACAATGCCAGAGACATAAAAGTCACTGGTTGCCTAAATCCCATGACTAGCACATCATGTCACCTATTCTACACATCTATCAATCTTGAAGACTTGTGTTCTACAATGAATGAAATAATTTTAATCAAATCTGGATGTCCTGCATTCTGTGGACCCTTTGAAAAGATGGCTTAGTGCCTTCATGTGGTTCTGCCCAAATCCTTCCCCTTCATAGTCACCTGCATTACCTGGTCTCACATAGAAATCTACATGTTCAAAAGTGAGGGGAAAGGATGCCACCGCCATGGTTTCCAGGGATCACAAAGGGGCTGCAGTATCCTATATTCTCATTTCTTAACTGTGTAGACTGTTTCAACTCACTTGAGAAGCGTTTGATGCTCATCTTATTCCAGCCCACGAAATCGGTGTCTCCATCCTGATTCCCACAAACACTGTGGCTGTGAGGTGCTCCTGTGTACAGGTGTTTTATCCAATTGTTCAAGGCAGGGGAGGAAAGTAACAACACAGAGGACAGGAGATCATCTGAAATCCGTTCTCTGCCTTGGATTTTGGAGCTCCCCACCAGCTGACTCTCTTCTCACCCATGACTTCCCTGAAGATGGCTGCCCTTGGAGGCTGCTGCTGATCCCATTTGCCTCACTCAGTCCAGGCCACCGAGGAAGTCACCAGCAGTAAGTGTGTTCCTCTGCCATCAGCCCCCAGATGTTTTATCTTCACATGTGAATTCTTCACCAATCCCTCATTGCAGGAAAGGAGAGCCAGTGTGTGTTCTAAGTCACTTTCCTAACGTTCGGCTCGGTTTGATCCCAGGTCCCTGAAGCTCATGGTCAATCATTTATGTGTAGAGTTAGATTAGATCACAGAGCCTGATTTCACCCATAGCAATATCCCACATTTCCCATATGTCTAAATCTTTCTAAAAGTCACCACAGATTTTTTTTCTCCTACTGCCAGTTGTATTGAATAATGACTGCCTCAGGTTTTGAATGTGTGTTTTGGGGTATTATCTGGGGAAGATTCCTGGTAATAGAGAATTTATTTGGTCTTGATTTCTCCCAGTTATTAGAGAGGTAGATAATATTTTATCTTCTAATCTAATTCTTTGCTTAATCAGAAAGTCCATGGCAGTCTCTTCAGTGGTTAGGGGAGGAGATGGAGGGAGGAGTTCCTCTTAGCTATTAATCAAGAGTCATGGTTGATAAAGCACAGAACTCCAACCTCTACCATTAGACATTCTTACAAAAGGTGGGGAGAAAAACAAGAAAGTACAAGGACTTTGGTACTCCTCTAGAAAAAAAAATAATATCAATAAGGTTTAGGAAGAGTCTAGAGCTGAACACCAGAATGGCACCGAAGGGGTGACTAAGAGTTTGAAATCTCACTTCAGTTTGCTGAGCCAAGCCTTGGGTTCAAGTGCAACACCTCGCTATTTGTCCAAATGTTTCAAAGCTTTAAACAATGTCTAGAACCCTTCATTTATTCTTTAACCATGGTACCGGGTTAGTTTTGTTGTCCAGCTTAATACAGAATAGAGTCACCTGGGAAGAGGGAATCTCAATTGAGGAATTGTTTCTATCAGATTGGTCTGTATCTGTAAGACATATTATGAGAGGCTCCTGCACTTTGTGGGCAATACCATCCTTTGAGAGGTGGCCCTGACTTGTACAGAAAAATAGCTGGAAGATCTAGAGAGAAAACTAGTGAATGATATTCCTCCAAGGACCATGTTTCCAGATGCTTGCCTTGTGTTTCTACCCTTTCTCCCCTCAGTGATCGAATGTGACCTAGAAGACTGAGAAGTGTTGTTTTTGGTCATGGTGTTTGAAAGAAAATGTCCCCCACAGGCTCACAGGGAGTGGAACTGTTAGAAGGTGAGGTATTGCTGAAGTAGGCATAGCACAGTTAGCATATGTATGTCACTGCAGGGAGGCTTTGACATCTCTTATATGCTCAGTCTATGCCATTGTTCTTCACAGTCTCCTGCTGCCTTTAGATCAAGATGTAGAGCTCTCAGCTTCTTCTTCAGCACCATGTCTGTCTGGATGTTGCTGTACTTTCCACCCCCTAAAACTGTAAGCCAGCCCCAATGGAATGTTTTCTTCTATAAGAGTTGTCATGGTCACGGTATCTCTTCATAGAAATAAAACCCTAAGATAGATGTTATTGTTAAAGTACCAAAAGACAAACATAGATGTTTGGAGAGCAAAGAGTAGACAAGAAAAATGAGGCTGCTTCCAAACCGGCATTGGAGGTAATGTGTAATCATGCTACAGTAAAACTAACAAAGCCAAGTTAGATTTGGAGTTAATTAAAGGCCTTGCTTTTTTCGATGTATTATTTATTTTCCCCCATCTTTGAGGCAGAGCCTCATGTGGCCCTGGCTACATGGGATCACAGACTTATGCAGGTACACTGATATGAAATTCCTTTCTTTAAATATGACCAATGGAAAAGGAGAGAGAAAGAGTGTGTCTTAGTTAGGGTTTTACTGCTGTGAACAGACATCATATCCAAGACAAGTCTTATAAGGACAACATTTAATTAGAGCTGGCTTACAGGTTCAGAGATTTGGTCCATTATCATCAAGGTGGGAGCATGGCAGCATCCAGACAGGCATGGTGTAGGCAGAGCTGAGAGTTCTACACCTTCATCTGAAGGCTACTAGTGGAAGACTAGCTTCCAGGCAGCTAGGGTGAGGATCTTAAAACCCACACCCACAGTGACACCCCACTCCAACAGGCCACACCCACAGTGACACCCCACTCCAATAGGCCACACCCATTCTAACAAGGCCACACCCACTCCAACAAGGCCAAGCTTTCTAGTCATACCATTCCCTGAGCAGAGCATATACATTGTGAGCATATAATATATATATATATATATATATATATATATATATCATGGTGGTTTAACATACTCCAGGGTTTGAAGCCCATGCATAGTTGATGATTAAGTGGATCTGATGATAATGAGGCCAGGAAATAAATTGGAAGCAATAGAAAGTTCTGGAATAAAATGCATCTGGGTTTTAACTGGGTGTGACACCCATTCTACCATTTAACTCTATGACCTTGATCACTTGCCCTTAAGCCTGTTATCATCATCTATAAAAATCAGCAAAGTATCAATGCCTGTTTGGTGGAGTGCCTGTAAGAATATAATTATGTAAACTGCGAGAAACACAGAGTAAATATATATGACAAATATTCACTGAACATTAGCTGTGGGATGGACCCTGCAATATTCAGCAAATTGTTTTGTTTTGTTTTAACATTTTCAAGATAAGGTCTCACTATGTTATCCAGAATGAACTTTAAGAAATCCTCCTGCCTCAGTTTCCTGCTTAAAGGGACTGTAGGTGTGTGTGCCACCATGGCTGGCATTATACATCTTAATAGCAATTAAGACACATAAGCCTCAGTGGGTGCCACTGAAATAGCCTTGCAGTCGGCCATCTGTTCCAGATACAAGAAAAAATGTCCCTGGCCAAAGGTCTTTCCCTTTAAGAAACACTCTGCTAGGAGGCAGCTTTGAAATGACCTGAGGCAAAGGTTCAGTGTGCAGAGCTCAGTTCTGTAAAAATAGAGAAAAATTTTAAATGACTTTTCTATGTCTCAGAAAAGAAAGGAAAGCCTGGGAAAGTGGGCGGCAAGCTATCGGAGCAGCAGTAGAGCGAGCCACAGGGTAGGGAGCAGAACAGCCCTTTGCCACCTTGTGTGAAACAGTTATTACAAAGGTAACAGGGCTGAGATCAGGTGGCACCACCACTGGAAAAAAAAAGTAAAAGAACAATGGGTGCAGCTAGGAAGAAGGATGGCGGGGAGAGCCTTAGTACCAGAGAATTTTGCTTAAAATTTAATGTTTGTTTTCTCAAATAAATCTTTACTATTCCTACTAAATGTTGACTCAGCTGAGAATGTCCATTGCATTTCATGAATGTATTTGGGAGTCTTAGAGAGGCATCTGTCAGTCACCCCACTAGCCATGACTGGGTTGAGGAATGACTCTTTGAAGGTAGGGTCTGTGTTTTAGGCAGGATTTCTCTTGAGAGGGCTGGTACAATATACAAACCCCACAGCTTGAGGAGTTAAGTGGGATATTAGTAATCCTACAAGGTGCACAGTGAATTTATATGGACAGCTAAGAGCAGCACGGACAAAGGGAATGACACATTTCGGCTGATGTCTCTGCAGAAAACCTGCCGCCCTGCTTGGAGGAATGAATTCAAGCCCTAGAGGCCAAGATGAAGCAAGACCTCCTTTCATTTGAATGCTGTGTGAATGGTACAGATACAAAAGGCAGGAGCCATTTTGAGCCATTCATGGGCTTGTGGGAAATGAATATTTAAAAGGAGCTGTAAGTGCTTGCTGTGGCAGATAAGCAAACAGCACATCACTCTGTGTGCAGGGGGGAGGGGCACTGATGCCTTTCAAGATACGCTTCTTTAATACGAAGGTACAATGAGAACTTTGGTCCTTTTGTAGTTACAGGAAATCCCCTCTAGAACATCTGGGCATTCGGTTTAAATGCAAGCAGGCTTTCATTTCACTGTCCAACCAGCATATTCATGTTACTCCTTTGCAGTGGATGGAGACTGAAGCCAAGGCTTTGTGCACACTAGGAAAACTCTCTACCACTGAGCTACACTCCCAGCACACAAAAAAAGTACTTTTTAAAGAACAAAGGCAACTTTTTCGTTGGATCTTATTATGAATGTCATAGGGAAGCAAAATAACGAAAAAAAAATATTTAAGTAGAGAGAGGGAGAGTGAGAAAGGGGGAGAGAGAGAGCTAACTGGGAATAGCTAGGCCTTTGAAATGTGTGACACACCTCCTCCAACAAGGCCACACCTCCTAACCATTTTCAAACAGTTCCATCAACTGGAACCAAGCATTAAAATATGTGAGGCAATCAGGTCTATTAATCAAACTTCTCAATTAAATACCAAAAGTTTATTGGTAAGAAGTACCTGTCAGATCCCAGACATGCTCTAAGGGAAGGGATTTTACAAAGAGAGGCTAGACAGTGACATTCTAGAAGTTAGTCTGCTAGTTAGTGGTGACCACATAGGGTTGGTAGTTAGTGGTGACCACATGGGGTTGGTAGTTAGTGGTGACCACATAGGGTTGGCAGGTATTAACACCTCAGTCTCCAGGCACATGTCCTAAGTCAGTTTTCTGTTTCACAGGACATAGTAGTTAGAATATAGAAAGTAAGACTTTGCATTGGTCAGTGACTTAGCACTTTAGGCACTACCCAACCACCATAAGTAAATGTTTCCAGCTACAAAGTTGAATGTGCAGAGATCAGGATGGCAAGCAGCATTTTCTTCAAGGACGATAAAAGAAAATATGGATTCTTGGGGGACAGATCATTGTGAAACAAACAACCAGGCACTCCAATTTTGGTTTTCTAACTCACCTGTCTGTAGCAATACCTTAAATGTGAAAAGTCTTTGTTAATCCCAGCTTGGTAATCACACCTGGGGTAGTGGTGAGATCAAGACCACTGCCACAATATGTGGGCCAAATCTGAAGCAAGCTTTACTAACAGAATGATGGACATTGGCCAGGTCCATACCTAGGATTCCCAGATGGCCACAAATCACATTATGCCAGTGTTTATAAAGGCAAAACTCACAAGGCCAAGTACTTCCTGTGGGAAGTTTAAAAGAGCCCAGCCTCTAAGTCATGAGGCAGGTTAAAGTGTGTGTGTGTGTGTGTGTGTGTGTGTGTGTGTGTGTGTGTGTGTGGTGTGATGCATGTATCTTTCATCCAAAGGAACCAGTGTGGTGGCCAGTAGCTGGATTACTTGAAGCTTAAAGTGGGGTAGTAGAAACTACATGCTACATATTTTACTAGATTCTGTTTTCTGAAATGATCTTTACTTCCCTGTCCTCTCGCAAGGGCAATGAAATACAAATGTGAGCCTAGGGGAAGATTATCAAAATTGAAATGGGGTGGGGAACCATTTTGACCCATGAATAAAGAGATTATTAAAAACACTTAACCTGAAACTGCCTCACCGGGAAAATGACAGTCCTCAAATACTTAATAATCACATGGAGATGAGGGCAGATTTATACCGTGTTGTTTCAGGAATGACAGCGAGAAGAAATGAAACATTTAAGAGACACCTCAATACATCCATGACTGGCTCAGCAGAGGAACGTGAGACAGATGCCAGAACCATTCAAATCATCAGGGATGGCGAAGGAGCAGCAGCCTTGGGGAAATAATTAACCAGACACCGAAGCTGAACCTGAGAAGGAAAATTCTTGAAGTCTGTGACCAGGTGGATATTTCCTTTGGAGCAGCCACATGTTAACAAGAAAAGCAATTCCTGACATCCTATCAAATGCTTATATTGCCATATATGTAATATATAGAGTTCTCCATATTTATGCTTTAACGAGGTATATTAATTACTTTGTGGTTGTTGCTGCTGCTGCTGCTGCTGCTGAGATAAAACAGCATGACCAAGGGAACTTGAGGAAGAGTTTAGTTTGGTTCATGCTTCCAGAGGAGTAAGAGTCCCCAGTGGCAGGGAGGCATGCCAATGGGCAAGCATAGTAGCTAGAGCAGGAACCTGAGAGCTCGTCCTCAGTTGTATGAAACAGGGAGAGAGTGGGATGTAATGGGAGCCTTTAATCTCATTGCCCCGCCCCCCCCCCCCCCAGTGACAAACTTCCTCCAGCAAGGCTGCGCAGGCTTAAACCTCCCCAAACAGCACCACCGACTGAGGACTATGTATTCAAGTGCACGAGTCTATGGGACACATTTGCCACTCAAGCCACCACGCCCACTGACCATTTCTTTATGGTAGTCAGCTGGGACTCTGCATAGTGACAACTGATCCGATAAGGAGAGTCGACCGGCCACACTTTTGCTTTGCTATGCCCTCCGGCTCTTGCAAACAGTAGTCCACCAACATTCTATGACTTTGATGCCTTCAAAGGTTTGTTTTTATTTTGTATGTATAAATGTTTAGCCTGCGAGTATCAGTTGTACAACACGTGTGTGTATATATAGTGCTTGTGGCAGACAGAAGAGGGTTCCAGACCCTCTAGAACCATCCATGAGCTGTTACGAAGATGCTGGGAACTAAACGTGGGTCTTTTGCAGTAGCAACAAGTGCTTTTAACCACTGAGCCATCTCTCTCCAGCCTCTCCATCCATTTTTTTTTTCAGAAGAAAACACTTCAGTTTGCAATTCTGCCTTGTAAATAACCCACTTTACTAGAAAGAAATGAGTTCCTTATTCTTGTGGGAATCCGTATATGCAAAGAATTAGTATTCCAACTTCATCTCTGCCCTGTAAGGTGGAGACTTGGAAGCCTAAATGGCAGGGCCTGAAGAACACAGAAAACTCTGACAACTTGCACCTGGCATTATAGCCATTGCTTCTGCCAATCAGTGACATGCTAAACACCTAGTTATAAGATAAGGTAGACAGATGAGGCTGGGTAATTAATGGCTTCTTTGACATTAATGACGATAATTGTGGCTGCCACCATATACAGCAGCATCTCTTGGTGTCTATCAACATTGCATACTTGATTGAAAATGGCTAGAACAGGAGAGCTTGTCCCTGGATTCTTACATACTGTTGCTCCATATAAAAATGTTTTTTGTTTCTCATTAGCCTTGACTTTGGGTTGAAAGTCTCCAAGGGAATGTCATTGTTTACACGAATACTTCTCATGCCGTGGAAATATGGGTCCTACACATGTTTAGCAAATTGCTGTATTTTAATAGTTTGCCTTGTCCTTGTACCAGGAAGAATAAATGAACAAACACTCTTGCCTGGCACAAGAAACTTATCGAAATAAAACTCAAATACTGCCTCCTGACTGTATGAGAACAAGGTGATCTTATTGTGTCTATGTGGATACATTTTTACTAACCTATGGATTTGCTTATGTCTAGGAACCGAGGCGGACTCTTGCTCTGTGGCTGTGTTCTGCCCAACGATTTTTAGCAAAGGGATCAGGCATGTTGCAGTAGGAGTGCCTTCTGCTGTTGGCACTGTTGTCCAAAACTTGTTTCTTCTTTCTTCTCTGTTAGTTTAGATTACATTGAGCCCATGGCCAACCTAACTGGAAACTGTATTGCTCAGCTTCCCCAATTAGGTTCTGCAAAGGGTGGTTTCTCAGCGATGGAGGCGGCCACCCTACTCATGGCAACTGAATATAAGCAATGATTGAGACCCTGAGAAAAGGACAAGTTGGTGGTCTCCTCTGGTTGGCAGATCTGTCTTCCTAAAAAATAGTGTAATTACTATTTACATATGCATATAACATGTTTGGATCAAACCATCCCATTTTCCCCCTCCAATTCTCTTCACCTCCACCACTTTTCCTTCTTGGTTTCATTTTTACTTCATTCTCTCTCTCTCTCTCTCTCTCTCTCTCTCTCTCTCTCTCTCTCTCTCTCTCTCTCTCTCTCCCATCCTTCCCACTTTTCTTCTTCTATCCCAGCATTGTCTTAGGGTTTCTAATGCTGTGAACACACACCATGAGCATGGCAACTCCTATAAAAGAAAATATTTGAGGCTGGCTTAGAGTTCAGAGGTTTAGTCTATTATCGTGTTAGGAAACATGGCGGCATACAAGCAGACATTGGGAAACATGGCGGCATACAAGCAGTCATGGTGCTGCAGAAAGAGCTGAGCATTTTACATCTAGATCCAAAGGCAGCAGAAAGAAAAAGAGAGTGACATTGGACATGGCTTGAGCTTCTAAGACCCCGAAGTCCATTCCCTAGTGACACACTTCCTCCAACAAAGCCACACCTACTCCAGCAAGGCCATACCTCCTAGTAGTGCCATTCCCTAGGAGCCTATGGGGCTATTTTCCTTCAAATGGCCACAGCTGTCAATGTCCAGTAGTTCTTCAATTAGGATAGGATGTCATAAGACCTTCCTTCTTCCATACAAGGAGTTTGGTTGACTTGGTCTTGTACAAGTCTTGTGCATACAGTTGTGGCCACTGTGAGTTCATGTGTGTAACTACATCGTCACATCTGGCAAGCACTGATAAGCCCTGAACCTTGGGGAAGAGGGTGTGTCTTAGGGTTTCATTGCTGTGAAGAGACAACAGGACCATGACCACAACTTTCATAAAGGAAAATATTGAACTGGGGCTGGCTTACAGTTTCAGAGGTTCAGTCCATTATCATCACGGCAGGAAACATGGCAGCCTGCTGGCAGACAAGGTGCTGGAGAACATAAGAGTTCTACATCTTGATCTGCATGCAGCAGCAGGAGACTGTGGTACATAATGATCATAGCTTGAGTGTACCCACACACACACTTCCTCCAATAAGGTCACACCTACTGTAACAAGGCCACACCTCCCAATACTGCCTGTGGTGGTTTGAATATGCTTGGCCCAGGGAGTGGCACAATTTGGAGGTGTGGTCATGCTGGAGTGGGTGTGGCCTTGTTGGAGTAGGTGTGGCTTTGTTGGAGTAGGTGTGTCATTGTGGGCCTGGGTTTTAAGACCCTCATCCTAACTGCCTGAAAGCCAGTCTCCTTCTGGCTGGCTTCAGATGAAGATGTAGAAGTCTCAGCACCTCCAGCTCCATGTCTGCCTGGATGCTGCTATGTTCCCACCCTGATGATAATGAACTGAACCTGTAAGCCAACTCTAATTAAATGTTTCCTTGGTCATGGTGTCTCTTCCCAGCAATGAAAACACTAAGACAGTGCCCTTCCCTATGGGCCAAGCATTCAAACATACGAGTCGGCGGAGGCCATTCCTGTTTAAGCCACCACAGGGTATGGTAGAGTTGTCCTATTTAGGGCTTAGAACTCTACAATCTCTCATTCTCTGCATGTTTACTGCTGTGGATCTATGTCTTAATCATCATCTACTACAAAAAGAAGCTTCTTGAGTAAGGGTTGAGAGGTATGCTAATCTACAAGATAAGAACTCAGTGGCCAGTTTAATACTATGTCTATTTAGCAGAATAATAGTGCTGGGTTCTTACCTAGGGCATATAATTATTGTCTTAAAATGTTTAAAACCTACTTTTAATAAGGATTCTCAAATGCTTTTACCTCCCTTCTAGCCCAGCACCCACCAGAAGTATCAAACAAAGAAGTTATCAGGATATGGGGGGGTGTGGATCTGTTTAGAAATAGTTCTTCAGAGCAAATCCAATATGTGTTGTCAGCAGTCTAGTTCAGTAGTGTCAGAATAGCCAAAATGAGTCACCAGTGGTGGCAGGACCCAGCAGAAACAGCTGGGCCTCTGACAAATTGGCATCAGTTGGCAGGAGTGACCAGCCAGAGTGGTCTGTTTGAACATTGTTTCCCAAACCAGGCTACTTTTGTGAATGGCACTAAATGTTAGGCCACAGTTATTCATTCGTCCAGCTATTTGAAGTATCCAAAGAAAGACTTCTAATCCAACCTGGTCCCAATATTTTCCTTTAGATCCTAGAATAATTTCTTATTTTGGTATACTCAAAGGGTACAAAGAGGTATGTATGTGTGTGTGGTTTACTCTCTAGGAAAGATCAATTCATCTACCACTCTTTGAAATTGACCTTAATTGATTTCATTGCTGTTTTAAATTCTCTATATTCATTTTCTCCTGCCTGTACAGGAGGTTCACTCTCAGATGTCCTCCTAACATGCCCCTGATTTTTGGGGTTGAGTCTTACGCTTTGAATTCAAAACTTTATAATGATGGGGTTTAAGTTTTAGTGGTACTTAGGGTAAAAAAAAAACCAAATTAAATAAAACTAATAATAACATGAAAATAAGTTATCCTTGGCAAATAATGTCGGCAGACACTGAATATAAAATCTCTGCAAGCATCCCTCATCTCCATGTACTCAGAATCAACTGCCAGCTGACCTTCATTCTTCAACCACAGTCCTCTGATATTTGTGTAATTGATATTTTATGATTAAGTTCGTTTTTGTTCAAATGACTCATGGAGGGACAGTGGGATTGCTTAGTGGTAATATATCTGGGAACTTGAGTTTGATTACCAACGTGGACAGAGGAAGGGTACTCTCAAAAGTTTGCCTCTGACTTCTATATGTGCACCTTGCTCTGGTGTGGGAGAACACACTTGCATGTGCATGCATGTGCACATACACACAGTAATACATCATATTCAAATTAAATAAGTGGTGAACATTGAATAATACAAAGCCCAAACTAGGAGTCAAAATGTTAAGTCACTCAAGGCGTCATTAACTTCCATAAAATGCAGCTTTGAGGATTGTCACTCAAAAATGTACAGCAATGAGAATATTAAATTTACAAGGCAGAAGACCCAGTTTCATTAGTGGGACAGTTGTGGGTGTATCAGCTCATCCTTTTGAACTCAGAAGTTCCCATGGTGATTGGATGATCTCTACATTACACTGATTTTAGATGTTTACTTGAAATAACAGACATCGTCTCCCTTTACAAACTATTCTCCTTGGCATGAAGTTGCCCACAGTTGCTTAATACTCACACTTCTGAGAATTAAGACTATACAGTTTAGATGAAAACGATTTCCTTTTTCAAAAATTATATTAGGAGCTGGAAGAATGGCTCATCAGGTAAAGCACTTGCCACACAAGACCTGAGTATGATACCCAGAACCCTTGTAAAGACGGAAGGATGGAAAGAACCAATGCCATATAGTTGTTCTCCGGCCTCATGTGCACACCTTGCCTCATGTGTCCCCATATGCATATATCATGTTCCTACAACTGCAATAATAATTATTGTTATGAATATTTTATATATATAATATGTATATATGTGTATATATGTATGTATGTATATGTAATATATATGTATATATACATATGCTAAAGTATAAATTATTATAAAACTTACAATAATTTTATGTAAACTGACTGGTATGTTGCATACCTATAAGCAAGAGCTATTTCTTTGTAACCTTGCTGGTTTTTTTTTGGTTTTTTTTGTTTTTGTTTTTTTTTTTTTTTGTCCCTGTGTAAATGACTCTGTCAATCCCCCACAAGGAAGAGTGACTTTTACTTCTGGTGGTGGTGGTAGTGGGCAGATAGTTGCTTTGAGCCTCTGGAACACAGCAAGTCGATGTTGATTAAATTGACTAGATAATAAAGAAATACAAAAATAGAACTTTTCAATGATTTACTTCTGGCCAATGATGGGGTGGCTGATTTTAAAAACAACTTTAAAGCATTCTGCATTAGGATGGTAAGTTCTACAAACTAACCATTTTAATCTACTCCATCTCTAGAAAGAACATTTATGAGGCACGAAAAAGAAAACAGAAAAAAAGGACGGAGGGAGAGAGAAAGGGAAGGGGGGATGGAGGGACAGAGGACAGACATGGGTTCCTCACTTGTTCTGTCCCAGCATGCTCCAGAGACACAGCATAATTTCCCCCACCCTCAGTCAGGGAAGTGCTTTTTCTCTCTTCAGTCCTTCACATTGCAAGTTGGGAACCTGTCCTGTGCACACCTTCTCTGGGAACATTGGGTGCAGGCATGTGCCAGACTCAGTTACTTCTGACTTTTTCATGCCTGCTTCTTGGCTCCTCCTTCTTCCTTTCTCTCCTTCTCTCTGCACAGCCAAAGCCCAGCTGGTCTCTCCTGGGCTAACTTCTCCCACTGTCTCTCGACTTTCCACCTTCTGATATAATCCTTATTCTACATGTAGGCTGTTCTTATTGTCCTCTTTTGTTTTATCAGTGTTGTTTATACTCCCTGTCTTAGCCAGAGTTCATGACCAAGAAGCAAGCTGGGGAGGAAAGGGTTTATTCAGCTCACACTTCCATATTGCTGTTCATCACCAAAGGAAGTCAGGACTGGAACCCAAGCAGGTCAGGAAGTAGGAGATGATGCAGAGGCCATGGAGGGATGTTATTTACTGGCTTGCTTCCCCTGGCTTGCTCAGCTTGTTTTCTTATAGAACCCAGGTCTACCAGCCCAGGGATGGCACCACCCACAATGGGCTGGGCCCTCCCCACTTGATCACTAGTTGAGAAAATGCCTTACAGCTGGATCTCATGGAGGCATTTCCTCAACTGAGGATCTTTTCTCTGTGATAACTCCAGCTTGTGTCAAGTTAACACAAAACCAGCCAGTATAATTGACCTCTTGTCAACTTGACACACAAACACATCACTTTTAAGCCTCAAACCTTACTTTCTTATTCGACCCCAAGATCTAAATAAACTTAAGACTCCCACAGTCTTTACAAAATCTTATATATTAAATTTTCAACCCCTTTAAAATACCCAATCTCTTTTAAAATTCAAAGTCTTTTTTTCAATTCAAAGAATCTTAACTGTGGGCTCCACTAAAATACTTAATTCCTTCAACAGGGAAAAATATTAGGGCATAGTCACAATCAAAAGCAAAACCAAACACTAACCATCCAATGTCTGGGATAGACTCACAAACTTCTGGGCTCCTCCCAGGGCTTGAGTCACTTCTCCAGCTCTGCCCTTTGTAGCACACACCTTGGCTTCTATGCTCTAGTTGCCCATTCTCCACTGCCGCTGCTGTTCTTGGTGGTCATCTCATGGTGACAAGCCTCAACTCCTTTGTATGACCCCTTTAGTCCTGGGGCATTAATTGCGACTGAGGCTTCGTCTTCACCAATGACCTTCCGTAGCCTCTCAAAGTGCTGAGCTTCAGCTGCTCTTCATGACCCTTCCTTCCTTCAAAACCAGTACCACCTGGGTGTCTCTTACACAAAACTAAGTCCAGCTACAGCACAATGTACAACCTGGGCTATCTCTGGAATACAGCCTCTTTGTGCTCTCTGAAAACACTTCCTAGAAAATTTCACCTCAGTGATGCTGGTCTCTTCTTTTGTTGTTGTTGAGCAATAATTTATTGAGATCCCTCCAAGCCTCTACAATTCAAGGTCACTTCCGCTTGTAGATCTTGTTTGCTAGTTTTAGGAAGATGGATGGAGGCAGGGGCGCAGAGCACTGCTCTATGAGACTCTTGAGGCGGTTGTAACTGTCTTCCTCGTACTTGAAGAACACAGTCTGCAGATCCACTGCCTCACACAGTGCTTTCACCTGCGCCACTTTTTCTGGGTCCGTCTGCCCATCATTCTACTCTAAGATCTGGCACTGTTTAGGAGTAACTTGAAGCAGACACTGAACCACCAGCCAGCTGCATTTGTTGTCCTGGATGTCAGTGCCAACCTTCCCGGTCACGCTGGGGTCTCCCATCTCCAGTAGGATCTTCAGGGCATTGACATGTCCCTTCTCCCCATCAGTTCTTGCCTGTACATGGCAGCCTCGATAGGCAGGTAGAAAGAGTAGAAAGCTGTCTTGTATGTGACAATAGATTTGGACCTCTTTTCAGTGTATCTACCAAGATCCACCTGGCCCTGGGGTGCTGTGATGAGGTCCAGTGTCTGCCCGATCTCCATCTGACAGGAACTCTGTAGAAAGATCTCCAGCAGGTTCAGGCAGTAGTTTCTCCCTGCAGTAGAACTTCAGCAGGCGGTAGATGGAGGCTTTCAGAAGCAGAGCATTGTTGATGGTGTCCAAGCCTATGATGGGCTTCTCATACCAGCAGATCTTCCCCCGGCAAGCGAGGGAAGAGTTGATAATGTCATCTGACACAAGAAAGAAAGCCTGGAGCAGATGTCCACACCAGCCCACAGTCAGGACCTGCTGAAGACTCTTAGCATCCTGTTTCCTTGGCTCCACCAGCTCCTGAGAGGCTTGTACCACTGTCAAACTCCAATTGTACTTGCTACCTACAGCACTGTACTCCAGGACCTCCTTTAATAGCATCCCCTGTCTCTAGGTGTCCCAGCTCATCCTCAGTCAACACCTTGACGATCTGGGGGAAGTGCTGGATGAAATTCTGCTTTTCTGGGTTATAAACATCCAATTTCTGGTTCCCATTCATTTTGATAGAGGAGCTAAATGCTCTGTGCTTCAACTCGGATTCTCCCTGCTGGGCTCTTCTTAATCACCACTAATTTCTTAGCTCCAGCTGACCAGCATCAATAGTCCCAGTAATGCAAAGGTTTTGCTGTAGTCGTTCTGGTATCTTGTTAATCACAGCTAATTCTTCAGCTCCAGCTAGCCAAAACCACAGAATCTTTACAATAAAAACAGCAACAGCCCTGATAAGCGTCTTTAATGTTCCCTCTGAAATTTCACAAGCCAGGCCTCCATCTTCTGCGCTGTTCTCAACATTATCTTCCAAGCTCCTACAGAGCATTCCACAGAGCTCTTAATATCCCAACGGCTCTTTTAGCTCAAAGTTCCAAAGTTCTTCCACGGTCCTCCCCAAACATGGTCAGGTTGTCACAGGAATACCCCATTATTATGCTGGTACTCATTTGTCTTAGTCAGGATTCTATTCCTGCCCAGAACACCATGACCAAGAAGCAAGTGGTGGGGGAAAAGGTTTATTCAGCTTACACTGTTCACAATGCTGTTCATCACCAAAGGAAGTCAGGAGTAGAACTCGAGCAGGTCAGGAAGCAGGAGCTGATGCAGGGGCCATGGAGGGATGTTACTTACTGGCTTGCTTCCCCTGGCTTGCTCAGTCTGCTTTCTTATAGAACCCAGGTCTACCAGCCCAGGGATGGCACCACCCACAATGGGCCCTTCCCCCTTGATCACTAGTTGAGAAAATGCCTTAAAGTTGGATCTCATGGAGGCATTTTCTCAACTGAGGTCCTTTCTCTGTGATAACTCCAGCTTGTGTCAAGTTGTAACAAAACCAGTCACTACACTCCCATTTATGCAACACTGCTTACAGGAAAATGATGAATGACCTTTTGGCCGGAATCACACTTGCCACCTTGCCTAGCTTTGAAAATCACAGGACAAGAGATCAGGTTTTAGAGCACTTAATGTCCCTACTTACTGTCCGGCCTATTAAGCACAACAGACAATTTCCTGCATGCAAAATAATTTTTACTTGAGGCATGCATGCATAACAGTTGTAAGGCATTAAAAAAAGCAATACTTTGCAATTCAAATTTATATTAAGTGCCTGCACTGTTCCAATATAAATAAGCTAACTGACGTGGCAATCAGAAGAGCAAGTACGGCCACACATTTTGATTCCTGTATCAGGTTTCCTTCAGGGACATTCAAATACAAGCCCAGAGAGTCTCATCCTTTTGGTCTGTCTTGGATGTCTCGACTGGCAGTGATATGGAAGGAACCATCTGATTGGCCATTTCCATCTACCCTCATTGATTGGTCCTAGACACTCCATCTGTTCACTTTCCCTGCTTTTATTTTGTTTTAGTTTTATATGGATGGGTGTTTTGCCCACACATATATCTATGCAGCACACTCATGGAGCATCTTTGGAGGTCAACAGGTGTTTGATCCCCTGGAACTGGAGTTAAGAACGGTAATGAGCAGCTATGTGGTTGCTGGGAACTGAACTGGGGGCCTCGGCAAGGGAAGCCATTTTACTGCTGAACCATCTCTCCAGCCCTGATTCTGGATTTCTCTTCTTGCCCTAAACACTTCCCAGAAGGCTCCACTTCTTGACACGGGTTGCACTGAAGAGTGTTTCTAACACAAAACTTTGGGCTACGTAGCAACACTACAGCAGTGTGTGCACAGCAAAGCATGGATCTTGGCTTTCCTAACCTCATGTGTGATTGTCACTATTACCCCCTTAGCATTAACAGATCTTCCTTAACTTTGGATGGTTTTTCCTTTCTGGTCTTGCTGAATTTGACTCATATAATGTAATAATTATTAATATACATGTATGCGGTAAATTAAAATAGTGACTGTTCTTCTTTATCCTAGCTAGCACCCTGATAATGACATAGAGACAAGATTTTATTTAATCAAGCTTTACTGCACAATACCTGGGAAATCATTGATCTATTTTAATCCTCTAAACTACTGCCCAGCCAAAATCCCTGAGATACTTGCATTTTAGTATTGGTCTGGCTCCCTGGGCTTCAGATGTGTTTTCCCAAGAATTTTCTTCTTGCCCTCCTCAGGGCTGTATTCTCCCTTCCTCTGCTCTCTTTTCCCCTCCTCCAACTGGCAGAAGTCCCCCCTATTATCTTTTCTGCCCAGCCATTGGCAGATCGGCTTTTAATGTCAAGACAGAGTGTAGCAGGTAGTTAAAAAAAAAAAAAAAAAAAAAAAGAACCCACATTAAATCCGGCTAGGCATCAGCACCGGCAGTCTCGCCCACCCCTATGATCAGCCCTAACTGGCCATTTTGCCCTGGTTCCCACAGCCAGCCTGCTGCCAAGCTACTCTGGTCAAAAAGCCACTCTCACACTAGCTCTCTCTGCCTCTGCTTACTAAAGTAACCGACACAGTCTTTCCTGAAAGGCCTGGAGCTGTCTGTCACTCAGCTTCCCTTAGCCCCATGAAATGAAAACACTAGAGACTTACAATATACCAGCCAGATTTATAACGGCAAATCTCCAACCCCAAAATGCCTGCACAAAGAGTACAAAACTCAGTTGATATAAGTACAAGCTGTACACCTATATGCAGCAAATGTACCCTACATTATTCTATTGTCCATCTAGGAAATCTCTAGTTACTGTGACTTCTCTATACTACATGGGTCAACTCCATCTTCTCTGCCTTCTCCCTCCATCTTGTCTCCCTGCATCCTCTGTTTTATCAAACCTTGTCCTTCTCCCCTTCTCTTCCTGTTCTGCCTGGAAGATCCCGCCTCCATATCTTCGTCCGGTGATTGGCTTCCTGTTGTCTTTCCCAGCCAATCAAATAACTAGGGGAAATTCCCCTTTAGGGGAGAATAAATGATGAGCATTGTTTACACAAACTTGAGTCACGGGATTCTTGACTTAAGCATTACAATTCAGTGTCTGGACTTCAAGGAGGTTTGAGGGCAGAGAAACCAGCATCAGAATAACACAGGGTAAACTTTACATGGTTCACAATAACATGCCTACAATAGGAATCTGAGACCGCACACACTCTACTTACTTGACAACTTAATCTCTCCAACTAGAAACAAGGTGTGTGAAAAGTTGCCCCTGCAGCTGCTCAACTCTGTATTTCCACCTGACCTTGAATTTACCTATGAATCTGCCCCAGCACTTTGGTTTTCCATCCTCACACTTCCATTGTCCTTCAGATGTGCGTTTTGGTTCTCCTGAGAATTCATGTGGCTTTCTGTGATCTAGGGGGTTAAGTTACGGTCACCTTCTCCAATGGAAACTTCCAGGGCCTTCTGTTGTTGCTTACTGATTTTGCTACCCACCTTGGCCAACTTGATTTGCTCCTCCTGTGGTCACTTGAACATCGCCTTGACCCGAATGGCTTTGACCTGACCAGAGCTGTAGAGAATGGTGGAACAGTAACAGACACACAGAGAGAAAAGGTTATCAATGCATTCCGGTGGAGGCTCACCTGAAGCCCGAGTTGCTGTGAGAAACTCATGGAGTTTATTACATACAGCTGAATGAGGAGCTAAGGTCTATCATGAAATGTCCTTCCTGCTGGTCTGCACAATGTGGTTTTCATCCTTAGATTTGACCTTGGTCGTGTCTGGCAATGTTTGGTCAACAGCATCACTGGTAAAGCAGCAATGATCTCTCACTCTTAGTGATCTCCCCAGTGACAATCAAGTGTGTGTTCAGCTGTTGATCTCTTTGTCATTTTCCTGTAGCATACACACAATGTATAGCTCCCAAATGCCCAGTTGAATGAGGTTTGACACATGTCCATGCCTGCCAAAATCAAGTTTCAGAACGTTACATTTGCCCAGAAAGTTTTCTTGGGTTTCCTTCCAGCTAGCTTTCCGTGTACCAAGGCAACTTTCCACCTTCCCTCTGCGCATGTTCCTTTGCCTCTTCTTCAAACTCATGTACATGGATCTGCATCCTTTCCTACTACACAGTACTATTGAGATTTTCCCACCTTGCTGCATACACCATTTGTTGTTCCGATGAGTGAATGTGCCACCATTTTTAATCTACTTCCTGCTGACTCATTTTTAGTGTTCTGCTAGAGTAAATAAGGCTGTGATAAACATTTCCAAGGTAGGCTGTTTGCTTCTGTGGAATTTATAAGGAACAATTACCTATAGTTCTGCTCTCAAAGATTTCTTCAGTCTTTAATAAAAATGAAACGAACATTCTCTAAATGGTTAGTGTTGGCCCTGGTAATAAAAATCTTTAGCTATAAATCTCACAAGTAGGGCTCAATATCTGTTATATGAAAAACATGTTCATTGAAAAAGTATTGTGCACTTGACAGGCATTACCTATTACAGATAATCTGAATGGAGATCTCTATGGTCTACGTTCCTGTTTTCCTCAATCCTGCTGCGGGGAGGAGGGGTTAAGGATACTATTGTCTTAGCATTATATAAATAAAGAACAAAGCATTCTTATTTATTGCCCCTTTAAGTTGTATGAAGAAACACATAAATAGACAGGTAGCTAATACAGTGGCTCATAGCATTACATTTAAAATGATATTTACAATAGTAGGGAAATTGTGCCAAATAGTTTGTGGAAGTGATGGTAGAATCATATGAAAACTGAAACTTAATCAGCACCTAGGTATATTGAAATGGCCTCATAGGAGAAATCACATGAGATGGCTCTGATGGAAGGAAAATTGAAGTGACTTTTAAAAGTGATTACATATCATTCTAATAACATGAATCACAACTTAGGAGGATGGATATAGGACTAAAAGTTGTTAATTCCTTTTTATATGGCAGAGGGAGAAATCTAGAGCAAGTGGTATTTATTTATTCATATATCTGAGGCAAGGTCTCATGCTGTAGGTCTGGCTGGGCTGGACCTCACTACATAGCCCAGGCTGAAGATTCGACTATTGACATGCAATTGTTGGCCGCAGTACAGGACCTTCTGGCCTGGGAAAACAACAAGACCACTGAGGAGAAGACACTGTACATTCTTGGTAAGATGTCAAATGCATACGATAGATCCAGAAGTTGCCTTACTTCTTCCACAATCAGTCACCAAGGCGGGGCAGTTCCACATTCCAAAGCCAAGCGAAACACTAGTAATAGGTATGGTTGAGGATGAGAGTTGGAGTCAATGTGTGAGTAGGAGAGTCAAGACGAAGAAAAATAAACTCTCAAGAGTCCGGCTTCTGCCTGTATAAACTCTCAAGGTTTCCAGATGCAAAGTAATGAATAAATGAATTTCCTGTTGTTTTTAAGCCAAGTAGGCATTTCTCTTGTATGAAATTAACATAAACAAGTTGCAGCTTTGATCCCGTGCCAGCCACCCAGGCTATAAAGACACAATGGCTGCCAGAACAAGACACACATCATCAATCGTGGTTTAACACTGGTTCAGAGTTACAGGACACGGGTGAGGTGTGGAGCTATTGGTTTTTAAATAGAGAATCACACACACACACAGAGAGAGACTGCTCCATATTCATTTCCCCCTTCTCCTGGCCACTAAAGATATTTACAGATTTCTAGCCCTGTTTCTTCTCTCAGATGCTAACATGCTGTCTTTCAGCTTTCTTCCAAGTCCTTTTAAATTTCTTTTATTCACAAGACTAAGAACCCAGGATAGAACCATATCCCCAGTGTAATGGCTGGTTTTGTGTCAACTTGACACAAGCCAGAGTTATCACAGAGGAAGGACCCTCGGTTGAGGAAATGCCTCCATGACATCCAGCTGTAAGGCATTTTCTCAACTAGTGATCAAGGGAGAGGACCCAGCCCATTGTGGGTGGTGCCATCCCTGGGCTGGTGGACTTGGGTTCTGTAAGAAAGTAACCTGAGCAAACCAGGGGAAGCAAGCCAGTAAGCAACATCCCTCTATGGCCTCTGCATCAGCTCCTGCTTTCTGATCTGCTTGAGTTCTAGTCCTGACTATTTTTGGTGATGAACAGAAATGTGGAAAGTGTAAGCTGAATAAACCACCCCCCAACTTGCTTCTTGGTCATGATGTTTTGTGCAGGAATAGAAACCCTAACTAAGACACCCAGTAATACCATAAATTACCCAAGTTTCTGTCAGTCTATTCCAGTCCATTCCAGTTTTTGATAGCTTTTTCAGTACTATCTGTTGTCTTTGTAACTTTAAAGGTCAAGATTAAGCTTCTATTGCTTGTCTCATCAACTTTAGGTTATAACTGGATTGTCAGGTTACATGACTGGAACATTCTTCTTCTAATCTTTTGTTCGATAGCAGAAGAATCACCACATTTGTAGATTGTAACTATGAGATAAACATTTGATCGATCAGTTATAAAAGTTGAGATGTGAGGCTAGAGAGATGGTTCAGGGATTAAGAGCACTGGCTGCTCTTGTAGAGAACCCAGGCTTGGTCCCAGCACCTACATGGTGGCTCACAGCCATCTATAACTCCAAGTCTGGGAATCTCATGTTCTCTTCTGGTCTCTGCTGGTATTGCACACAAGAGATGAATAGACATACATGCACGTATGTTCGGTGACAAAACTTTTTCCCTGGGGAAACATAACATATCTACTCATGCCAGATAGTAAGATCATGACAGACCAAAGTACAGATACCATCCAAGCCCAACTTCGTGAACCAATGAGTTTTATCATGCCTACCTAAAGAAGTATGAGTTGGGAGTTATTTACAGGACCAGAAATGGCTCTAAGACAGCTGCATCATCAAAGCCCACCCCAGCATGGGTGACAGCTCACAAAGCTGGGAAATCAAGAGCACACTGCACAGCCTGCAAGCATTTCAACAGGTCGGAGGGCATCCTTTTCAAGTGTCTCTGGTCCAAATTTCTTCTTCCAGGCAGCTCAGCTAGTCTCAGAGTCTTCTTTACTGATTGGCTCCTTCAGTCTGAGGGGACTCTCAATTCTTATTGCTTACTCTTGAACTGAGCGGCCAAGTGAATCTGGTCAGTTTCAGGAACTTCCTGAAGTTATTATTACTGGCTTACCTTCCTACTTAAGGAGCTTTCCCACTGGGTAGAATGTTTCAATCTAGGTGAAAATATATACCACAAGGCAAAATACTCATACATACAACAAACATTAAAATATGTTTAAGGTTGAAGCATGTTTAATATATTTATGTAATGATTTGCATGTTTTCATTGATAAGGAAAATAATCTCAGGGTTCTGCTTCATCCTTAATGGGTAGATGCTCTGGCTCTGTACTACTCATAGGTGATGACTAAGCATCTGACTATAAGCCTTCTGAGTTGCTTGAATGATTTGAAATTTCATAGAAGTGCATCCAGTTCAATTTCTTTTAAAAAACTTCTGCTTACTTGTGGAATCCAGGTGCTGAAAGGTTACAGGTCAAATCAAGCTTTCAGAGTATGTCCTAGTTTGCTTTCTCTTGCTGTGATGACCATTACCAAAATGACCTGGGGAAGAAAGGATTTGGCCAATATGCCCTATGTCAGGTCTATCAGGAAGGGAAATCAGGGCAGGAACTCAAGGACAGGAACCTGGAGGCAGGAAGATGGAGGCAGAAACCTGGAGGCAGGAACTGAAGCCAAAGCCAAGGATGAATTTTGCTCACTGTTTATGGTCTTGCTCAACCCTCTTTCTTATAGGGCTGAGAATTATTGGGGTCAGAGACAAAGCACTGTGCGGACTGAAGAGAGCAAAGCAAGGGCCTCTGCAGGATGATTATTCTGTTGTTTCCTTTGACCTTCTAGGAGAAAATGCCTGCTTTGCTACAAATCCACTGCACGGGAACCTGCCAGTTAGCATAGAGGAAAAAAGTCTAAATTAAAATCAGATGGTGAGATGACTATCTGAGCCATTAATAGAAATGAACTCACTTCCTCTTTTAAGGAGCAGAATTTGTCAAGAAGGCTCCCTGCCGGAAAGTCAACAGTGGAAATAGAAGAGAACCGCAATGTGATAAATCCAACTAGCTCCAGCCCCACTGGTGGACTAGGTTTAAAGTGTGCTGAGAAGCGTATTTCATTAGTACTGGGCTGAAGACAGCTCCCAGGTAGTCAGAACTGCTGACTTTGGGGGCTGACTGCCGGCCACTTGCCGGCGCCCTCCTTTTCCTCCCTCTGCTTTCTGAGAAGCCAGGTTTCACTTTCCTGAAGGCTGACACTGAGAACAGTAATCACTTACTGCACAGAGTGGCTGTGCGGAAGAGCAGGATAGCATTCATTCAACTTTAGCTATAGTAACAATTGTTAGCACTTTTTAAAAAAGTAGTTACCTAGAAAGGGGGTTCTGTTGCCAATTAGTCCTAACTGGGTGGTCACAATATCACTTGTCATTTGTCTTAGCTGTTGAAAAATAAAAAGATATGTATGTCTTTAAAAAAAAAATAGGTTGCCATGTTTTGGGGTTTTTGTTTGTTTGTTTGTTTGCTTCTTTGTTTTTTTTTGTTTTTCTAATTTCATGGCATCTGCACTTGGCAAACCACTTATTTCTAATAATGGTCCTCAATCTGTGGCATTGGCGGTGGTTGATTTGTTATTATATTATGCTTGTTTATTGTGACTTTGATCTAAATGAGCTCAGCTTCTAAGGTGTACACACTAGCCAGTGTGTTGCTCAAGCTAGTCCTTAGCAAGAACGTTCAGGAAGTCTCTAAATATGTCAACTTAAAATCGCCAATGAAGATTTGGTTGTTAGTCTTTACCAATTTGATTGGCACAAGAAACAGATAGGAGACACACCTGTGGGTGTGTCTGTGAGGCCATTTCTAAGAGGTTTCACCAAGGAAGGGAGACCCATTCTAAACTTGCAACACCATTGCGTGGTGTAGATAGACTAAGATAGCTCACACTGACATTTGATTCTGTTGCTTTCCGGTTAGCGCCATGCTTCTGCCGCCATGATGGACTGAACCCTCTGAACTGGGAGCCAAGAGAAACTTTATTTCCTTACACTGCATTTGTCAGGGATTTGGTCCCCGTAACCAGAAAAGAAACCAAAACACAAAGAATATTAAACGCCACAAACATAGGCAGACAAATTGGAGTTGATTCCTCCTCAGAGAGCTGGTTCATAATCACAACAGCAAGTGTGTCCTGAACAGTGTGTCCAAGGGTTGACACTTCTGAGGCTATTTCAGTCTTGTGAAACTAATACTCACACCAAATCTGGTGCCAGTGGCATGATATCAGAACTTCCATTTTACACATGAGAAAATAAACACAAAATGGCAAGGTGTTCCACCCTGATCCATCTCTGCTAAATTTTGAGAAGTGTCTGGAAGGAAGAGATAACTCAAATTATAAATCATGTGTAATTCCCTGGAATGGAGGATTAGTGCTAAGAGAGCTAAAAACTCTTATAGACACAAATATTCAATTTGTTAACATGAGATGGAGGCTGTGTGTGCCATCTGAGGGTGTAGGAAGAGGATATCAGATATGGAAAATGCACAGTTTTCCTTGAGAAACGGCTCCATAGAGTTATTTTTTTAGCAGACATGTGAAATGGTTAAGTGTTTGCCAGAAGGCCTTCAGCCCAGTGTATAGAAGGCAGGCAGAGTCAGGAAGGTTTGAGGCTAGCTTGGGCTACGTAGTGAGAGCTTGTCTCCAAAAGGGGTGGGGAGGCTTTTCCAAGGCTGGAAAATATGGCTCAGCAGTTAACAATGCTTACCGTGCTCACAGAGGAACCGGGCTTGGTTCCCAGCACCTACCTTTACAACTGTCTGGCACTCCCAGGTCCAAAGGATCTGATGCCCTCTGACGGGCACCGCACCCACCTGGTATGCATACACTTACTCTGACACACATACAGACTTATAAATTTTTTTTAAAAAATGCTTTTAAAAAGCATATGTTTGTTGGGCAGTGTAGGAGGCGTTTTAAGAGAACATTTTGGGATTTTTGACGCGTGTTGCTGAACCCGAACTGTGGATGGATGGGAGAGAGAAGGACGCTGGTGCCCGGTAGGTGAAAACGGATACCTCACAACGACGCTCCTCGGGAGAGAGAGGAAGAAACTCAAACCAGACAGTTTGGACCCACTTTTCCTAGTCTGCTAAAAAAGGAAAAAGTGAAACATGAATCAGGAAATAGATGGAAGCCTGGGGTTTTCCTTTCCTTCCACCAGTTTCTTCAGTCACCTTTGAAATTAAGGCAGATGAGTCACGGTACCCCGCATGGGACTGTGGTAGATAATTGGTCCTTTCTCCGGTCCGAGAGCAATGTGCATCTGTCTCACTCCAGTGAAGGGAAACCTAACAGCCAAACCCCCAGGCCGCCAACCTAGAAGGATTGGGCGTGGACTCACACTAATAGTTCTGTTTTTTTAATTAATTAATTAATTTATTTATTTATTTATTTATTTATTATTATTAAAGTAATGCTTGTTATTCCAGATGCTGTGGATTCAAAACTGAATTAAATAGGACCCGCTATGTCCCAGGCCAGGGTGATCTGGAGGGATGGTGATGATGGATGTGGGTGGGGGGGACGAGTTGCGAGAATGTGGTGCTCTGAATGTCATTTACACGTTTCCCAGAGGACATCTTGTCTCACGGATGACAAAAACAAAAAATGAGGGTACCAAAAAAAAAAAAAAAACAAAAAAAAAAAAAAAAAAAACCAAAAAGAAAGCAACGAGTTACTATATAGTTTCCCCGCATGCATTGTCCTCTAGGCTAGAAGACCACTCAGATATAGTTGGGCATAATGCCACGGGGCCAAGGAGCTTGTGGGTGTAATTGGAGTTGAGAAATGGTAGGTTCTGAAGACAGATTAAGTGGAGGCCACAAGTTCTCACTGACATTTCCAGCCAGAACAAAAGAGACACAGCCCAATTTTTGGTTTGCCTTAAAAAGATTGAACGCTGCAGAAATGACACAGGGGATAGTCTGCTGGGAAGAATTCTGTAAGTACAATCTCCCTTGTAGTTAAAGTATTATTTAAAAATAAATCTGCTTGCCTAGGCAAAGCCTTATCCTGCTGAGCAGCACAGAGATCACTCAGGTAGGTAAAGCCAAGGTGCTGTGCTGAGGTGTTTTAATGCTAAGTCTCTCCTCTTGGCAGTGACAAGACATGCTGGAGCATCTGCTGGTCCATGAACCCTGATAAACCAAGACTGATTCTCCCACCATCCACACCATAAGGATTCCCGGGTACCAAACTTCCCAGGCCCAAGCAACTCAAGCACGTTGAGACCTCTGACCTTTCCCTTTCATTCTCCAGAAAAGACAGATGTGGTCACTCACTCATACCCACAGTCCTAGCACTCAGGACGCTGAGGCAGGGGGATTGCCAAGTACAAAGTCAGCCTGGATTAAGGAGCAGGGCTCTATCTCACAAGCCAAGAAGGGGTAATAAACATTTAGATGGTGAAGGGCTAAGAGATAGCTCGGCAGTTCAGGGCACCCAGTTTTCCTGCAGGGTGATCCACAACCTTCTGCACCTCCAGTTCCAGGGGATCTGACGCCTCTTCTGGTCTCTAGTCTGTGCACATACATTACACACAGGTTTGATGGTAAGCTACATTTTTCTTTGTTTTGGGTTATCTTTACTAATTACGCACTCTGGGGTCCATTTACGAAGTGGAATAGGACTTACTCAACCCTTCTGATGAACAAGTACAAGTTCTCAGAATGAGGGATACAGCGTATGTAGAGGGCCCTTCACACGGTCCGGGGATTTCAAATTGAGTCCAGAGTTCACTTCTGATAGCAAGCATTCGATACAGCTCCTTGATTTTTCACGTCCAGAGATTATAGAGTAATCTGTGAAGGACTGAATGAATGAAGTATGTTTGGCTAGCACTCTGGGACACTTAGTAGGGCATCCATAGTGTCTGGTGAAGGTACAAATAAAAATACCATTTTCTGAAACAAAATTAATATCTTATTCTCCCCCCCGCCCCGTTGCTCTCTTACTCCCTCAGGTTTAGTTTTCAATGCTGGCTCACCAGCATTTTTCTGTTTCAGTCTTGGAAGCCTTTTGGATCTTACAACATCAATTCTACTTGACCAACGTAATGATTACTGTTCTGTTTTTCACTTTCTTTTTTAAAAGAGGTGAGAGACTTTAGGAATATTAAACTTCTCAACCACATAGGTTGGGAAAATGATGCCCTGCCTGCCATCTAGAAATGAGCAGGTAGGTGGTACCTCAGTCAGAGAGATGGATGGTTAATTCTCTTTACTTCTTTTCTGATCCAAGACAGACAACAGTTGTGAGGAAAAGAGTGGCCAAAGATCATAAAGGACCCAGGGCTTAAGCAGACTTCATGCTGGAAATGTTCGGCCCCTGGCTTAAAAAAGAAGTCTGTCTATAAGGCTGCTTGTCTGACATATAGCTGAACTGCCTTACAGCTGAGTGACATTTAATTGTAGTCATCATATCCCAGTGGACTTTAGGCTGTAAATAAATCCTTTAAAACTCCAACACTACTAGATCCAGGTGGTTTCAGAGACTTAGTCATTAGCATTGCAGAGAGAGATGGAATTGGGGTGTAACCTGATCTACAGAATTGCCCCCCCACATGTGTGTGTGTGTGTGTGTGTGTGTGTGTGTGTGTGTCAATGCTGGGGACTAAACACATGACCTTGAACATGCTAAGCAAGACTAAACCACTCATTTATGTCCTCAGCCCTAAGATTAAATTCTCTACCCAAAGACATATAACTTCTTCATCTTGAAGGCTTTCTGGGATCTCTTGACACCCTCCCAGAATGTCAATCAGCCTGAGACAGGTAGGCACACTCTGGTCTACCTGATTCTTTTTTTAGAACGATCCTTGCTCCTTTACAAGTCATTAATTGGAAACTTACCTTACCAGGCTTTCCCCAGATTTTGGAACCACAGGAGGCAGGTAAGGTGGCACCTGGTAATATGCTGATCGATCCCCTTTCCCTGCAATATTAACTCTTTTATTCCCAGGGCCTTAGAGTTAGAAGGGAACCTACAGGCCATTTACAAAAGAGGATTGAGAGGCCACAGAAACTGATGCTCTTAATTGTTATCTAAGGCCCAGTGATGTCACAAGATGACATCATGGCCATGATAAGATGGTTCTGCTCTGTTAGTGATACATGCTGCTGAGTCTTCATCACAGAAAACAGACAGGCCACAGACCTCTTGGGTGGTATTTCCAGGATCAGCAGCATAGATAGCCCTCAGAGTCCACCTATGTGAACAGGGCTCATGTGTTCTGCTTAGAAAAGCATCTTTGGTGTTGTTTAGTTAGGGATGCTCCTTGGGTTTTCTCAAAGCAGCCATCAAGTTTCTCTTTGCAAACTTGGACCACTCTTGAACTTGCATCCATCTAGAATTGTGACGGCCCCACCAGGGATTTTCTTACTTGAATACTTTCATAATTTTACACTTAGAATGCAAAATGATGCCGGCAGCCATGGGACTGCTTGATGTGCTATTGTGTCTCAAGTTCTGGCTCCATACCAGGAAAACCAAAAGGCTTGTGCTGACGTGAGAGATGCCAGCGCCATAGTGAGGGAATGCTCTTTAGCTTCAAGACGGGGAGGGCAGGAGAGTTCTTGGAGGAAACCCCAAGGAGAAAGGATTAATTTTGCCCGTATGGCCAGATGTTACCAAGTGGGTCAGAAATTAATGTAATAAAATCCTCTGATATTTCTAGAGCCCGGAGAATCCAGATTTCAGCATAAAATATTATATTGAAACATTGATGATTCACTCCAGAGTGATGGAGCACAGTCCTCCCCATTACCCCTGTGCACCATGGGCCCCGCTGCAGAGTGATGGAGCACAGTCCTCCCCATTACCCCTGTGCACCATGGGCCCCGCTGCAGAGTGATGGAGCACAGTCCTCCCCATCACTCCTGTGCACCATGGGCCCCGCTGCAGAGTGATGGAGCACAGTCCTCCCCATCACTCCTGTGCACCATGGGCCCCGCTGCAGAGTGATGGAGCACAGTCCTCCCCATTACCCCTGTGCACCATGGGCCCCGCTGCAGAGTGATGGAGCACAGTCCTCCCCATCACCGCTGTGCACCATGGGCCCCGCTGCAGAGTGATGGAGCACAGTCCTCCCCATCACCGCTGTGCACCATGGGTCCCGCTGCAGAGTGATGGAGCACAGTCCTCCCCATCACCGCTGTGCACCATGGGTCCCGCTGCAGAGTGATGGAGCACAGTCCTCCCCATCACCGCTGTGCACCATGGGCCCCACTCCAGAGTGATGGAGCACAGTCCTCCCCTCCTTCCCTATGCTTCACAGACCTCTCTCTTCTTCGTAGGTTATAGGGCTCGGCCTTCCCGACTTCCCCTGTGTACCATGGTCTTCCTCTGCAGACAGTACCTTATTGCCAATGTTAGGGCAGCTAAGGGCCAGAAAGGTTTCATCGTTTTCTTAGGGGGCCTATTAAAATCAAGAAAGGAGTCTGGATTTGACCTGCTGACAGGCTCTGTGACTTCAAAAGCCAGTAATTGGCTTGACATTTTTTATAATAAAGAAGCAGCAAGAAGCATGCACTTTAAATTAGCCGTGAAATGCTCTCCAGTCCGAATTACCACCGAGCCTGTTTTGGACACTTCCTTGCTTGACTTTTCTTGCATCCACAAGTCCTACTTTGCCCACATTTTAGATGGTTTCTCCGGTAACCGTGTATGAACTGAATGAAACAAATTTCATATGACAGAGAGAAGTCTGGGCACAGGACTTTTTTTCTACATAATTGGTCACCACCTCATGAGGCCCAAACACTCTGTTTACAACAGGAGAAAGTTACTCAAACGCCTTATTTATAAACATTTTAATATTAAAAAACAAAATACTTAAATAGCGAACACATGTGTGGCAGGTGGATCTGTGAGTTTGTGGCCAAACTGGACTATAGGGCAAGTTCCAGGACAGCCAGGGCTACACGGAGACACCCTGTGTCAAAGAACACACACACATACACATGGGGGGGGAGGGAGAGGGGGAGGGGAAGAGAGAAAGAGAGGGGGGGGGAAGGGAGCCAGCAAACCACCCCTCCATGGGGTGGCTTTCCTGGACGATGGACTGTAAGTTGTGAGATGAAAAACAACAACAACAACAAACCCAAAAAACAAAAAACCCTCTTCTTTCCTCTCCTTTCGGTCCTGGTGTTTATTAGAGCAACAGAAAGCCAACTAGGACATATGGAAAAACAGGTTATGTCCAGGTTCCACTCTGTGGGAAACTGGCTTTGCTGCTCGCCCTGAGCTGATTTAGAGAACTTGAAGCTGGCTGTTTCCTTCCTACCCATATGTACATTTAAGGGACAGTTTGATGAAATCTGGCTTTATGAAACAAATCTACTCATCGACATCAATGGTGTGTGTGTGTGTGTGTGTGTGTGTGTTCTTTGACACAGGATCTCTCTGTATAGCCTTGTCTGTTCTGGAACTTGCTCTATAGACCAGGCTGGCCTCAAACTCAGAAAAACCACCTGCCTTTGCCTCCCAAGTGCTGGGATTAAAAGTATGAGCCACCACTGCCCCGCTTTCTCAGTCTATACAACCTGGGACTGACCGTTAGCCCAGTGGTAGCGAGACCACCCACAGTGGAGTGGACTCTTCTGCATCAATTCTTAAACAAGACAACGCTGTACAGTTTAGTCGGAGGAGGAAACACCTTAGCTTAGGATTCCTCCTTGCAGACCTGCCCAAGCTGACAACTATGGCATCATACCTCCATCCAGATGTGCCAGCAGCATGCTGAAGCCATTTTCTCTGACTCCTGCTCCGGGTCGAGGTACCATGTACATGGCACAACCAACCTCTCGTCCTACCCCTCCCTTGAGTTATGCAGACTTATCCACTTTAAAGATCAGGTCCTTGGATGCTCAGCTCACGAACATAAAGGAGGGATTGGGTTAGACGTGTTCTCTATGACGTGGCTTGTGTGTCATTTAAGAAGTAAGGAAATTGCTATCTCAGCTCTGAAAACTAACCTCAGATCTTTGTGTCCTGACTGGGCTTCCGTTATTCCTCCGAGGCCGTTACAGCTGTTATCAGCCTCTTATTTTGTCACCATCCATGTCCAGCTTTGTCACAGGCTGGGAATGTAGGCGCATTTAACTATAAAGGAGTTGAAACCTTGAGTCAAATACTCTGCACACCACTGGGCCCCTCAACTCAGTTTCTTTCTGTAAAACAAAAGAGATCAAGCTTGCCCTTCCAACTTCAGCGAGTTGTCATGAGAAAATGCCGGCTTTACACACCTGAAGTCATGTGATTTACTCACACAGGACCCAGAAGTCCCTATTAGCACTGAATTCTCTCTTTCTCACTCTGAGACCTTAAGCGCTAATTGGAAGAGGAGGAAGGCATGCCTACATCCTTGTTACAGGGTGCAATTTCATTTAAAATGATAAAGTTAAAAATGTAAGAAAGTGGTCTAGCAAACACACACACACACACACACACACACACACTCACTCACTCACTCACTTTCCTTTTATACCCACAGGGAGTTTCTCCCTATCGTGACATACGGATGCTTCCATCTCTCCACTGGGTGCTAGCAACAACATTCACTGACATCCCTGTCTCTGGGTTGGCTTGCTGACAATCCGTCCATCATCCAACAACTCCAGTCATTCTAAAAGGTGACGCTGTATATACCTCAGTCCTACCTAAAACCTGGCTGTGTATCTCCACCTGCCTATGAAGTATCTAGATACTGAGCCTGGCTATGTGTGTGTTACTCCACACACAGACACATGGCCGCTGTCGTCTGTCTCTCTTGCTGCTAAGCTTCCTGTTGGATTTCATCTTTCCAGTCAGTTCATGTCTATTTTCTTATCTCCCCCCCCATACAGATTCTTCACACGAAACGAAGCATGTTGTATTTGTGTCTCACTTCATTTGCTAAATATGCTCATCCCCACTTTCATTGTGGGACATAGAAACCGTGCCAGGAAGTTTGGTAAGGTAGAGCAGGTTGAGACCCAGAGACTCAGTGGGCACACACCCGACTTGGAACATGTGCCATGATTCTCACATAAAAGGCATGAGGCCTATGGTCACATAAGCTCAAAACAGCGTTCTCCATGCTAATGAGGTACCGGAGGGCTTAGCCAATAAGCTTCCCTTCCCCGACATTCCACCTTGCAAAGGTATTTAATCTCAGGCCCACCCTGAAAACTAGGATATAGTTTTACACATCCATTTTCCGCCATAAAATTAAGCTGTTCAAAACCATGGACTGTCTCTTTTCACCAAGATCCACCCTGGGGAGGCATAAAAAAGGCATTTAAAAGACTACAGAGCCGAAGCCTAATCTCCTGTAGAAGGCTTCTCTGCCCTCCCAACCACAACTACTGCTTCTGCCAAGCAAAGGACAATCGTCTCTACTGGGACAAGCCAGAGCTCCCCCTCTCCACCCCCCACCCCACCCCAGGCTTCGGGCTGTCTCCAGTCCTCGGTCCCTAACTCATTCTCTACTTTTAAGAGACTCCCAGCAGTGCCTGGATGTCCAAGAGTCTGAGAATCCCCCATTCCCAGCCTTGTCTCAGACCAGGGGACCCACAAACCAGCTCCAGCTTTCCCACATCTCAGACTGTGCTTTGCAACCCCTGGATCTGTGTCTCAGTGATGCCCTACAGCCCAGCACCCACCCTGATTCTTCCCTATGGCTGAACAAGACTCCACTGTGAGCATGCGTGCAGGCATGTATGTGTGTGTGTGTGTGTGTGTGTGTGTGTGTAAGATGTTTGTTTCTAGCTCATTTATCATTTGATGGTCTCTAGGCTAAGTTTGTAATAATTATAACCAGTACAAGATACCATAGATATACAGGTATCTGTTGTTTAGTAACTTCGATTCTTTTAAATATGTATCATCTGGATAGCATATGGTAGTTCTAGTTTTAGTTTTATCTGAAATCTTTAGGTGGTAATTTGACTGAGAAATAATCCTTCTGGGCTCAGGTATTAGAACACTTGCTTCTTGGTTGTTGGCAGTGTTTGGGGACGGCATGGAACCTTCAGGGTTAGTGGCTCTCAACCTTTCTAATGATGCAACTCTTTAATATAGTTCCTCATGCTGCGGTGACCTCAACCATAAAATTACTTTTATTACTTCATAACTGTCATTTTGCCACTGTTATGAATAATAAAGTAAATATCTGTGTTTCCTGGGGGGGGGGTCTTAGGTGACTCCTGCGAAAAGATTGTTTCACCCTCCCCACAGTGGGTTTGTGGCCCACAGGTTGAGAACCACTGCTTTAGGAGGTGGCGCATTGCTGAAGGAAGTGTGTTACTGGAGGCGGGCTTTGGAGGTTTGAAGCCTTCCCCCACTTTCAGTTCCCTCTCTCTGCTATCTGTATGTGGTTGAAGATGTGAACCCCCCCCCCCAACTTCCTGCTCCGGTTGTCATGGCAGCTGCTATGCCTCTCTGGAAACAGAAACCAAAACAAACTCTTCCATACATTGCTTGTGGTCACAGTGTTTGATCTCAATATCAAAATGATCAATTTCCACAGAGGAAATTTGCGTTCCTACCAGCAATATATGAGAGGGGTCCTTCTTCTTCCCATAGAATTAAGGTTTTGTTTCTTTGTTTGCTTTCTTAACAATAGCCACCCTAACTGGGGTGAGAAAGAATCTCTGGCTTTGATTTTCATTTCCCTTGTGGCCAAGGATGTGAAGCATTCTCTCTCACACGTATTGATAATTTGTGAATTTATGGATTGAAATGATTTATTAATGTTCAAATCTTTATATATTACACACGTTAATTCTCTATTAGATGAATGGTATTTTCTTCTACTCTATAGGCTGTCTCTTCAAGCTGATCATTTTTCCCTTTACTGAACAGAAAGGAAATTTAGGATTCCTGTGATTCGGTCATTTCTTGCTGTTGATATGAGTCCTAAGCAGGAGGTTGGCGCCTGTGCCGTATCTGGGTACATCTTCTCTATATTTTCCTCTGTCGGTGCTATGATATCAGGTCTCACACTAAAGCCTTGGGCCCATTTTTAATAGATTTTTTATTTTTTTATTATTTTTTTGAGATTATGACTGCATCATGTTCCAACTCTTGAATTGACTTTCGTATAGGTTAACAGACATGAAACTTGTTTCATCTTTTTTTCTACACGTGGAACCAACTTTCTCAACACTATATGTTTAAAAAGTCTGTCTTCTCCCCAGTAGATGGTTTTGCTACTTTTGTTTATTTCTGGGTTCCATATTCTATTGCACTGTCCCGCATGTCTAGTTTTTGAGCTAGGATCACGCCAGTCTTGTCCCTGTGGCTCTGTATTATAGTTCGAAATCAAATATTATAATTCCTCTGCCTCACTCTTTTTGCTTACTTTGGCTATTTGGGATCTTCTGAGCTTTCTTATGAAGATCAAGTCTGTTTTTCAGTTCTGTATAGAACAGTGTCTCTCTGTGAAGCTTGGGCTGGCTTTGAGTTCACAATCTTTTCTGGGACTCCTGAGGGCTGGTGCACCTCCATACTTGGTAGAAATGTTTTCCTAATTTTACTTTTGAAAGGTTTTGCTTTTATGTAATTTATTTAGTTTATACAAACAGCTGGATATTGCAAAAACGGCTGGCCTCATGCTGGGAAAGCAGAGAATTCATTAGCTGCTCGGTCTGAGAAGCTCTGAGTCTCAACACAAGGGAACCAAGAATGTATCTCGGTGTATTCAGTATTCAAGCCTGAAACTCCAGGAAAGCCTCTGGGATGAGTTCGTGGGAAGGGCCAAGAAGATGCAATCTGGTGGTGGCAGGACACGGCTGCATCAATAGAAACACTCACTCAGACAGATCAGATTGTGCAGCGCTGGCTGGCTTCCTTGTCTTCTTCCCTTTCATTCCAACCATCAGATGTCTCTCAGCCGATCTGAATCTTCGTTAGCAACCAGGTATCTCCACCGTCTATCGAGGGACCCAGAGACAGTGGGATACGTCATCACTAGCTGCTAAGACACAGCTCATTCTCACTGTTGACACAAGTCGTACATCCACAAACTGCATGTGAGCTACATTTGTAGAAGGTCAGTCCCTCCTCTGACTGCTCTCTTCTTTCCCTTCACTCTCTCTGAAAGGCAGCCTCTGTATACCCCAAAACCTCCATGTGAGATCTGTCACATGGTGCGATTTTGTGGCATCTGTTGCTTAGAGATCATAACAGTCCTTTCCTTGCAGTTCCGTATGTATCACATGCTGATGCTCCCTGGAAGTGCTCTCACAGACATATTGTTGAGTTTGCCTTATTAATAATCTCTGAGACATCTCTCCATCCAGTCCAGTTGGCAACTAGGATTAGCCTTTGCAGAAGGCAATTTAAAAAGCTAAGGAGTTAGATATGTTAATGATTTCTGAATGAAGCTTTGTTGAGGTTTGGTCTTTTGTTTGTATTGTAATGCTAAATACTGGCTCAGAAGGCCTGGTTGCTCCCCCCCCCCCCCCCAGGGAAAAGAAAGTCTACAGGTACTGAGGTTGCTATGAGTTATTCGATTGGTGAATAGAAATACTTACAGCCAATAGTTGGACAGAAGAGAGATAGGTGGGGTTCTTGGGTGCCAGGCTTGAGGTCTGAGGAGACCATAAGAGAGAGAAGAAGGTATAAAAAGGAAGAAGCCACCATGAGGTAGGTGATTCATAAAAACATAGCCATGAGGGCTGGCCAGTTGGAGTTAAGAGCTGCCCAGATGGAACATGGCAAATTATAATTTGAGGTTATTGATGGGGAAACAGATTCTAATAGCATAGAAAGTAGATATCTGCCCAGCTCTAAAGCTGATTAAGGCTTATTTTAAATATAAAGGTTGTGTGCCTTTTATCCAGGAACTGAGTGGTCAAAGGGTTGGGGGTAGAAACCCACAATTGAGATTAAACTGTAATAGGGTTATAGTTTAATCTCAGAGTGTAGGATTAGTAATTCTGCTTAGCACCCAGAGGTCAACTGACTACACAGCCACATTTGTGAAATAAATAAAGGATATGGAATTAGATTCTGGTAAGATGGAAAATTCCAGCTTAGAAGGAAATCAGGACCCAGGGCGGAAGATTGGAGGATACTAGCTTAACCGTCTGAATTTTTCCCAAAGAGAGAGTTCTTCGTAGGTGCAATTTAAAAAGGGTTTTAACATTATTAAGTTCTTAGAAACCATGTTACATTTAATCATTCATTCATTCATTCATTTGAGGTACATCAGTGTGTTATCTGCATGTATGTCTGGATACCATTTGTGTGCCTGGTGCCTTCAGAGGTCAAAAGAGGGCAGAGTATTTTCTGGAACTGGAGTTACAGATGGTTGTGAGCTGCTGTGTGTATGAGAGAGTTGGGGGTGGGGGTGGACTGGGAATTGAACCTAGGTTCTCTGGAAAAGTACCGGTGTTCTTCATCATTAAGCCATTTCTCCAGTCCCAATTCGGCATTATCTTAATGGACCACTGTAGCAGAACTGTATCTGTACTGTATCTGGTGTGGATCTGGAGTGATGGCACCTAAGCTTTGAAGTAGCCTTCTGTCAGTGATTGTTATCGGAGATTTTATGGGGTTTTTCTTTTGAAGGATTCTCAAGAGCCTCTGCATAACCAGATGTGCCTGATAAACCAGGCAGGGTCTTGGGTGATGGGTCTTTCAAAACAGCCCCTAGATTAGATAAGAGGCTTTGAAATGTGGAAGTTGACTTTTGTGTAACAACAAAAGAGCTCCTAGGAAGCAGTCAGTGTTGTAGTGGAAGCGCAGCTCACATCCTGACAGAACACACCAGGCCAATACAGTTCCACATGGAAGGAGTTTATTGAGGACAACAGAGACAAAAGGGGGAAAGAGAGAGAGAAAAAAGGAAAAGAGAGGAGGGGCAGGAAGGGCCTGCCTTTTATTTAAACTGTGATATAACCACTCCCAGGTAAAGGAGGGAGATCAACCAAATGAACACAGGGAATGTATGGCCATTGCCATGGCAACAGATGCCTGGGTTCCTGTGGCCTGTGGGTGATGTCGCCGCAGGGTTCAGAGTGAAAGCTGATTCCTGATGCCAACAGTCAGTGTTCAGTCCTTGAGGGGCTGATGCCCCTGCTGCTGAGAAGCCAAGTTCATCCAGCAGGGGCTCTGTTTTTTTTCCCATGGATCATCTCTCATCACCCAGAACTGGGCCAGCCTATAGTCAGAAGACTGGGATAATGGGTCTTACAGGCAGGCATCTTTTCAAGCAGAGATGGAAGTCTGTTGATAGTGGAAGGATCTCTAAACCTGGGCTTCCACCTGTCCACACGTTATTTAGCCTGGGAGAAGCGTTCTCACAGGCAGCCTTGTCTGTTCAATCTGAGGATTTGGCTCTATGTTGACATTTCCTGGATACTGGAAGGAAGGTAGAGAAATGGATTGCATTAGAAAACAAAATCTGAACAATCTGAAACATGAGTGTTCCGGACCTGGGCTTGAGCACAGGACAGGCGCTGCTCCGTGTGTGGCTTGGGTTTGGCCCTGCGGTGGATTTTGTCACGTCAGATTTATGCTAAACATAAACAGTGCCAGTTTTCTAAATTTTCACATTTATTTCAGACCATCTGAAATGGCCACATACTTCATTTTTAGCAGGTCTTGGTGTATTGAAAAGACCCTTAGAAGGAAACATAAAACTGAACAGTGGAAGAGAGAAAGGCCTGGTGAGAAGGGGATCCCAGTAGCCAGGGGGCAGAGAGATCTCTGCCGAGCGTGCAAGGAAAGCACACCCCTGGCCTGACTGATCCAGGGACCAGGAACCCAGCATTGGGACCTCTGTTCCCACCCGGCAGCTTTGGGGTGCAGAAAAGGGCTGGGACCATCCGACACCTGGACCAGCAGAGATCCAGGGACACAGGCCAGGTACAAGGGAAAGGCAAGAACATATCACTGACAACAAGATGGCAAGAGGAAAGCAAAAGAGCATACCCCAGGGAAACCAAGACAACCTGGCAACACTAGAACCCAGCTCTCTCATCACAGCAAACAGCGGAATGCAAAACACTCCAGAAAAAGAAGACTCAGACATGAAATCCTACCTCAAGATGATAATAGAGATTCTTAAACAAGAACGGGAGGAAAGGAATAAAGAATTAGAAGCTTTTAAAGAAGAAACAAGAAAAACACTCAAAGAACTCAAAGAACTAGAAGAAAACAGAACCAAAGAGATGAAGGAATGGAAGAAGAAATTTAAAACAGAAATGGACACAATAAAGAAAACACTAAAAGAGACAACCCTAGAAGTAGAAATCCTAAAAAAGAAATCAGGAGTCACAGATGCAAGCATTTCCAACAGACTACAAGAGATGGAAGAGAGAATCTCGGGAGCCGAAGACAACATTGAAAACATAGACAAAACAGTCAGAGAAGATGCAAAAACCAAAAAGCTCCTAACCCAAAATGTCCAGGAGATCCAGGACACAATGAGAAGACCAAACCTAAGGATAATAGAAATAGAAGAGGGAAAAGAATATCAACTAAGAGGCACAGTAAATATCTTCAACAAAATTGTAGAAGAAAACTTCCCTACCCTTAAGAATGAGATGACCATGAGCATAAAAGAAGCCTTCAGAACTCCAAATAGGTTGGACCAGAAAAGAAATTCTTCCCGATACATAATAGTCAAAACACCAAGTGCCCAAAGCAAAGAAAGAATACTAAAAGCAGTAAGGGAAAAAGGTCAGGTAACATATAAAGGCAGACCAATCAGAATCACACCCGATTTCTCAACAGAGACTATGAAAGCTAGAAGAGCCTGGACAGACATCATGCAGACCCTAGGAGAGCACAAGTGCCAGCCCAAGCTGCTATACCCAGCAAAACTATCAATCACCATAGATGGAGAGATGAAGATATTCCAAGACAAATCTAAATTTACATAATATCTGACCACAAACCCAACACTACAACAAATTATAGGTGGAAAACCCAATACAATGAGGGGAACTACATCCTAGTAAGAACAAGAAAACTCCTAAGCAAGAAAACCAAAAGAAGAAAGAGACACAAACACAATTCAACATACAAAAGCAATAATAGCAGGAAACAGCGACCACTATTCTTTGATATCTATTAACATAAATGGACTCAACTTCCCAATAAAAAGACATAGGCTATCAGTGGGATACATAAACAAAATCCAGCATTTTGCTGCATACAGGAAACTCATCTCAGAGACAAAGACAGACACTATCTCAGAGTAAAAGGTTGGGAACAAAACTTCCAAGCAAACAGCCCCAAGAAGCAAGCTGGAGTGGCTATTCTAATATCAAATAAAGTAAATTTCCAACCATAAGTTATCAAAAAAGACAAGGAAGGACACCTTTTACTCATTACAGGGGAAATCTGTCAGGAGGAACTCTCAATCCTTAACATATATGCTCCAGATACAAAAGCACCCACATTCATAAAAGAAACCCTACTAAAGCTCAAAAAATACATTTCACCCCACACAATAATAGTGGGAAACTTTCATACCCCACTCTCACCAATGGACAGATCATGGAAACAGAAACTGAACAAGGACACTGTAAAACTAGCAGAGACTATGAACCAACTGGAATTAATAGATATCTACAGAACATATCATCCTAAAACAAAAGAATACACCTTCTTCTCAGCACCTCACGGCACCTTCTCAAAAACTGACCACATAATTGGACACAAAACGAGCCTCAATCAATATAAGAAGATTGAAATACTCCCATGCATCCTTTCAGATCACCATGGGCTAAAGCTGATCTTTAATAACAACAAAGACAACAAAAATCCCATATACATATGGAAACTAAACAATGCTCTATTAAATGACAGCAGGGTCAAAGAAGAAATAAAGAAAGAAATTAAGGATTTTCTAGAATTCAATGAAAATGAAAACACGACATACCCAAACCTATGGGATGCAATGAAAGCAGTACTGAGAGGAAAACTCATAGCTCTGAGTGCTTCCAAAAAAAAAAAAAAAAAAAAAAAAAACTGGAGAGAGCATACACTGGCAACCTGACAGCACAATTGAAAGCTCTAGAACAAAAGGAAGCAAATACACCCAAGAGGAGTAGACGGCAAGAAATAATCAAACTTAGGGCAGAAATGACCAAATAGAAACAAAAAGAACCATTGAAAGAATCAACAAAACCAAGAGCTGGTTCTTTGAGAAAATTAACAAGATTGATAAACCCTTAGCCAGACTAACTAGAGGGCAAAGAGAGAGTATCCAAATTAACAAAATCAGAAAGGAAAGTGGAGAAATAACAACTGAAACTGAGGAAATTCAAGAAATCATCCGATCCTACTACAAAAGCCAATACTCCACAAAGTTGGAAAATTTGGAGGAAATGGATGAATTCCTAGACTGATACAAGATCCTAAAGTTAAACCAGGACCAGGTAAACTATCTAAATAATCCCATAACACCTAAAGAAATAGAAGTCATCAAAAGCCTTCCAACCAAAAAAAAAAAAAAAAAAAAAAAAAAAGCCCAGGTCCAGATGAGTTCAGTGCAGAATTTTATCAGACATCTATTGCCGACATAATACCAATACTCTCCAAACTATTAAACAAGATAGAATCAGATGAAATACTACCCAACTCATTTTTTGAGGCTACAATAACCCTCATTACTAAACCACACAAAGACCCTACAAGGAAAGAGAACTTCAGACCAATTTCACTTATGAACATTGATGCAAAAATACTCAACAAAATCCTTGCAAACCAAATCCAAGAACACAGCAAAACAATCACTCACTGTGACCAAGTAGGCTTCATTCCTGGGATGCAGGGATGGTTTAATATATGAAAATCTATCAATGTAATTCACAATATAAACAAACTCAAAGAACAAAATCACATGGTCATCTCACTAGATGCTGAGAAAGCATTTGACAAAATTCATTACCCCTTCATGTTATAAGTCCTGGAAAGAACAGGAATCCAAGGTCCATACCTAAACATAATAAAAGCAATATACAGCAAACCAACAGCCAACATCAAACTTAATGGTGGGAAACTTGAAGCAATCCCATGAAAATTAGGGACTCGACAAGGCTGCCCACTCTCCCCCTACCTATTCAACATAGTACTGGAAGTCCTGGCTGGAGCAATTAGACAGCAAAAGGAAATCAAAGGGATACAAATCGGAAAGGAAGAAGTAAAAACATCACTTTTTGCAGATGACATGATAGTGTACTTAAGCGACCCCACAAATTCCACTAGAGAACTCCTACAGCTGATAAACAAGTTCAGCAAAGTGGCTGGATATAAAATTAACTCAAACAAATCAGTAGCCTTCCTATATTCAAAGGACAAACATGTGGAGAAAGAAATTAGGGAAAAGATACCCTTTACAATAGTCACAAAAACTATGAAATACCTTGGTGTGACTCTAACTAAGCAAGTGAGGGACCTGTATGACAAGAACTTCAAACATCTAAAGAAGGAAATCGAGGAAGATCTCAGAAAATGGAAAGATCTCCCATGCTCATGGATTGGAAGGATCAACATTTTAAAAATGGCCATCCTACCAAAAGCAATCTACAGATTCAATGCAATCCCCATCAAAATTCCAACCCAGTTCTTCATTGAGTTGGAAAGAGCAATGTGCAATTTCATCTGGAATAACAAAAGACCTAGAATAGCGAAATCCATCCTCAATAACAAGAAAACATCTGCGGGAATCACTATCCCTGACCTCAAGCTATATTACAAGGCGTTGTGCTGAAAACTGCATGGTACTGGTACAGAAATAGGCATGTGGATCAATGGAATAGAATAGAAGATCCAGAAATGAGTCCTCACGTATATGGTCACCTGATTTTTGACAAAGGAGCTGTAAACATTCAATGTAAAAAGGACAGCCTATTCAACAAATGGTGTTGGTCTAACTGGCACTCAGCATGCAGAAGAATGAAAATAGACCCTTTCTTATCTCCTTGTACAAAGCTCAAGTGTAAGTGGATCAAAGATCTCCACATTAAAACAGATACACTGAAACTATTAGATGAGAAAGTAGGGTAAACCTTAGAACACATAGGCACAGGAGAAAATTTTCTGAACAAAACACCAATGGCTCGTGCTCTAAGGTCAAAGATTAACAAATGGGACTTAATGAGATTGCAAAGTTTCTGTAAGGCTAAGGACATTGTCAAGAAAACAAAATGGCAGCCAACAGAATGGGAAAAGATCTTTACCAACTCCATATCAGATAGAGGCCTAATATCCAAGGTATACAAAAAACTCAAAAAGCTAGACACCAGAGAATCAAACAACCCTATTAAAAAATGGTGTACAGAGCTAAACAAAACGTTCTCAATTGAGGAATATTGAATGGCCGAGAAACATCTAAGGAAGTGCTCGACATCCTTAGCCATCAGAGAAATGCAAATCAAAACAACCCTGAGATTCCACCTCACACCAGTCAGATTGGCCAAGATCCAAAACTCAGATGACAGCAGATGCTGGCGAGGTTGTGGAGAAAGTGGAACACTTCTCCACTGTTGGTAGGGTTGTAAACTGATAAAACTACTCTGGAAATCAGTCTGGCAATTCCTCAGAAAATTGGACATAGTACTACCTGAAGATCCAGCTATTCCACTTCTGGGCATTTACCCCAGAGATGCTCCAACATACAACAAAGACGCATGCACCATAATGTTCATAGCAGCTCTATTTATAATAGCCAGAAGCTGGAAAGAACCCAGATGTCCTTCAGTAGATGAATGGATACAAAAATTGTGGTACATTTACACAATGGAGTACTACTCAGCTATCAGAAACAATGACTTAACCAAATTCTTAAGAAAATGGTTGCATCTAGAGAATATCATCCTGAGTGAGATAACCCAGTCACAAAAGAACAGACATAATATGCAGTCACTGATAATGGGATACTAACCCTAGAGGGCTCGGACTGCCCCAGAAACAACTCACAGACTGTGTGAAGTTCAAGAAAAAACAAAAAAACAAAACAAAAAAACATTATGCTCAATCCTTACACACCAAGAAAACGTTGACTAATTCCAGGTTACATCCTGTTTTACATGTACTTTTTGCTCATTGTAACTAGTAAGACCTAATGCAGAGTATCAAACCTTAAAAAAAAAAAAAAAGCCAAGCACTGACAAAAATGTATTCGTATACATTTATACAAAAATGCTTAAAATTTGTTCTTTTATCTTTGTTTTTTAAAATAAAGTTTTTTTTTTAAAAAGTTAAAAAACAAAACAACAACAACAACAACAACAAACTGAACAGTGGGGTCGTCTGTTCCATATTCCCCGTACTCCTGTGTCCATCTAGGCAACTGAGGAATGTTCCAGATCTTTCCAGATGAGAAAGTCACGGTTCCTTTGTAATTTCAGAAAGCACTATGTTAATTTCCTAACCTGCGTGGTGGGGAAGCCGAGAGTTCGAGGGTGGGAGGGGAGGTGTTTTTTCTTCTAGTTCCTTACGTGAGACTATTAATAGGGCACTAACTTCAGCGTCTGCCAGTGAGTGAACGAGTCATCCTGCCGCTGCAGGAGTTTCGGGATGCTGCTCGGTGGCTAGGAGTTGAGCGTGCTCAATCAATTCTCCCTGGTAAACATTCAGCAAAATTCAAATCCTTTACTACTTCCATCAATCTAATCCCCAGTCCAAGAGCATTTCTTAAAAAAAAAATGCACAGTGTGTCCAAAATATATTTCTTTCATCGACCCCTTTAGAGTATAAGAATGAGGCAGCTCAGTATCGGGCGGGCTACCATAGCTGCTGTGTATTCACGAGCACAGCAGACCTCACGTACTCCGAAGACACTATCAATGTCTAGCAAGGAGTGGGTGTGGCTTATGATGCCCCATCCCCTAACTGAGGAGCTATGGACAGTCGATGGCTTCTGGGGAAAGGACGTTAAGGGAAAGGACGTTAACTTTTTTAAGGGCGTGGCTCTTGGGAGGTAAAACATGCTGCAGTGGATGGCCCCACACCCAGCAATGTGTGGGCTGCACAAATTGGACTCAATGGGTTATTAAAGGCAAACATTATTCAGAAGAGAGAGAGAGAGAGAGAGAGAGAGAGAGAGAGAGAGAGAGAGAGAGAGAGAGAGAGAGAGAGAAACACGTTAAGTTTAGGAGTAAGGAATGTGAGGGTGGATCTGGGAGGAGTTAAGGGGAGAAATCAGGACTCTTATCTTTCCTCCCCCCACCCCAAATACAGATTCCTCACACGAAAGGAAGTATGTTGTATTTGTGTCTGACTTCATTTTCTAAATATGCTCATCCCCACTTTCATTGTGGGACATAGAAACCGTGCCAGGAAGTTTGGTAAGGTAAAGCAGGTTGAGACCCAGAGACTCTGTGGGCAGAACAATCTGTCTTCATCTTGCTCACTGGCTGTCTTCTCAGACATCCGCAGACACTCTCAGATGGGTATTCATGGGACCAGAATTTAGTGCGAAGCACTTGCGCGTGCGCACACATACACACACACACACACACACACACACACACACACAGTCAGACACGGCGGCTGACAAGCACCTTTAACTCCAGCTTCGGGAATCCAACACCGTCTTCCAGCCTCCATGGGCACCTGTATTCATGTTCAGACTCACATACAGATATACAAACACATAGAATTAAAAATAATGAAAATAAATCTATAATACCTTTTCTTAATAAACTCAAATTTTGCCTCAAACAAAAACAAGCCCACAGTAGGTGGTACACTGGTACAAATTTTTCAAATGGGGAAACAGACTGGAAATTTTGCTTTGCTCTATTAGAATCAGCCACACTTCCTGCTTTTATGAGGCACTGGTGTGTGTGTATTATAGCCAGTTCCTTCCACAGGGACTCACACTGAACTCAGGCTGTCAGTATCATGAAGTCTGTGAAACAAGCCAAGGTGGAACAGTATTTGTCTTTGGTTAACACAGAACTCTGACTATCTCCTGGCTCTCCTGTCAGACTCTCTGGGGTCAGATAAGTGAAACAGCCCTTATCCTAAAAGGACAACAGAACAGAACAGCTTAGAACCCAAAGCAAATAGTAAGGTTCCGTGGACCAGAAATGGGATAGACGCGCTAACTGGTGAGCCAAATGTGGCCACAGGAGGCCTGAAAGCAGGCAGGGTTCCAGAAAGTTCTGGGGAAGACAGTGACTTAGCATTCTCGTTACAGGGCAGGCAGGAAGCAGGATCTTGAGTTGAATTCTGAGGTGACAAGGGACTCATTCTAGTCCTGAAAGTCAGACAAACTAGCACAACAGGTGTCTTCCTAGAGCAGAGTTTGAGTGAGACAACCCTCTCTCAGCTCTGTCTCCCCATCACAGTGAAGCAGGCAGCCAGTGTTCCAAGAGTCTCTCTCTCTCCTGGAGGCGAGAAACAAATCTGCCACCCTAGATGGAGTAACAGTCACCTCCCCAAATCAGATACCAAGAGACCGCTGACAAAGCAGTCTATTAAAACAGGAAGTCGTTGAAGAGTGAATTTCATAGATTATTTTTTGGCAAAACCTTAAGGTGGGAGAAAAGCGCTGGGGGGAAAGAAAGGATAAATGAATCGTAACAGCTTACTAGAGAAAAATATTCTATAAGCAGAAAGAAGAAGAAATGAAATGTGTAAAAGTGGCTAGAAAAGGCAGCCAACTTCAAGCATAGAACAAAAAAAAATGGAGTCTGAACATATTTATTTATTTACTCACTTTTGTTGTTTGGTTTGGTTTTTGTTTGTTTGTTTTTATTTGTTTTTTGAGAAAAACCATGTAGCCCAGGCTGTCCCTGAAACTCACCATGTAGCCCAGGCTGTCCCTGAAACTCACCGTGTAGACCAGCTCGGCCAAGAGCTCACAGAGACCCGCTTGCCTGTGCCTCCCAGGTGCTGGGACTAAAGGCGTGCACCTCCATTGCTCTGCTGAGTTGAGTTTTGAACATTTTAAAAAGTAGGCTAGATAATCTGCAAACGTGGCAGAGGTGAAGGAAGTTAGGTGATTTGGGAACAGGGGCAGAGGACAAGACCGGCTCATTCTAGTTCATACTAGAAATAAAACACCTCGCAGGTCAGGCCTTCTCTGTAGTAGAACATATTTAAAAATCCTGGCACAGGGTTTCTTCCAGCCTTAGACCATATATGTTCCCAGATGAAAGACATATTCAGCCTTGTATTTTTTTTTTTTTTACTATGCCTTAGGTAGTACAATAGCTGGTCAATTGCCTACCCCAGGCCCATGCTGTCAGAATCTATTTTCTTACTAATAACTCTGAGTTACTACTAACTTTTATGTTCCTTCTGGGCTGTTCCAATTGGCCAAGCTGCGTGATCACATTTTCTTTACTCCTACCCCATGACAGATCTCCTTCTCCCTCCTGTCTTTCTTCTTTTCTGGCAGCTTGCTTCTTCTCTTTTCTCTCTGCTCCAACCTCTAAGCCAGCTAAACTCTATTTCTCTTCCCTCCAACTGTTGGCTGCTGACATCTTTATTCACCAATCATACACAGCTGAGGGCAGGGTCACTCAGTGTCTTCTGTGCAGACTTTCTCTTTGGCGAAAACAGTCTTAGGGGGGCCCAAATTAGTATTAGAATACCAACAGCATTAAGCCAATCCTCAAGGCAAGTCCCACTGTCTGTCATCTTGAGTCTGACTAAGTGCCTGGGACCTCAAGTAGCACTTTCTCTGACCCGGCTTTCTAAGGGCAAGTGTGTCCTGCCTTTCATACAATGACATCTGGATACCAGGTCCTTGACCGCCCGGAAGTACAAGTCCACTTCCACCACAGTGAGAATCCTAAACCGGTAACACAGAAGCAACCTTCTCCATCTGCTGTCCTCATGTTCAGGTACTGAAAATAAACAGAGCATCCAGGATTGGGATGTAGATCTGTAGTTCTGAGCAATTCAATGATGACACCCCTATGTTCTATAGGGAATCCTTGGAGAGGTAACCCAGAAGTCTCTTCAAGCCCAAGAGAGTCAGGTACAAATCTCTCAGTGAAAGTGCTTCTGGGATGGCTGACAGGTGTTTGGGAGGGGTAAGTCAAAAAACAAAAGAGTTTGAGGGCTGTTCTGATTAGCATATATTTTTCATGTATCCCCAGCCTAGGGTTCAGGTGACAGAAGCTTGGTCCCCAAGGTGGTGGTGTTGAGATGTTGGTATGGGTGATGTTTTGAGAGAGGTAGTTGTGACACTGGAAACACCTCCTGCCACAGAGATTAATGTAGTTCCTGTGGGACCCTAATTAGTTCCTGCAAGTTGTCATTTAAAAATATGAGCCTGGTGCCTGGATCTCTCTTGCTTCCTGCCTTGTTTGGGTTGTTTTCTTTGGAAGATACTCCAGCACTGAGCAAGTTAGCTTAAACCTTGACCCTAGATGACCTCCAGCTGAGCGCTCTCCTCCACTTCTCTCAAACACCAGACCACAAGTCGTGATGAAATGAAGCTTAGCCCTGGTGGTATGGGAACCCCTACACATGCTCTCCCCAAAATGTGCCCAGTGGAGACTTGGACTATCCACTGTAGTGTGTGTGTGTGTCTGTCTGTCTGTCTGATTGTCTGTCTATGTGCACTAGTATGTATCCATGCATGTGTGTGTATTTGTGGTGTGGATGTCTATATGTGTATGTCTGTGCATATGTATATGCCTGTGTATATTGTATGTGTGTGTGTATGTTTGGTGTGTATGTATATACGTGTTTGTATATATGTGTTTGTCTGTGCATGTATATGCCTGTATGTGTATATATATATATATATATATATATATATATATATATATATATATATATATATATTATATGTGTGTGTGTGTCTGTGTGTGTGTGTCTGTGTCTATGTGTGAACTCAACAGCATTCCTACATGGTCTTTAATAAGATTTCCTTCTCCCTTGTAGCAGCTTTTCCCTCTCTACAAAATGCCACTCTTCCTCCTAACTATCTTACTTAACAGCTCTTTTTGCAGTTTCCTCCTGTCTCTGTTATTTACTTTTGTTTTATCTCCATAGAAACTTAGCTCTAGACCATATCAGCAGGACAATCTAGTTCAACACTCATCTCACAGATGAGGAGACTAAGGCCCAGAGAGCACAACCTACATTTTATTCCAGTGAGACATGGACCAGTGAAGAGAGGGGATGGGGGATGCTCACAGAATGACCTGGCTCCTGTCAGGGCACTGGCTGTGTTTCTAGACCTTGACGTCAATAGAGCTTCTTGGGGTGGCAAGCTCTTTTTGCACCCCAGAGCGCCCCAGAAACCCAGGAATGTGGGGAATTGTGAAAGGCTCTTTGGTTCCCCCAGGAATAGGCTGTCCGTGTCTCTGACGTTTTGGGTCTGGTCAAGCTCAGCATGATTCTTTCTCAGCTTCCCAGAAGTTTTGAAGTCATTCAGAATATTTTCTCTCTCTCTCTCTTAGTTGACCCAATTCCCCATCTTGTTGCATAGTCTTTCTTTGGCAAGCAGCCACCGACTTATTCAGGAGCAGGGTGTCTCGTTTTACCTCTCTTGGTGTCTCCTGATGCCACCTGGTTGTCCCTGAGCAGAGAGCCTTGGCAGGGCTGCATTTGGGCCATTCCCAGTGGAATCTTGCTGCAACATTTTCTGTCTCCACGGGAACTGGGCCATGACCCATCCACACCTGCACACACTGCCTGCCAAGACATGATGTGTTAAGAAAGCCATGTGCAGGGCTTAAGGCTGACAGAGATGTGGTTTTGGAGACGACTGGGCATTTGTGGCCCAGAACTTCTCCCTCGAGGGACAAAGCAAGGCTTTGGTTCAAGTGGTTTTGGAACCGTAGAATATTAGCGGGGAACAGAAACTGAGAGATGGTCTAGATGAGTCTCGTAGGTGTCAGATTTAAAATCCATCCAAATCACCTTGGAGTGGGGGTTGTTAAAAATGCAAAGTCCCACACCCTTCCCAAAAAAAAAAATGGTAGTGACAAAGCTCAGAAAAACGAACTTTCAGTGAGTCCTGTGGTTCAGATTTATAGTCATCTGTGTATGCCTCCTCACACAGAGATGGGGGGCTAAGAGTGAGCCTGGGGGAGTCCCCCCACTTGCTGGTTCTCCCTCTGCCCAGGTAATAATGTCCATGCCTTGATACCATGCAGATGGGAGCTGATAACTGTTACTGCTTCCCCTTTGGTTTCTAAGCTACTTCCTGTGTGTCTCCTGTCCCCATTCAGTGAGGAGGAAGGGTACCTGAGCAAAAGGGAAGAGCATGGCACAGGCAAGGATGCCACAGATCGCTGACTGTACGAATAGTGACCGTAGCTTCAAGTCCTCCATAAGCCTGCCGTTCCTGAGACACAACATCCCCTCAAATTCTATTGATGAAGAGCCATCAGCCATCTGTCAACCCGTTAAATGTGTGTCCAGTCCTCCACCTAATAAAACACTGCACGAACATCTGTTTTGGCTGTTTTTTCTGCAGCCCAGCCAACTCCTCTCCTCCTTCCTCTTCCCTTGTCATCTCTGTTTTATTCCTCCTGGGATGTGGCAAGATGTGGGACGAGAGATTAACCCAAAAGTTGCATTCCTGTATCTCAAACTTGCCTGACTTTGTTTTGTTTCTCTTTCTTAGCATCTTCGAAGTGACCAAGGTGTCTTCTTGCCTCAGTGGCATTTCCAGCCCTCATAGGTATGCGAGGGTTGTCACATATATATGAATGCCACAGGAGGCATTTGCAGATTTCTAGTGGAAATTCGGTCTTTAGGAGTGCTTTTATCTTTCCATGGACATTCCTCTTTAAAATTAAACTAGCCATTTGACTCTTCAATGCCTGGTGTGCAATTTCAAACCATTTCCCCCTTGCACTTCTCTTTCCATGGGCATGCCAAAAATCTCACAAATGAGAAGATGTTTTATATCTTCAGTAGGAGTTCTCTTCCACTCACTGACATTAATCACCAAATGCCAAGCAAAGCAAACAGAGGAGACAAAGCAGCCGGCATAAATTACAGTTTGAGGCGCACAGATAAGAGCAAAGTCAACAGCTCTGTGTACCACCTCAAATCCCTTTTGGAACTGGATGGTGGCATAAATCTCACGTTATAAATAAGTGAGGCATTTCTGCACTGTGTTACACCAACACCATAAAACACATGCTACAGCTTACCCCCCTCCTAAGTCTGCAAGCATTTAAACCAGAACTAAAAAAAAAAAAAAGAAAGAAAAAAAAAAGACTCAACACACAGACACGTGTACTCGGCTTTGTTAAATGAAGGTGACTCTGACACAGGTTAAAAAACACAGATCCCATTGTTAGGAAAACAGTCAGAACAGCTGATCCACTCATGTTATACTTTTTTTAAAGATTTATTTATTATGTATAAGTACACTTCAGACACACCAGAAGAGGGCATCAGATCTCATTACAGATGGTTGTGAGCCACCATGTGGTTGCTGGGATTTGAACTCTGGAAGAACAGTCAGTGCTCTTAACCACCAAGCCATCTCTCCAGCCCCTCATGTTACACTTTTAAGAATGTCATTCCTACAGTGAGTGTTCAGGCTCAGGGGAAGCAAGGGCAGAAAAGTCTGCTGATCGTGTGTGTGTGTGTGTGTGTGTGTGTGTGTGTGTGTGTGTGTACATGTACATGTAAGTGTGTGCATACATGTGTGCTCATACACATATGTGCGTGCATGCTTGTGTGTACATGTGTGTGTACATGTATCTGCACATATGTGTGTGTCCTAGAGACATTCAGAGGCACTAAGTCAATGCTATGATTGAATGTTAATATGGTGTATACCAACAGAAAACCAACGCAGATTGTACATCCTCACGAATAAGAGACTTCCACATTTTATGAGTTTGAGGCCAAATTAAATATCTTATACTTTAGTATTGACAGTTATTTTTATGGTCATTTTATAGGAGACGTGTTATTTTACTTACAGAAATATGGTGTACATTTATTGGAACTAATAGAAAAACCATAATTCCGTAGATGCCACAGTAGTCCAATAACCCTGGGCAAAGGAATAAGACCAGATGGCTAACATGAAATATATTGACATCAATGAATACAGAAACACAACAAGCTCGCTGATGAATGAAATCCTGCATTCTTTATTAGACGCTCTAAATGCAAATGGCCATCTTGCTTTATAGAAAATGCCAATTCCTGAAAAGCCAGCTGTAATAGAAAAGAAATTTGATGGATGATTACTGCATTCTGGAGAGAGTAAATGTACCAGTAACCTCAGAAAAACAGCAGCTAGTAAGAGACAATGCACTGGAAAGGGACCCATAGATATGAAACTGAGGTGACCAGAGACAGAGCAAAACCAGTTATTGCTAGAAATCTTTAAACTAACTACCTAATTAAAAGGTGCTAACTCCATTCTCATGCAAGGCTAGAGATTTCCAACTGTACTAAATGAGAAACCTCGATTCTGATGTTACCATTACACACCAGCAGGTTTAAAGTTACAACATATGTTGGCATATATTTACATGTATGAAGTCCAGGCAATGGTGTTGAATCTATACTTTTTTTTTTGAAGATTTGTTTTTCTTTTGAGTTTTACTGGTCAGTATGCATATGGAGGGGAGGGAGTACGCAAAGAGACCAGAAGGTGTCAGGTCATTTGAAACTGGAGCTATAGGTGATGGTGAGCCACCATGTAGATGCTGAGAACCAAACCTGGGTCTTCTGGAAGAGCAATCAGTGCTCTTAATGGACAAGCCATCTTGCCAGCTCCCTGAATCTATTTCTTTATTTTATTGTGTTTGATACTCTTTGTATTTACATTTCAAATGTTGTTCCCTTCCCTCCCTTCCCATCTCCCCTCCCCCTCTCCCAATCACACTCTCCACCTCAGTGCCTTGGCATTTCCCTACATTAGGAAAAACGAGCCCTCACTGGACCAATCCTCTGCTACATATGCAACTGGAGGCATGGGTCTCTCAATATGTGCTCAGTGGTTGGTGGGAGTTATAGAGGGTTTGGTTGGTTGATAATGTTGTTCTTCCCATGGGGTTGCAAACCCTTTCTGCTCCTTCAGTCCTTTCTCTAGCACCTTTATTGGGGTCCCCGTGTTCGGTCCGATGGTAGATGCAACTAAATCTATTTCTTATGCAACAGGATCTGGGCTAGCTCCATGATATGAAGAGGCAAGGCTGATACTGTCCGGCTTCCTACCACAGTACAGTATAGGGCAGCCTTGCTTAATGATTAGAATGGATTCCCACTGGGAATAGGGAACCACACACTGGGGGGCAGACAAATGCTATGAGCCAACAAACCCAGTATTTTTGAAGACCTATAGTGATGTCTGATACATTACATGTGATGTGCCCACTATTTTACTTGTCTCTTCAGCAAGAAGGATCTTAAATATTTAGGAGCCAAGAAAACCAAGTTTTGAGTGAAATGCCTGAAGCCTGTTCGGCACATTACAACGGTTGTTTGTTTTCTGTCTTATAAACAAAAGGAAAGAGAACACAGACTGGGTGTTCTGTTAGGACGGGTATCCAGAGCAGGAAGCAAGAGTGTAGAAGTGACTATGAAGAGGCTCTGTGTGACATTAGAGAGTGGCCAGGTTGGCAAGAAGCCTGTGCATCAGGATGGCAGTAATGGTGTGTTGGACGGCGCTTGCCAGTGGATAGACCGGACAGTAGTTAGACCGCCTGCCAGAATTAGCCCATTGGTGTTTCAGGGGGCAACCGGTAAACTTCTCAGGAATTTGCTTCTAATTTGCTTGTCTGCTATAGCTTCCAGGTACCTACTAGAGACAGGAGCGCACTCTCTGCAGCTCTTTATCTAGATTTTTTTTCTGAGACAGGGTTCCTCCTGGATCTCACTCTGCACACCAGGCTAGCCTCAAACTCACAGGAATTAGCCTGCCCCTGCCTCTTGAGTGCTGGGATTAAAGACACGTCTCTCCACTGCCTTGTTAGCTGGAAATTTCAAAGCAATAAGAAGAAAACCAAAAACTCATCTCAGAACCACGGTCTTACTATCTACATCCCTTCATTCCACCATCCAGTTTGTGCCCACTCTGGAGTCTGTACAAATTGAGTACAATGGGTAATTTAATGCAAATTAAATAATGGTAGATACTTCTACCTGTGGATATCAATTGTAATTTATACAGCATATGCCATTTAATCCGCTCTGAATCATAAGACAAGGAAGTACATGGTGTAGAGTTTTCTATTAAAACAAATCACAAGGGCAAGCAAGATGGCTCAGAAGGTAAAAGAGCTTGTCACATAAACCTGACTACCTGAGTCCCTGGAGGCTCACTTCCTCCTGGTAAGATTACAATATTGTGAGGTGCCAGAGCACTCTGTAAGATTAACACAGTGGGGGCCGAGCAGGTAGAATGGAACCCCACTGGAACACTCCTACACAAGAAACAACCCTAGCACTTTACAGGACAAGGTCATCAAGGCCAGCAGCAGCCGGAACTGTTTCTAAAGCTGTTTATTCCGTCTGCCCCTCGGTGATTGTCAGTGTTGTATTATTCCGAAGTTTTGAAGAGTTGGCAAATTGTCTTTGGCTGAATGAAACTGTATAAATAAAAGACTCTGCCTAGCTCTCAGGCTGCTTAAGAACAAGGAACTGGAGAAGAAATATAGGGGTTTAAGAGCTATCTACAAACACACCAAAAGCCACAGCAGGAGATTCCTTATGTAAGGAAATCTGGATGCTTTAAAAGAAAAACTGAGTTGTGTATTTTCTTTAAAGCTGTTTCCTGAAAAGCAATTTGGTTGAGTTGAAAACTCATTAAATCAGCAAAACATCCCTTACCAGGTTCCAAAAGTGAGCTTTTGGTTTGCTCAATTATCCTTATAGGCAGTTCTTTAAAACTGGAAATTATCAATTTTTTTTAGCATTAAAAAAATCCATTTCACTTTCAAAAGCCCTAAGTCTCTGCCTCTCTGCTTCTCACTGGGTTCCGCCAGAGTGGATTCAGCATTCAGTTTGCTTTTCCAAAAGCCTCGGGGAAGCAAAGGAGAGGAGGGAAGTGTACCAGACCGCATCCTCAGCAAAAGGACTGGAGGCAGTTTTCACTACCCTGTGCCTCTGTCTCCAGAACTGCAGTGCAAGACGTGTTCAGTGTCCCTGAGTACTTGCTCAGTAGTACTGAGAGACGGTGATCATTCACTTTGTGGCTCAATGGCCTGAATGGGACAATCCCAGGAACCGTAAGGAGGAACACCAAGCATTCCAGAAGAATTGGGATGTCCAGGTTGTGGTGCTGAGTTGGACATCCTTGGGGAGACCAAGAGTGACTCTGGGTAGCCTTTACATGCAGTTCCAAAGACTGGTGCTGGGCAGTGATCTGTCACTACCCACAGCTCACATGCTGGTTCTGTGTACACCTCTTCCTTCTCCATTTTCAACACGCTTCCTAAACTATTACTGGGGGTGGATTTTAGCGTCTCAGATTTGTGGAGTGCCCAATGTAGTGGTAAGTATTAAAAATAAGAGCCATGAACACTCGCTATTGCCAGTATTAATGGGGTATATTCATCTCAGTGGCAGCCAGTTCCAGTGGCACTACGTCACACTATCTCCAGTGGTCTCTGTCACATTGCTAGCTGTCCTCTCCCAGCTGTCTCTCTGCCAGCCCAGAACTCTATTCACATTCCCTGCAGCCTGGTAAAATCAAGACCTAGAGATGCCAGCAGCCGCTGGTCCCCCAAGGCTCTGGGACCTGCTCTGGTCCCAACTGTGGCTGCCCTCTCTCAGACTCTGCCCACACTTCCAGCAACTGCCCTGTGCCATGCGATCACAATCACAATCACAACCACAATCACAACCCACACCAGCCCAACTAAATCAATGTTCCGGAAACTTGCAATTTAACAACCAGATTTATCTCAGTAATTTATCTCAGTAATTTATGTCAGTAAATTGACATGCCACAAAACATCTACCCACTAACCTCAGAGCCAATTGATATGGTATAATTTTCCCACCTAGACAAGACAAATTGTCCTACACAAATCCATCCCTTATAAGATATTCATAACCACCTATGGCTATAACTACCTGTGGCTATTCAGAACCACTTTGGGTCATCTCCATCTTCCTCTATCTTGCCTTCCTCTTCTCTTAGTTTCTCTCCCCTTTCCAAAACTCTGCTCCCACCCATCTTTTTTTTTATCCAATCACAGGCCTTGCCTTATCTTTTGCCTGCTCTCCCTGCATATCACAACAGCTCACTTTGATGGGGAAGTCATTACCTTCTCAGTTAAGTGTTACAACTCAAAAGAAAGTCAGACATAAATACAGGGTGACCTCCTTCAGTATGTAAAGGAAAAATCCAAGTACGGGCAGCCCAGGTCCTACTCACCACTTACAGCACAAGTTGGCTTGATGCTCTTCCCCAAGATGCAAATAATAAACCACACAAACAAAATAGTAACCAAATATGAGAATATTCAAGTATGCAAACTTGAACTGGGAACACCTGAGAACACTAGGAAGTTAGTGAGAACAGATAACTATTTTGAGAAGAACTATGTGGTGGTCTTTCTTAAATGGCCTCCACTCCTTACAGCACAGGAGCTGATTGTGGATGTTTTTCCTGAGGGCTGGAGACGTAGCTATATGCTTCCTGGAGGAGGAGGAAATTGTCTTCTTCCCTTAAAGACATAGGCTGTTATGCAGAGAGGAGATGGGTGTAGCTTAAGGAGAGATGATGCTAAGGGATTATAAGAAACTTACAGAACCTTGTCCAGGCCTTGCCTTAGAAGCCAGATGAGCTGGATGCTTGGGTTTCTCAACTCTAGTAGAGAAAGAGAGTTCTCAACGAGGAGAAAGGTCCTTCCTTTTGGTTTGGGTTACTATGATGGAATTGTAGTGCTGATCTGCTCCACTTAGTGCTGTGGTCCCAGCCTTACCCCAACACTGACTGTCTTTAGCTTCTCTTGTGGCAGAGGCTAATCCTGAGCAGGTCAAAGAGTATCTATCCTAGATAGCTTTAATGTGGTGCTGATCCTGTTTTTATGGCTCATGCTTCCTAAGAGTTTTCCAAGCCTGAACAGAGCCACAACAGCTCACATATACCTATAAGTTAACTTGCTCAGTGCAATGGTGAGGATTATACAGGGCGTTTAACAGACCGCTATGGAATCCTCTAACACACAGTCATATAGTTAATTTTAAAATGTTATATATATATATATGTATGTATATATGTAACATTTTATACAAATGCATACATGTACACATATGTAGAGAGACTGATTTTGAATTACTCATATTGGATTTCAGCAAGGAAAAAGTTGAACAAGGTAAGAGAAAACTTAATCCAGACCTTTCTTGATTAAATAGCTTTTAGATCTTTGAGCTTATTATTTTATGATTTTTTCTTCATGAGAATCTTTAGCATGTTTTCAGTAAAGTGTCTTGAGAAAAATGTAATATGCCTATTCATGTTGATAAATTAGGCGAGAATTCTACCCAACATCTACCCAGCATCAACCACAGTTGCCTATCAGCCTGGGGATGAGCCTATCTTGAGAGTGTTTGCTTGTCAGTGGTAGTAGAGGTTTTCAGTCAGAATCTTAGGGGAACTCTGAACACATAAAGTCATTAACAGTTGCATTTTTAGGAGCCAAAAAACCAGAAGTTTTCTTGTTCATCTTCTTCATCTTTCTCCCTTTGACACACACACTCCATCCATACCCCAACCACCACTCACTGATGACACACTGGTTTTGGACAGACTGACCTTCGTGCCTCAATTCTCAGAGGGCCTTGTATTTTCTGGTCTCCTACCACAGGCAGCTCTGGTTTAAAAAAAAACAAAAAAAACAAAAAAAAAAACAAAAAAAAAACTATTTTTTTAAAAAAAGTTATCCTACCCATTCATGAAGATGGAATTAAAAGTTAAGACTTCTTAGGAAAGGACCTAGAGTTTTCTCCTGGTCTATCCTTAAAGTCATGTGTTTCATCTCTGTGTTCACATGTTTAACATCCATAGACATATCCTAGATGCAAGGCACCCAACTAGATTAAGGCAGCACAGCATGGTTAACTGGAACGTCACCATCCACTTTTGCCCCAGACCCACTGGTGACTGAGTGTAAGTGCCTCCATTTCCCCAGCTGTAAATGGAACAGCTCCCCCATCCCCCAAACTGTAATGCAATTGTGAGGCTGGTTGGGAAAATGCATATGAAAACAACCATGCTAAATTTTGGGAGGGGTAGGGAAGATGGAAGTGGGGGTGGCTAGCAAGGAGGAGGGAAAAGCCTGACATCTAGTGGTCAGTGTGCTATCTGCACCTCACGGGACTGGATTGTCTTAGATGCTCCCAGACTGGGATGGAATCCATAAAGGTCAGAGTGAAGACCCCTCTCCTGTTCATCTGCTACAGTGAGTTCAGCAGAGCCCAGGAAATATTTGCTTTTGAGATACTCACAACATGACTGACTCAAGATGTCCTCAGAACTGTGTCCCTTTGGAAGCTCCAGGAAAGAACATGTTTTCTTAGCCCTTGCAGCTTCTGGAGGTTTCCATTGTCTCACGGACTTCTCTGACCTTGACTGTCCGGACTTGGTAGACACTCAGGCTGCATTAGGACCATCTGTATAATCAGAAATCAAACTCCGGTCTCACTCATTAATATATCATATTTGCAAGGGCTCCTTTGCCTTGTGCCGTGACTTAGGCATTCATTTGTTGGAAGCATGATGTCCAAAGTGGTGGTAATTAGAAAGGGAAGGGCCTTTACTAGGTAGGGCCTAGGGCTTGGTCCTCAGATTGGTGTGAGTATGGCTTCAGAAGGAAGTGAAGTATATCTTCTCATGTGACTACGATTAGTTCGCTAGAGCCTTGGACTACAAGCCTGTACCAATCACCATCCAGTTTCTCTGGCTCGGCATAGCCTCTGCCATGGGATTTGGCCAAGTTTGTACCATGCTCTTTGGAAACTCAACCTCTGAATCCATAAGCTAAACAATCTTATGTTATTTATTAAATAAGCCTGGTTCTGACAGGGACAGAAGAGCAAGTGCCACAGAATGCTTCATACAAGAAGTTTTTTGTTGTTTGTTTGTTTGTTTTGTTTTTTTAAGTAACTCATTTAGACAAAGGGGATCATTGGTGGTTCGAGGAGCTTCGGGTGGGGGGGGACATAAAGATGTTGATAAAATGGCACAAAGTTTGATTAGAAAGGAAGATTGGGGGGTTGATTGCACAGCACACCACTATAAAGAATAACAATGTATTGCATATTTGAAAACTGCTGAGAGATTTTAAACACTTTCACCACAAAAAAGTATGAGGTGCTAGGAACATCCCTTCATGTGGTTCAATCAATCAATTATCCCATAATATTTGCACATATCAAAACAACACAACTTGCATCATGACATACATAATGACTATTTCTTGACTATAAATGTGAAAAAGAAAGAGTATATTTTAAAGAATTTTTGGCCTTAGAGAGGAGATATTAAAATAGGAAAAATTGTTCATAATATAATTTTCTTTTGGAAAAAAATAATAAATGTTTTGAAAAGTGATCTATTTGGAAGCTGTATGGAGGCGAGAAGCAGAGGGAAGCAGAAAAGCCCTAAAAGGCAAACAAAAAGGACCGTGGAGAACAATTCTGAAGGCTTCATTATGGGCTTTGGAATTTTTCCCAAGGGCAGCCAGGAACAACTGAAAAGCTTTAAATAGAAATGCTGTCTTGAGGAAGAGTGGAATCGTGACACTTGCAGGAAAACAGATGCAACGGAAGGTACTGTGCTAAATGAAACAAGGCGGACTCTGGCCTTCCCTTACATGCATAGCCTGCGTTATAGGCAGGGGTGAGGGTGAAGAGACAGGAATCATGAAAGAGAATGAAGGGTAGAGCTAGGAAGGGCGGTGGAATGCATGTCAGAGAGAGGAGATGTGGGAACTAACCAGGGAAGGAAGGAAATTAGAAGGGGTGTGGGACACAAGGTGGCACAGTGGGAGAGAATGAAAGAGAATAAAATACAATGTCACACACAGAGAGACACACACAGGCACACACATTGACACACATAGACATACACAGGCACACATACACAGACACACACACACATAGACACACACAGAGACACACAGATACAGACACACACACAGAGATACACAGAGACACAGATATACACAGACACACACAGAGACATAAGACACACATGCAGAGACACACACAGACAGACACACAGACACACACACATAGAAACACACACATAGACATACATACACACACATACACACGGGGGTGGGAGTGGGGCGATGCTGCTCTGATAAAAAACATTTCGCTATCTGTTAACCTAAGAAAATCACTTTAACAAACAAAGAAGATAAAGAAAGAGATGAAATCTGGGGATAGATATTCACTGCAATATCCCAGTCACTCTGGAGGCCTACAGGACTTTCCCATGTGTTTGAGGGAAGCCTGGGCTGCATGGTGAATTCCATTTCAGCCTGGGCTACAGGCTAAGATCCTCCAAAGCAAAGGAAACAGCAGCAAAATGATTTACTCTATGTGTAGAGCTTAGGCAAGTTGAAGGTTATTGTAGAAACCGAGAGAATGTGATGGCTGCCTTAGGTGTTATGTGGATACATAGTTTGGGTGTCCTTGCTGTGAAGAGACACCATGACCACACCAACTCTTATAAAGGAAAACATTTAACTGGGGCTGGCTTATAGGTTCAGAGACTTAGTCAACTTTCCTCATGCCAGAAAACATGGCAGAGTTCAGGCAGACATGGTGCTAGAGAAGGAGCTAAGAATTTGCATCTTGATCAGAAGACAGCAGAATCTGACTATGTGCCACACTGGGTGGAGCTTGAGCTTATAAGACCCCCCCACCCCACCCCCAGGATACAAGGGCACACCCATTCCAAGGCCATAATAGTGCCTCTTCCTGTGGCCAACATTCAAACATATGAGTCTAAGGTGACCAAACCTATTCAAACCACCACATTGATATAGGCCCATACTATGCATTCCTTTCTTTGGTATCTATGTGATTTGCAAGTTCTTAGCTTTTCTGTACCTCAGCTTCCTTACCTGTAAAGTGAGACTAGAGCTGTGGCTAACTTGAGCCCCAGTGCTGTTCTAAGGATAAAATGAGGAGGTACATCAATGCACTTAACTACAGAGCCTGGTACATAATAAAAGTCTTGTGAAGTTTAATGGTTCTTAATGGTCAGTGGGGCCATTTCTAGTAGGAACAGAGATTACTAGAGCACATTGAGAGACACTGAAGAGAAGAAAGTAAGAGAGATAATGATGGCCTAATAAAAAATGGCTCGTGGTTGACCAGAAAGTCCAAGCTAAAGTTCTTGAGTCCAAGTGGGCTGCTGGCTCAAGGATACTGCTGTAGATGATGGACTAGACACAGGTGGGGAGTCAGAGTGAGTGAATGAGTGTGTGTGTGTGTGTGTGTGTGTGTGTGTGTGTGTGTGGCTGTTGAACTGCTGTGGTGATTGCTTTTATTTTTGCTCTGTTGACTCTGAATATAATTTTGAAGTTCCCACCCAGGTAGATTAAGAAAATGTTGGTTAGATATAATTGGAGAAATTTGACTCAGGGTCAACTTTGAGGAGTAGTTCTGGAATCTAAGAGATGGACTGTGCTCCTGAGGATACATTTAGAGCAAGGAAAGGAGGCCCTAGGGTTGAGCCCTGGAAAATATGGACAAAGAGGACACCTTCTCTTTTCATTGGTCACCTGTTCATTTAAGGTCAGTGACCATAGCCCACCATTGTGTCTCCAAAGAAGAACACGGAGATGGTGCATGACCCCATTCAGTAGATATCTCCAGCTGAATCAGTAAATGATGGGCTATGAAGCAAGGATGCCAAGTCTAGCTTATAGGAAGACGATATCGAAGGTCCGTGGAAGTCTGGGCATGAAGATAATGAGGATTTAAAAATATGCCTGGGACTAGAGGGATAGCTCAGTGGTTAAGAGCACTGGCTGCTCTTCCAGAGGAACTGGGATCAGTTTCCAGCACTCACATGGCAGCTCACAACCATATGTAACTCCAATCCCAGGGGTTCCTACACCCCCATCTAGCCTCCAAAGATACTGCATGCACACAAAACACTCATATACTAAAATTTAAATAAATTAATCTTGTAAAATAAGTATGCACAAAATTGTCACAGAACTTGAAAGAGTGGACTGTGTGGAAATAGGAATGAAAGTTGGAAGAATTCATTCTAAGATGAACTTCAATAGAGTTATCAAGTTGCGGTTCTTTGATGATGACAATGAAGTTGATGGTTGAAGAGTTTATTCAGGCTTACAATTCTGGGTCTGAGTCCATAACAGTGGATCAAACGTACAATAACGGAAGCAGAAAGCTAAGGCTCACACACCTTAAGCCACACAGTCACGAAGCAGAAAGCAGACTAGAAATGATTTGGGACCTTAAACTCTCTAAGCTTGTCATCAGTGACATATTTCCTCCGACAAGACCTCGATAACCAGTGCTACCAACTGGAAACAAGCATTCAAATGCCTAAAACTGTGGGAGGCATCTCGTCAAATCACCACACAGGTCAGTGCCTAGAATATTTCTACACATTTACATACATGTTCATGCTACAAATACCCCTCTTAGCATGCTGGGCTGTAGACATTCTTATTGAAGAAAGACGACTAAGATTAACATGCTTCAAGGTTGACCTCATAATCTGGATTTATGCTCCATGGAAATTGTGACAGTCACTGATAATCTCCTTGCTGAGCTCAGCCTTTAGTACTGTGTCCGTGCCATGGTTCACTTGGCCTGTTGGTACCATTGTTGAAGTTGCTGTTTATTCTAGCTCTTGTGAATCTTTTCCTCGCTGCCTACTTTGCCTCCTGCCTTGTTGACTATAGACCTCCTTAGTCATGTTCGATGGTTCCATATTACCTCTAAATGCTGACGTGCTTCAGAGTTCCGCACTTGGATCTCTTCTGTCTGTATTCCCTGGTGATCTCATCAAATTTCCGGCTTAAAATGCCACCTGTATGCTGAACTCATTTACATTTTGATCTCCGGCCTGAGCGTTCTGCCGGACTTTCGGGTCACGTGAACAATTTCGCACTGACATTTGTTTTAGGATGGTGAATCGGCATCTCAAAACACAGCAAATGACAACTGCCAGCTCCTCTTATCCCAGGAAAGCAGATCCTCCCATACCCTTATCCTCCCAGGAAGCTTGGTCTTTTCAGGGGCTCAAGTCAAAACACACGTATCTTTCACTGACGGCTTCTTCTCATAGTCCACAGATGAGCTATCAGACAGTCTCTAAATGGTGAACAGACCGGACTTCGGTGCTGTCCTAGGTCAGTCTCATTCTCTTCAAGTAAGACAACTTCCTGCCAGTAGCCGAGAAAACGAGCAGAAGAAAAGGGTCACGTGGCTGCTGGGTCAGTCGTTTCGGCCTATGGTCCTTTGGTCCCGACGCTTTGGGCCTGTGGCAGTTCAGAGCACTAGGGCAGGAGCCCGTGGCTGAGGATGTTAATCAAGAGCAAAGAAAGAGACAAAGGCCCGAGGACTAAATATTCTCTTCAAGGCATGCCCTCAAGGACTGAACTTCTAATTGTATTCTTCCCCTTAAAGCTGCAACTACTTCAAGTGGTACCACAGGCTGGTGACCTGTTCTAAACTTCCTACTTAATATGCCTGCCCCCTCACCTTCTCTCCTCCAGGCTTGGCTTAATCCAGAAGCTGCTGACTATCGCTACTCTCTCCTCTCCTCAGGTCTTATCTGTTTCACTCAGGAGCACTTTCACAAGGAGAAGTGGCCTCTTCAACCCAGATTGCTTCCTTTGTCTCTGATTCTGTCTCTCTGTCTCTGTCTCTCTGTCTCTCTCCCTCCCTCCCTCCCTTCCTTTCTCGCTCCCCTCTCTCCCCCCCCCCTTTTCCCCCAACCCACGCACGCATGCGCACCACACAGCAGCCCCCTCAAGGCTTTCAAACCCTCCTGATACTTGTTTGTTCCTCTTAGCTGGAAGACCGCCGCCCCTCCCCCTCCCAGCGCGTGCTGCACATAGATTCAGAGCTTTCACTTTGTTTCTCTAGCTCTTTGCTGCAACCTGGGATGGAGGAGAGAGGGACCTCAGGCTCTGGTGAGCCAGCCCAGCACATGACAGCACAGAACAGAGAAGCTGAGTCATTTGTCTGGATCACTTTGAGGCGAGATCTATCTCCTCAGATCCTTAACACTTCTGACAATGCTGCAACCTCCACTGGGAGGCGGGTACCAGTTTTTGCCTTTCTTACTTTAAGAGACCCCTTTCCAGCAGAGCTCAGAGAAAGCGCTGTGACTCACCTCAGCCCTTGAGTATAGGATGTGACCTACAGGAAGGTGAGGCAGTGTTGATCAGTGAGCTTCCCCCATGCTCAGCTCTGGAAGGACACTGATTGCAATTGTGTGCCTGCCCAGAGAGACAGCCTTTACAGCCCTTCATCTCCAATGTGGATCCCAGAAAATTCTGTTCAAATGCATCCTGTGATGACCAAGATGTGATGGTTCTTGCCTGTGATGCCCTTAATCCCGGGATGCTTAGATGGGAGGACCGACACATGTTTAAGGCTATCCTGGGGTATATGTTGAGTTCCTGGATAGCTTGGGCTACAGAGACGGTCTCAAATAACCCAAACTCCAATGAGAAAAGGAGGGAAGGAGGAAAGGGTTGGAGGGACACACACACACACACACACACACACACAGAGAGAGAGAGAGAGAGAGAGAGAGAGAGAGAGAGAGAGAGTGGGAGGGGGGGGGAAGGAGGGAGGGAGGGAGGGAGAGAGAGAGAAAACCCCGGTGAATGAGATACAGTCTCTGACTGAGAAGGAACAAACAGACTCATACATCTAAAGAGAAAGAAGAGAGAAAAATTTGATGAGCCCACTTATCAAAACCTAAAATTGCAAGAGCTTATCAATCAGAGGTGACCATTTTCCATTAAGGGTCAGTCTGCTGCTTGGAGACACTTCAGAGGTAATCTGAATAGGGATCAATATTTATTCTCAGCCCCGAGCCTATTCGCATGTATTCAAACTCCAATAAAGATTAAAGGGGATGTGAATACTGTACTTTATGCTTTGAGTGTACCAGCTCCAGGTCAGACTATTCTATATGAATTAGTTCATATAATCTTCACAGCTCTCAAATTAAATATTCTTAGTTAAGACAGTGAAGCTAGGTGAATCGACTGTTTGATGGCAGATGACAGGATCAGCCTTTGTTACCTCTGAGCCTTCTACTAGGCCGAGCACAGGGGACACGTTAGAGGAATTTGAGCAGCTGCCCACATAGGAGGTGGCTGCAGACAAGGCTACTGGGCGTTTTGCTCAACTACCCCACTGACTGCTTGGCTTTCCTAGACTTGGGCCTGTTTTCACACGAAGACAGTTATCGAATTCCTCTTGCAGCCACTAGAGGGCAGACGCCATATGAAAAGTTACTCAGGCACCCAAGGCCTTGACTTTGCTTTTAGTCAGAGAGCTGCAGCGTACACCTCTGGCTCCTTCACAGGCCACAAATCCCTCCCGGGTCCTTTCCGTTTCATCCTTGGCATAGCCCTGTCAGTTTGTTGTTTGTTTGTTTGTTTGTTTGTTTTTAAGCCATCGTCATTTTACAAGGTTTTACATGATTTTTATTTTACCGCCCACTGCAGTGACTTGCTGAATTTGGGGAAGGCGCCGATTCCTGATGGCTAACTGAGTTTATGGGAAAAGGGAAACAGCAACACAGAGACAGAAATTGGCATGGGGGGGGTGGGGGGAATCTGTCTTGCAGTCTCAACCCTGACCTCAAACAGCTGTCCAAGAACCATTAATGAAACAGACTGAAGGCCCTTGGTCACATGGGACTAGGATCAAGATCTTCCTGAAAAGGTTAACTGTGGTTACTGTCACTTTAAACAGAAAATGAAGCTAGAGAAATTAACTCCAAGCTCCGCTATTTTTTCCAATAAAAACACTGGACGCTGGGGTAAGCGTTGCTTTAATCTAATCTTTGAACTCTTTCTACCAAACCTCACCACAGCCACCAGATCTAAAACCAGGAGGAAAGCCAAGCCAAAGTCAGGCTAGAGACATGGCTCCCTCAGCAAAGCGCTCACCAGACAAACATGAGGAATTAAATTTCATCCCCAGAACCTAAAGAAAAAGTTGGGCATTTTGACACATGCTTTTTATCCCAGAACTGAGAAGACAACAGGCAGGAGGATTCATGGAATTCATTGGCCAGCTTGGTTTACTTGGGTGAACTCTAAGCCAATGAGATACCCTGTGATGGTTTAGATATGCTTGACCCAAGGAGTGGCCCGATTAGAAAGTGTTCTAATTGTTGTTCTACCCTGTTGGAGTGAGTGTGGCTCTGTTGAAATGGGTGTGGCCCTGTTGAAGTGGGTGTGTCACTTTGGGCATGGGCTTTAAGACCCTCATCCTAGCTGCCAGGAAGTCAGTATTCTACTAGCAGCCTTCAGATGAGGATGTAGAACTCTCAGCTCCTCCTGCACCATGCCTGCCTGGATGCTGCCATGTTCCTGCCTTTCTGATAATGAACTGAACCTCTGAACCTGTAAGCCAGCCCTAGTTAAATGCTGTCCTTCACAAGACTTAGCTTGGTCATGGTGTCTCTTCAGAGCAGTAAAACCCTAACTCAGACAGACCGTGTCTCTAAAAAAAAATTTTTTTTTAAAAAGATGATTGGAGCCCCCCAGCATACCACAACTTGCCAGCACATACTATATGCATACAAACTCCCCTCACACACCTATGTGCTGTGCACACACAAAATTAAAGGCAAAAGAGATGTCACCTCACAATCAGATTCTAGGGGTGAAGAGATACCCTCAGCTCACCAAGTTTGCAGGGTCTGAGCAACTTATGGATAACAAAGAGTTGGAAGAATGCTTTGAGGCTTACTGTTAAAAGAAAATTGACCCTAACTACATCATTGAAATGACCCTCTCCAGCCTCACTGGTGAGATGTCTATCAAGACACACGAAAATGTCTTACCAAGACAATGAGCTAACACTGGTCTAAAACCTCATTCCTTTAGAATTCTACAGCCCCAGTGCCAAATCACCCCATACACATTTCCAGACCAGCCCCCATACATCCCAGAGCCTCATGCTATGTGGAACGAATGCCCGGATTCCCAATCAAGGGTGTTCACACAGAGAGTCATTTTCTCCTTTAAACATCATCTAACAGACAGTAATTCTGTGTCATTCTGTAGCCGATTAATAGGTGCATTCTATGAACAAGAATTGTTCCAGGGGCCAGGCTTCAAAGAAAATGAAGGTCTAGGCTTATATCTTTGTGGAATTAAATAATCTATTAGGATCCTAATAGAGACGGAACAAGCCCAGAAAAGTCCCAGTAGGCAATGTGGCAGGTTGTACCTTATCATGACTATAAAATCCTATGAGGTCTCCTGTCAACACATCAAAAAGTATTCAAGTGGGAGGATCAAGGGGGCCTTTACAAAGGAGTTGGGATTTAACAAGCCTTTGAGGGATCAAAGGAGTGTTCATAAGACACCAGAAGAAAATACACACACAACATGCTGCACACATCCATAGTTTTGGGAAATTGACCGGTGTGGCTGTGGGTGGGGATGGGGGTAAGGAAAGTGGGATTCTGTAAAGGGTAGTGTTCGGCACACGTGGTTTCCCATGATGCCATGAAAGAATGGATAGACTTGTCTTCTCAAAGAGAACAGTCTGTTCTGACACACCAGGCATTGAGTACTGTTGAAGATGCAACTTCCCTTCGGATTAACTTACTGGGACCTCCTGGCCCTGAGAGATTTACTGCATAAATGCCTGCCAGGAATACCTCTTGATGACCTTCATCCCGGTTCCTTAAACTCTTTTCTTCTGCTGCATAAAACTGCCACCCACCTTCTAAAACCTTGACTAATGTTTCCTGGAAGCGCACCGCCATTTCACATTCTGTACCTAAATCTATCACCCTGGCCTGTCTCTCACCTCCTACTCTGCCCCCACCCCTGCCCCAAAGACCGCAGATCTCCCGTCCTCCGCCCTCATCAGACATCTTGGTAGATTCTTCGTGTCAAACGGGGCTTGTTAAAAATTGAACCCTTTTCATCCAGTGTGAACGCTCACTGCCTCTGGTTTTACAGGAGGGAAAATCCACAACCGCCGTTTACCAGGGAACAAATCTCAGAAACATCCTCAAGGTCCAGCCTTATATCGTGCAGAACAGATGATGACTTCATGATGGAAAAATAGGTGACCAAAAAAAAGGTCACAAAAGCTTTTTTGAGCAGTATCCCAGGAACTCCAGGGAAGGGTTCATTTGTTCTCGGTGTCTTCTTTTGCTAACTATGAGATGACAGCACTTCAACCAACATAGAACTTCTCTGCTATCTATTGTTGTGAAGATACCCTATGACCCAGGCACTTTATAGAAGAGTTTACTGGGACTCACAATCTTAGAGGTTTAGAGGTCATGACTGTCATAACAGGGAGCCCGTCGGCAGGGAGGCTTGACCGGAGAAGTAGCTGAGAATACACATTATCTACAAATAGGAGACAGAGCACTAACTGGAAATGGCATGGGACACACCTGTCCCCACCTCTTCCAACAAGACCACACCTTCTAATTCTTCCTAACTGGTCCAACAAATGGGAAACCAAGTACTCAGGTATATGGGCCGTTCTTACTCAAACCACCACATACAGGGACTAGACATTTCAGGAAGATGCTTACTGATTGTGTTCCCTGAGTCAGTGATACATCCAGTTTCCCCAAGGCTATGGATGCTGAGGAGACTCAGCCACACTCTCTAGGGCTCTATTCCCATAGGATGTTTTATGAAGTTTCTGGAACAGCTAAGAGACTTCACTAAAACTCAACTGACTTTTTAGCAACCCACATAGGCTTAAAATTGAGTCATTTTTGGTCTGAGGTACAGCTATAGGCTGAATTATATCATCCCCCAAACTTACGCATTGAAGTTCCAAGATGTAAAAATACCTGAGAATATGACTTCATTCAGAGAGAAGGCTCCAAAGAGATGATCCCAGTAAAATGAGGTAATCAGAAGGATCACATGGAATGGAACCAGTGTCCCTATAAAGGGAAATCATGTGAGGGTCCGGGGAGAAGGATGACTGGACTCTCTAGTCCCCCAATATCCCCAAGTCCCCCAATTTCTTATGTGAGTCTCCTTTGACGGTCTCTTGTCTCCCCGCACTGTAGATAGTTCTCGGACACCGGGCATCTCTGTTATATGAGAGTCAAGCTGTGTGGTGTTCAGCACACACATTGGGAGCTCAATAACTATGTCCAGAAACACCAACTACTGGCATCCCATCATTATAGCTGCCACTGCCCTCCTTACACTGAGGACATGAAGGCTTCGGTGCTCCAAACTCCTAATCTTTTTCTCCTAAAAATGCATTTCCCCATCCTGTGCTGAAGAGCACTGCTCCAGAGGTTGTGTTCCAGCTGTGTGTATCCCCCTGGACTCCAGAGGCCTATCAGAATCACCTCTGCTTCCACGTGTTTAGTCTTCTCCTTGCTCTCTACTTTTGACCATTTTTTCCCTTACAACTTTATTTAAAAGAGAGATACATGTACAGATTTTTAAGAGCATTTTGGCCTAAAACTATATGAACATATTTTTGTCAGTACTTGATTTTTTTTTTTAAGGTTTGATAGTATGCATTGAAATCTTTCTAGTTACCATAAGCATAAAGTACATGTAAAACGAAGCGTAACATGGAAATAGTCAAAGTTTTTTTGGTGTGTATAGATTAGACATAATGATTTTTAAATACCAAAAATTGCCACAAGGTTATCTTCTTAGCTCTTGAGTTATTCATGATTTAAGGTCTAAGTGTACCCCATTCTGAGTAGGTGCTATACACTTGTTGTTACTTTGGGGTTTTTTTCCCCCCCCTATGGACTGAGGCTTCCACTTTTTGGCCTTTCTTTTTTTGAGCTTCATATGATCTGTGACTTGTTTCTTTGGTATTAAGAGCTTTCTGGGGCTAGTATCCAATTATCAGTGACTGCATATTATGTCTGTTCTTTTGTGATTAGGTTACATTCAATTAGGATGATATTCTCTAGATACATCCATTGTCCTAGGAAACTTTTGACGATTTTTACTTTCCTCCTTTCCTTTGCTATCCAGATCCTGTGTCTTAGCATCCTCATCCCACCAAGCCCTATGTCCTGACCTACCCACTGCATGGACCACACCTTTGTGTGGCATCCTCTCTACTCTGCCTGTACCAGCACTGAACTATGCAAGCCCTGGGCTCAAATGTATGCAGACTTTTCTGAAGTTTTCTTCCTGGGATGCTGCTCAAATTAGGAAATGTTTATAGAACATCTAGTTTTATTGGATGTCTAATTATTACAACAACAACACTACCATCCCTGTACCCTTCTAGAAGCCTAAAGTTTGGGCTGGAAGTCTAGAGAAAATACTGGGAACGATGTCAAAATACTGGGAAGGATGCTTTTCACGTGGATGAAAAGCACCAGAGGGAACATTAACGTATCTCTCAGAGGTCCGATTGTAATCTGTGTTCGTGGTCTTTGATATGGAATTGTGACACAGAATAGCTACCTGAGTCTCCAGCCTGATTCTTGCCCTGTGGGTTTTAGCCTCAAGACCCCGACCTCAGCTATTGTCTGAGTTCCCAGTCACCTGCCTGGCAGATGTCAGACTTGCCACTCCATAATCATGTGCCCAATTTCTTAAAACAAGCCCAGTGATCAGGGTCTATTCTGGAGGACTCCAATTGCGTTTATCTTGAGGTGTGTCTTCAAGCAGGGCGGCCCTTTCATTTTCAGAAACATTCATCTATGGCTGGTTCTTTTCCTCCCAGGGAAGTCAGGCGATGCGATCGACCCAGAATCCAGAGTTCTAGGAGAACGTAAAGCGTTCTTTCCCACTATAAACCCATGCCATCTGCAGATCAGTTTTTAAAATGTAATGAGAACTGAGGAAATGCTCGAAAAATAAAGCAGAGTCTATTAAACACTTGGTCCCCCATGCCAGGTAGTCTGGGACTGCTGTTCAGATGAATTTCAAGCTTCCTTTCAGTAAGGTATGTGTTGAATATTAAATTGTGTTGTAAGTTAAAAACAAAACCGGTGGAAGACATGGACATTGCAGTGGGGCACGTGGACCGTGCCACCAGACAGAAGACCTGGCAAGATTGAAGCAAGTTCACAGAAAAAAGAAAAGAAAACAAACAAACAACAAAAAAAAAAAAAAAAAAAAAAAAAAAAAAAAAAAAAAAACCCAGAAATTCTCATAATGGAGAACTACCGTTAGGTAGTTAAAACCATCTTCCAGCCAGAACATGTGACCACAACACCCCACTAGAAGGACCATGACAGTCAGTCATGTAGACACAACACCTGAAGTCCTCATCCATGCAAATAAAGCATGGAGTCAGGAAGGCTAAGGTGACAACTGATTGCCTTCTGGCCAGAGCTACGCTCTAGTGTGGGCTGAAGGTCCCCTTAGCCCCTTTCTAAAATGCAACAGCCCATAATGGGCGTTGTTGAAGACCCTCTATCTAACTTCCCCTTAAAACAAAAAACCTGGTAACGCTGCAGCCACTTGAGTGTCACTAGAACATCAGGCAGTTCTTAAATATGTGGGATGGTTTAGCATTTTGGACCTCTGTAACCCCAACCCCCCCCCCAAAGCCAAGGGAATATTCCCATTGGACAAGGCGTTTCTTCTCTTTTCTGTCATGGGCAACTTATTATTACATTAAGAAAAAAATCCCCCAGGTTAGGAAAATGGGAGCCCTATTAAAATTCCATGAAATGAACATCGCCAAAACATAAGCCTCCTTGTTTGGGGAGAAAGTATTTCAAATAACGCCATCCACAACCAATGGTAATATTTACCGTATTGACTCATGGACCCAAGTAGCTATCCTCACCCGAAGCAGGAACACCTAAGAAGAAAGAAAACCCTCCCCTGATATTTTTGTTGGTGTTAGCTGCAACCTCCCACTCTATTCAGGACTCCAAGAAGGAGCCAGAATCTCCAAACACCCAAGTATCCTTCATTAATATTAATCCCATTCGCAATAAACCCCTCAACTGGTAAGCCTCAGACTTAAAAGAACTCAGACGATTCTTAGTGAAATAACCCATACACTTCATTCCTGTAGACAGGGACCTCATAAACATTTTGGGGTGGGTGTTTCCCATTGGCTCACTCTGAGATGTTAGGGATGCTTTATTTGCATGGGTGAGGACTTCAGGTGGCTGACTGTTATGGTCCTCCTAGTGGGGTATCATGGTTACATGTCCCAGGACAGTCAGACTCTGGCTGGGAGCTAGCTGGTTCTAATACCTATCACTCTCAAATATGAAAAATTCCTGGAGTTTTTTTGAACTTGTTCCAACCTTGCCATGTGTTCTGTCTGGTGGCACGGTCCACTTGCCCCACACATGTCCAGAATGTACCAGATACAACGAACTAGAGGCATCTGAGAATGGGGAACCTCAACTGAGAAAATGCTCCCATCGGATCAGCCCATAGGCAGATCTCTGCAGGGCAGTTCTTGATTAATGTTTGACATGGAAGGGCCCGGCCTGATGTATGTAGTGCCACTCCTAGGCAGGTAGACTTGGGTTAGATAAGAAAGCAGGCTGACCAAGCCAGTAAGCAGGGTTCCACAATGGTTGGGGCTTCAGTTCCTGCCTCCTGGTTACTGCTTGTGTTCCTGCCCTCTCTTACATCAAGGTTGGACTCCAAACTTTCAGGTGAAATAAAACCTCTCTTCCTCAAGTTGCTATTGGTCGTGGTCTTTCTCACAGCATCAGAAACCTGCCCAGCACAGGGAACCATAGCAAGGCTCACCTCCCTGCTAGAAGCAAGCACAAGGGTATCAAAAATTAGGTCCAGACGATAGAACACAGCATCCTATTGGTGTTTTCAGAATGACACGTGAGGCTGTGACCCAGGACTGCATGTAATGCCATTACCCCCCTGTCCCTGGCTGGAGATATTCCCAAATAGGATGAAGGTTGAAGTCAGCAGCGACTGACCCGGAAGAAAAAGCTAAGACATGGCTCTTCAGAGACGCTGAACCCTCAGAGAATGAAGAATGAGTCACCCCTTATCACAGATTTATTCTCTCTAGAGAGAGATGCCTGGAAGTGAAATTGAAATGTGCTGAACCTGAAGACAGAACATCAGAAGTTGAGAACGGCCTTGAGAGATGCATTTAAACTTTTGAAAAACTTTACCAACCAAACGCTGTACAAAAACAGAAAGATTTCTTGTGGGGGGGGGGCTTTTCACCAAACCATGTAAAGGCCTTATAAGATCTTCAGAAACTGGCCCCCTGGGAGTCTTAGTTTTTTTCCAACCCTTCTATTGAAAAGGCAATTTCTCTCTTCTTCTGTCGAAGGCTTTGATGTAATGTTCGGTAGCTTCAGGGTGAATCCAAATACAGCATTCAGAGCAAGTGAGAAAAAAAAAAATCATGCCGCATGGAGATTGAAGACTTCCTCCAGGAAATCTTTTGAAAATAAGCAACAAAACCTCTCAGGGATCCTGTGAACTCTCTGAACCTCTTTCCTGGGATCGCCTGCCTACTGCCGGCCTCTGAAGTGTTCGTTAGCAGAAGAGGAAGGAAACAAACAGACTGTGTGTGCCTGTAACTCCCTGTGATAGAACGCATAGATGGTCTCGGTTAAGTAGGTGAATGTGCCCACAAGACCTTCTCCACTGAGCTTAGTGGATGGACCAGTCTTTCCTCTTGGACTGGGGGAACCTACGCTTGTCTGGTAGCCAACATAGCACGTGACTTTCTTGCTGTGCTCTTTATTCTGGTTGGCTTTCTGTAGTGGTGATAAAGACCATGACCAAAAGCAACTTGGGAAGGAAAGGGTTTATTTTATCTTGCAGTGTATAGTCCATCACTGAGGGAAATGGAGGTAGGAGCTCAGAACAGGAACTGAAGCCCAGACCACAGAGGAAAACTGTTTATTGGCTTGCTCCCCACGGCTTGCCCAGCCTGCTTTTTACCCAGGATCTCCTGTCTACGGGGCACTGCCCAAAATGGACTAGACCCTTCTGCATCAAAAAACAATCCAGAAAATGCCACACATATGTGCCCCACGGGCCAATCTGATGGAGGCGATTCCTCAGTTGAGGGTTCCTCCCTTATAAATAGCCAGCTGGGCTACCTGCTCATAGTTTATAGGGGTGGGCTTTGCATGACATATGACTTCTCCTTGTCCTTCCTGTTCTTGAAGTGGCCCAGAAGGAAACAGCCAACCTGCAGTTACCTGGGAAGAACTTGTGTTTTCTCACACACTTTATTTCTACTGTGTCATCTTCTCCAGAGGACTTATTCACATATGCAGAGCCCAGTGTGTCCTGCTATAAGGAAGCTATACTTCTCTTGGACAAGGAAACATATGGAACTCATACATAAATTGGAACCACTTATCCAGTAGCTGCAGGATAGTGAACTTAGCCAACAAATGATTCAAGCCAATTTACGCAGTGTTTCTGACATTTGCATATTATATTCCACAATTTTTAACAGTAAGATTTGTTGATTTTGTTGTATTAGTAGCTGAATGTACTGGAAAAGTTAGAACCTAAAAGGTATACGCTTTTGAAAGAGCTACCATGAATTGATGTTTTATACTCAATATATAATAAAACTACTTCTATTCCCTATGGTTTTGTTTTTAAAAAGAGAATTATCACATTTCAGCTTTTTGTATCACGGATGGTACTCAATTACTCTTCACATGACCATCCTTAAAAGCAGCTACTAATTCCCAGAGAACACAGAGGAGGAAAAGGTCACAGTGGATTGTTTGGTAAAAAGATAGAAGGACATTAAGAAGCGAAAGTCCCACAAAGGGGAAGCTAGCAGAGAGACACGAACCAACGACACTATTCACATATATTGGCTCCTTTCAGGTTCAACTGATCCGTTGCTTTTATTCATTGGTTGTAAATTAACTATCCAAGTACTAGTTTCATTAAGATGTATTTACCCTTTCAAAGACTTTCTTTATCCCATCTTCCTTCTCCCCTTCCAGGCCCCTAAGCATCTATTTTTATGCCTGTTTTAGGCTTTCACATATGAGAGAAAGCGTGCAGCATTTGTCTTGATGGATCTGGTTTATTTTGGCTAACATGGTGATCTGTGTTTCTGCTCATTCTCCTACAGCCGATGTGCTTTCGTTCTTACTAACAGTTGGGTATTATGCAGTCCTTACCCACCACAATCTCTTAACCTGCTTAGCAATCAGTGGGTACTGTGCCAATTCCATGACTCAGCCATTGTGAATATTGAAGCAGTAAACATGAGTGTGCATTTTATGGTCTTTACTGTATTTCATATCACACCCAGTTGAGTTTCAAAATGCCTCAAATGTACAGCTACTCATTTATTAACAACAGCACATACCACGCTTTTTAAACACCCATTACCACAGTTTGTAGAGGTCATCCCTCAGTAACCCTTAAAGACAGAGTCTGTGCCCTGTCATAGCACATGACTATACTTCTAGTATTCAAGAGGTTGGACGTGGGAAAACATGAGGAATAATCTGCACTCTCCTTAAGAATTGCACCTAATAACCTGTGTACAGTGTGGTCCCCACTGGCACCAAGCAGCATGAACACCCTACTTTGAACAATGAAATAAGTATCTCCTCTCCTCCACAGCCATCGAGTTTAAGTTCTAGTCAATCCGTTGTGTTCAAGTAGGAGACTGGAGGGACAGTCCAGCCTGAAATGGTTTGGGTGATTGTACAATAAGGCAAAGTGTATCCTCTAAGTGAACTTTTGGGGGAAATTCCCTTTTCACCATCTTATGGTTATGATGTACATGTGTGTGTGTGTGTGTGTGTGTGTGTGTGTGTGTGTGTGTGGAGAGAGAGAGAGAGAGAGAGAGAGAGAGAGAGAGAGAGAGAGCATGTGTGTGTGCAGCACCCACAGAGACCTGAGAGGGCATCAGATCCCCTGAAGCTGAGTGACAGGCAGTTGTGAGCTGCCCAGTGTGGGTGCTGGGACCTAGCCTGGAGACCTCTGGAAGTTCAGTAAGTGCTCCTAACCACTGAGCCAGCCCTCCAGCCCACAACTTGTATTTTTTAATTGATTATGTATTAAGGTTTAGTAAGAGTGACTGTGACTATCTGTCTATGGATTACAGGATGTATCAAGTGATTTTTAAAATCAAATAGTGTATTTTCTACTTTCTCAGTGCATAGATGCATGATGTTTGCGGCCGTCTATACTGAAAATCTGTAAAACGGTGAAAACAGTTCACTGGCAGGGAAGAGTTGTCACTGGGACATCCATACAGATGTCCCTCAGTATCCACAGGGCAGGGGAGCAAGTGACACCATCTATGGATGTCCAAATTTATGAGTGTGTGCACACGCACACACACACACACACACACACACACACACACATACACGCACACATTTTATATATAACTCAGCCTATGATGTGTGTATAACCTATATGCACATAACTTCCTGTGTGCTTTAAGCCATTCTAGGTCACTTAAAATAGATGCTGCACACAGTGTGAAATTCTAAGTGGCTACTTGCTGTGTGCTATTTAAAGAATAATGAAAACAATCTATACATGGTGAATACAGATGCAGCTTTTTTTGTTCAAATGCTTAGGATGTAGAATAGATTAAATCCATGGGCACAGGACCTGAGAATCCTCACTGGACTTATCCATCCCCGAGGAAAAAGCCTGAGTCAACTGGAGGAAGCAGATGGTTGAGCACTGGGTCCCTGAGCTGGAGGCATGGCTTGCTTCAGATGCCCTGTCTGTTATGGCAGCCAGGAGTTTCACAGAACCACCACTCTGAGTCTCCTCAGTCTCTAGGAGACAGATACCAGAAAAGAGGCCTCTTGATCCCAATCGTCAGATCCAGGTTGCCGTGGATTAATCACCTTTTGTTGAAAAGACTAGTGAGGGTAGTGACGGTCCATGTATGACTTACTTCACAGCAATGGTTTCTGTAGTCCCACTGTAAATGATTCTATGCAAGCTCTTAGCCCGGTGACTCTCATAGGAGGCCCTGCTCAGATGAAATGATGCCACCTTCCACTCTAAAGATGACCGAGGCCAGCCCTGAGCTCATGTCCCTGCCTCTCAAGTGCAAAGGACATAGGAGGACCTGTCTCTCAAATATAAGGTTTTATTTTTCTTAATCTCTCTCTGTTCTCAGATTATTGCTAAAACTTATGTTCGGTCTTTCCCATGCCTCATTTTGGAATTTCTAACCCACTGCATCCTGGGACCTCATCCCCAAACCTGCTACAGGATGCTACGAAGCCTCATAGCTTCAGGACCAGGTGTGTGCTGAAAGAGTAGGTACAGAGATGTGGTTGAGTGTGAGCGTGGAAGTCACTAAAATATTAATCCAACCCCTGCAAATTAGAACCTGTAGATCCACCTATTCTCTTGGGCTTTCATCGGAGGGACTCTGGGCCAGTGTTATGGGTCGGTTTTACATCAGACTTCCACACATGCACATTGTCCAAACTCTATCCTGTTCTCACAATGCCGGACCCACTTATGGGTTTCTTAGGTTTCTGCAGCCACACTTTTCTGTTTGGTACTATGGAAACGACCCTCAGGAAAGGTTTTGAACAGCAGCATCCTCTCCGGTACATGGAGATGTTAATCCTTTCTGGAGAGAGCTTTGAACTGCCCAGTTGTTTGCAATGCTTTCGTTGGCGGCTGCTGTGGGTACCTCTGATACACAAAACAAGTCCATCTTGTCTCCAGTCTCTTAGCTGCAATTTCTGCTGGAGCTCTCTTGCCTCCTGCCTCTTTGAACTTTCCTGTTAGGACCAAGGTACACGTGTCAGGCATTTTTTAAGTGCCTATCTCATGGGCTTTACGAGACAAGGGAAAAGGCAGAGAGATAAAAAGCCTCTAACTTCTGACCTCCAACTTGATGTTGGAAGGAGGTGATGTTGACCAATGAACAAAAAGAGAAAGGAGGGAATCAGAAGATAAGATCTTCCCTCCTGTTTCTTAAGAGAGGGTGTCAAGTCTCAGTGTTCTGCCTGTCCTCTCGGAGGTGCCCCATGCTATCAAGTACACTGCATGCATGCCGATCACATAGGGACAGTTTGTTAACACATCCCGTGACCTTTCTGCTGCCTCCTCTGCCTCACTCACCTGGTTCTTTCGCATGTATTTCTCCACTGTGACAATGGTTTGCACAAACAGTTTGACTTATGCTCTACCTTTTAGAGAAATGAGACTAGCAAAATCACTCATTCCAATCCAAGAAAAGCTAAGGGATGTTCTCTCTATTCCTGCCCGAGTCAGAGTCAGCAATTTGCAAAGTGTCTAGCATTTACTGTGTCTTTAAATCCTCATAGCTGACAATGGGATAGGCATTATTTAATACTTCGAGAAGGTGAGGCCCAAGGAAACTCAAATCATTGACTCAAGAGGCGACAGCAAGGGGCCAGCAAGATGGCTCAGTGGAATCAGTGGATGAAGATCTGTTGCCAAGCCAGAGACCTAAGTACAATCCCTGGCATCCACAAACTTCTGCAAGTTGTCCTCTGATACACACACACACACACACACACACACACACACACACACACACACACACGTGCACATGCCTTGCTTCAAAGGAGTGTGTGTCTTAATGTTTTTTGTTCTCTTTGGAGTCCATGAGGGCTTCATATGATTCAATTTTCAGAAAGGTTGGGATGACTCATTGGGAACATTAAAAAAAAAAAAAATCTAAGCAGAACCTGATGAGAACCTCTTAAAAAGACAGAATGAGCAACGAACTAGAGCAGGTGGCTAAGCTGCTCTCTTCGGTGTCATTGACACATCTCTCTCTCTACAGTCACGCTGCTGAGTCAACTGGAGGTCAGCATAAAGAAGACGGAGAAACCCAAGCCAGTGGGATCCTGGGTAAGATTCTTTGATCACTGAACTTCTGCTCGTCCGCAGCATCTGGATCCCTCTGTTCTCCCCATAAAGATCTTTCGAGACAAAATTAATTTAAAGGCTTGAGCTAGAAAACTAATTCTGAAACAGAATGACATGGGCAAGCGCTCCTTGCACTGCACAGGGTGTAACTGGCGAGGTTTTAGGAGACTCCACAGGCTGAGATCCACTTTGGAAAACTGGAGGCTGAGCTCAGACTCTGTCATCCTGTCCTCTCATGCCTCCCCCATGCTATTCTGTCCCATCCCATCCCGTGTCCCACCCTGCCCCAGCTTACATGCCACCTCTCCTGGTGCTGGATTAGGCATCAGAGCTTTTCGTTTTGTGTTGTTATGTGAGAGAGACCTGCTCAGGCAATGAAGAGATCCGACCGTTTGTGGGGTGAACCATCTTCCCTTGGCACAGCATCAAAGATAAAGTGGTAAAACAGTCCTTCCTGTCATTATTAAACCATGTGTACACAGCTGTAAAATCAGGTGCATTTGTGAATTTATGGAGAAAGTGTGACTACTTTATCACCTGCCTTGGGGCTTGAGAAACATCCCAGAAGCCTCCAGGGGCTGCAGGTGCTGCTTACGATCTGGTCCTGTGAGCATCTTTGCCTGCACAGCCTGCACCCTGGGATGCCTCTCTCTTCTCATGCACTGTTCAACAGCATAGCTGCCGAACACGCCACCACTGCCCCACAAGGAATCTCCTGAAATATGGAATCCTCCATATTCTGATGCACCCTCTTCCTGAGAGCTTAAAACAAGGCTGCTTGACTGGTCTCGGATCTTAACAAGAACTCAGCTGGCAGGGAGGCGAACAGGACTGTCCTCAGCCAAGTTCTGGGGACCTGTCCCTGAGGTTGGCTCATGGGACTACATTTTTGAGGATCAAGGACTCAAAAGATTAGTTAGCTTTTTTGAGAACATTTTTGAGGATCTCTTGGACCCTATAAACATCTGCCCTTTGCAAATTTCTTGATATTTTTCTGAGTAACTGCATGGAGATTATTAGTTGGATAGGTCTGAAGTTAAGAGACAGTGAGGGCATTATTATTTTGTCTCTTCTTTAACTGTTATTTCAACACACACACACACAGAGAGAGAGAGAGAGAGAGAGAGAGAGAGAGAGAGAGAGAGAGAGAGAGAGAGAGCGAGAGAGAGAGAGCACCCTAATGGCTTGCTCTCAAAACTGTATAGAAGAATAGGTTTTTCCAGCACTGCTTGACTAAATTCATTTATCCTGAGACCATTGGCCTCATTTCAATTGGTCTCAAGTTGGCTGTTTTCCATAGAGTAGTTGTTGTGATTGGATGGGATAACATTTACATGTTAAAGCACAGAAATGGGAGCTCTGTAATTGTATATTTAAACCCCAAATTTGATGGGACAGAATAGCTTGTTATTCTGCCCCTGTTTTGTGGTTTTCATTTTCTGCTTGGGAAATTCAATCATTTTAATGTCTGAAGACGCTACTGTGAAGTATGTGGCTGGCCCACAGCATGCTCAACCATCTAGAACAGATGGAGTATAGAAGGTTTTTGCTTTTCTGTATGTTTTAGGGATGCTTTACGTGTATATGCTTTTATGCAGGAGTCAAAGATATGTGTTATGTAGGGAAAAAGTCCTATTTGGAAAAAAATATAAATATGTTGTGTACATAAGACCAACTATGGGACTTAATCCTTAAAATTTGTTTTGGAAAATAAGGTATCTACATCCAATCTTTACCACCTACTTTTTAGCAACTCTATAACTGTATGCTATTAGAGGTATTTATCAGAAAACATTTTTCTAGAATAATATTAACTTCAAGGTATTAGGATTTTAGGAGGCATCCTTAAAGCCAATGTGTGTGTGTGTGTGTGTGTGTGTGTGTGTTTGAATAGGAAACGGCCACCATAGATTCATGTCTTTGAGTGTTTGGCCATAGGAATTGGCACTATTAGGAGGTGTGGCCTTGTTGGAGAAAGTACGTCACTGTGGGGGTGGGCTTTGAGGTCTCCTATGATCAAGTGATGCCCAGTGTAGCCCACAGTCTTCTTCAGCTGCCTCCAGATCAAGATGCAGAACTCTCAGCTCCTTTTCCAGCTCCATGTCTGCCTGCACTCTGCCATGCTTCCTGCCATATTGGATAATGGACTGAATCCCTGAAAATGTAAGCCAGCCCCAATTAAATGTTTTCCTTTATAAGAGTTGCCATGGTCATGGTGTCTCTTTGTAGCAATAAAACCCTAACCAAGACAATATGTATTTCTAAAAAAGAACAACAGCTCAGATGAACACAAATGCCCTTGTTATCACTTCCAAGGATGTACCATGCAAACACCTTGCACAGTATCAATTTCCACCAAGAATAAAACAAGAACCAGTAGCATCCCTCCCACCACATAACTGGGTAGATAGAGAGCTGCCTCGGAAACAGGGGGAAACTGAGACAGAAAAACCTCTCTGAGCCAGGCTTATCATCATCAGGAAGGAGTCATCCTCCTTTCTGTTCCAAGGGGGAAACACACACACACACACACACACACACACAAACACACACTCACACACCCCTTACCACCATACTACAACACACCACACATACCATACTACACACACTTACATAACATATACAACACATACACAAACATATGCAGAGACACACATGTACACACCAACACACACATGCAAACACATACACACAACCCACACAGAGAAACATACACATATACACCACACACAGACACACATGACATATAGAACACACACAAGAGACACACATGTACACCAACACACACACACACACACACACACACACGTGCACGCGCGCATATCACACCACACCACACCACAAACACACACAAACACACAGGACACACACAACACACACCTCCAGAAACACACAGGCTCATAGGCATGCATGGCTGTGCAAAAGAGTTTGCTAGTGAATTCACCTTGCTCGGGGAGCTGACTCAAGATGAAATGCAAAGACCATAGAGGTGATGATAAAACAAGCAGGCACCCCACCACCACCCCTCAAAAGCTGTAACCTCAGGTCCAGCTCAACTTCCAGCTTCTCCTAAGAAGACCTTTATCTGCATATTTTGTCAGCTCTCCAGGCTACTGGCTTCTGACCAGCCTGCACTGGGAGAGCCTATGGGGCAGGTCAAACTGCCAAGATACAGTTAGTGATTGCTAGGGGAGAGGGTATCACTTTGTGTGGGTGTTGCCCTTGCTCCAGTATATAACCACCCCACCCCACTTGTGCAAGCAAGTCTAGTGAAACTCCATGGATCAAACATGAAAAGGGTGTGAAGAAGGTGGCAGTTCAGCCTGGAGGTTAGCCCTGAACTATAATGAAATATTCATTCAAAGAAGCTGAAATCCAATTCTTACCCCTTTTATCAGATGCCTAGAGGCCACACTTGTCCTATTGTGTTTTCTGACACATCTGAGATGAGGCACTGACCCAAAACAGAACAAGTTGAGGAGGAAACAAATGTTTCGGTTTGCATATCCCCAGTCACAGTCCACTGAGAAACCATGAAGGCAGAGACTGAAGCAGAAGCCATGAAGGGGTGCTACTTTCTGGCTTGCTCCCCTGGCTTGCTCAGCCTGCTTTCTTATAGAAGCCAGGGCCACCTGCCCAGGGATGGCTCCACCCACAGTGGGCTGGGCCCTCCCACATCAATCATTAACCAAGAATATGCCCCATAGGCTTACTGTGGCTGATCTGAAGGAGGCGTTTTCTCAGTTAAGGTTCCCTCTTCTCAGATGACTCTAGATTGTGTCAAGTTGAAAAAATAAAAAATCAAACTAACTATCATAGTTAGCACGCTGTACTTGTATCAGATAAACAAGTCTAAATAAAAGCCTTCAGAAAACAAGTCGGTTTGTTACATTGGAAATTAATTACATGTGAAATGGTAATAGGAAAAACAAAGTCTTTATAACTTACCCGAAACACTCACTTGTGTTGGAGAAACAATTTGCACCACACAACACTAATTAACATCTGTGGAAGTTACCGGCATATGATACAAACTCACTGACTTATCACACCACAGCACGAGCTCTCAGTCAGCCACACAGAAAACGGGCCACAGCAGAACAGCCTTCCATGTGGTTCTTAATATCTTTTGTACTCAGCAGGGTGCAGGGGGATTTTGCTTGTAGTCCCTCCCCCTAGATGGGTATTTAAAAGCTGTTGCTGGCGAAATCTCCTAAAATGACAAGAAGTTAGCAACAAATTAATCTCTGGACTTGGGGTGTACAGACAGGAAGAGTCTGAGACCAACATCGGCTACATATCGAGTCCCACCTTAAGAAACAAAAATCAGGACTGGAGACATGGCTCAGTGGTTAAAAGCACTGGCTGCTCTTTCAGAGGACCCAGGTTCAATTCTCAGCACCCACATGGCGGACCATGAGTGTCTGTACTTCCATTCCAAGGGATCCAATACCCACCTCTGTCTCAATGTCTACTGCACCTGCATAGTGAAGAGACAGACATGCAGGCAAAACACTTACACATAAAAACAAATTTATTTTTAAAGGATCATTTTCTATAAATCTGTATTTTATTATTGACAATCAAGAGTCCATAATTCATCTTCCTCCTTACATTTATCTAATTTGTGGGTCAGATCTTCCCTTCCACCAAGTGCCCACTACAAACCAAACTCAAGTTTTCAAGGTTAGGGACCTTTGCCTATAGATACTGAAGGGTCTCCCTGGGCCCCATCATTTCAAAACTAAAGCGTGTTCTTTCTACAGCTCCAACGACAAAATCAAGGTGTGAACTGATGTTCTTTCTTAGACACCAAGTTTATGTGACTTACAGATCAATGGATAGAGACCAGGATCAGGAGTGTGGTGGCCTTGGTACAGACAGCACTGATAAGCCTGTGTAGATTGTATAGCTTTCTATAAGTCAGCTCAGGGATGGCCAATGAGTTTCAACTAAATCAACTTCCAACAGTTGTGTATCCTTCAGGGCAAGGAAGGTTGCTGACCCCCTGAGCTGACTCTGGCTTAGTCATGCACAGCGCCATCTAAGGCTCGAGGGGGGAGGCGCAGCTAGTTTATCCTTAAAGCCTCAGTCTCGGCAAGCAGTTCTCGGTTGGCATCTTCACGAAAACCACAATAACCTAGAGATTCAAGTACCATTCATTCGCTGTCAGAACCTCCTCAAATGGTTTTCAAGACATCTGTCGATTATTAAGTTGAAATATAACAGAGATACAAGCCAATGTTTGCTCATCAGCCAGAACCTCAGCTTCTGTTTTCTGAGCAAGCTTCTCCTGTGGCCTCCAGGGGAGTGGAGGAAGTCCTTATAGAGCTTCTTCACCTCAAGGCAGGAGACGATAGGAGGCAAAGCAGGGATCCCAGAACTGGGGAGCCCAAAATGTGGGAGAGCAGTAAGCTGTGAAAATTCCTTTATCCTTAAAACATCAGCCATCTCTCAAGGACGAGGCAATAGGAGAAATAAGATGCTATAATTGTAGGACAGAGGGAAATGTCTGTTCAACCATCCAAAATCATCAGGGAAATACAAACCGACAGTGTAATGAGATGTCTTACCAAGCCTGTCAGAATGCTTGTCGTCCTAACGTTAAAAATATAAACAAGCAAAAGGCCAAAACAAACAAAGAGAAACTAGGTATGGCGGTGCACGCCTTTCATTCCAGCATTTGGGGGGCTGTGACTAGCAGAGCTCCATGAAGTTCAAGTTACCCTGGTCTACAGAGTGAGTTCCAGGTCAGCCGAGGCCACATGGTAAGACCCTGTCTCAAACAAACAAAAACCAATCATGGAAATATCCAGAAGAGACCTTTATTGCATTTATTGTCCGTGGTGCTGCAAATATTTGCAGCCATAACCTGAAGGGGGGGTAAAAATGTAACTACCACGTGATCTAAGGGTCCCAAGTACCAAACGGATACCAGCAACATCAGTATCCTTCAAGAAGCACGCTAAATGTCCATCAACCAAAGAATTGTTAGACACACTAGTGACCCGGTTGAGACATCCACGGAAGCCGATGGCAGAAAAGGGAATAGAAAAGTGTATGGGGACATTTCTGTCATTTCTGGTTTGAAATAGCAAATTAATTAATTAATTAAAACGGGCTTCTCGTTTTCCGCCACACTGCACGAATGTAACTGGGCGCGTCATCCCTCCAAAAAACCAGGATATATGAACCGATGTCATTTTACAAGGTGGTTTATTTTGAAAGCCTTTGGCAGTCCACTTTAAGAGGAACGACCTCCTGTAGAAGCTAAAAGCCTCCTATTAATCATGTCTGCATTAAGATGACAAGCGGGGGGGGTCGCACGGCAGGCTGGGTGCACTTAAAGTGGCATTAGCCAGACTCAGAACAAGATCTCCCCCCAGTCATTCATGGAGAGGCCTCTACACCTGGCAACTGAGGGGTGTCTAGAGCGTGGGGTGATCTCCAGCACGGCAGGGTTAGGGGATGTAACGGTAGCACCACGGCACCAGCTTAATCAGAGTGATTGTCAGTTGGTATTAAAGCCTAAATGCAAAGCTTGCAGGATACATTGCCACAGCACCCCAAATGCCAGCAGCTTCATCACCTCATAGATGACATCATCCACCTCATCTCTCGAATGGTGGTCAAAGGTCATTTGCACTGACAGTGCGTTGAGGTGCTTTGTTGACAGAGAACCATGGTAACTTCCTTGGGCAGTTTTTGGAGCCAAAGCCCACTTACCACACACAGATCTCACTGCTGTGGAGACCAAAGTCCGTAGGGCAAAGTTCAGAAGGGACAGAGTGAAACCATCTTTCTTGGGGCCTTTTGTGGGACTCAGTGTCTGCCGGTAACAGAAAGGAGATGGGGTGGGTGGCTTATACATTGCATCTGCTTGGCCAGAGAATTGAAGACCAATTGAAGTGAGAACCAGAGGAAACAGCCTCATGTGACCTTTACTTTGGAATAATTTTAGAGTCACAACGAAAATAAGGGAAACAGAGATGAATGAGGGGAAATCAGGCCTGTACTTTTTAACCTCTCCTTTGAAGCAATTTTCGAGTCATTTATTGTCTTGGCCACTTTTCTGTTCCTGTGAAGAGACATCACAACCAAGGCACATTTCACTTGGGGGGGCTAATGGTTCCAGAGGGTAGTAGATTCCATGGCCATCGTGGTGGGGAGGATGGTACTGGAGCAGTTGCTAAGACTTTACATCTCGATCCACAAGCATAAAGAAGAGGGGAGCGGGAGGGGGGAGGGAGGGGGAGGGGGGAGGGAGGGAGGGGGGGAGGGAGGGAGGGAGGGAGGGAGGGGGGAGGGAGGGAGGGAGGGAGGGAGGGGGGAGGGAGGGAGGGAGGGAGGGAGGGGGGAGGGAGGGAGGGAGGGAGGGAGGGAGGAGACAGAGACAAAGACAGAAACAGAGACATTACTTAAAACAGTTAAGCTGCCTGAGAAGCAAGCATTCAAATACAGGAGCCCATGGGGCCATTCTCATTCAAACCACAGCTTCCGGGTCTATCTCCTGATGTGGTCTTAGTGTGTGCTGCACATGGGGTACATTGTTTCTGTGACTTAGCACTTCGTTGTCTTGTTGTCCTTATATTTTTTTTTTTTTGTTTCCTTTTGTCCTTTACCTAAAGGAGATACGGAATTGAACCTCAGTTCGAATGTCAGATTCCCAGAATGAAAACCTTGACCTAACATTAAGTAATCTTTCTACTAAAAAGAGACTTTGCAAAGGCCACATAGTATGTCTGCCTGCTTCTGCAGTATGAATGTTCCAGTTCATATCACTCTATTTTTTTCTTTCAGAGGTACTAATCACTTAGTTCTACAAAAAAAAATATACAAAATAAAATTCAATTTTCAGCACTGGAAAGGCAGAGACAAGCAGATCTCTGGGGCTCATAGACTAGTTAATCTAGCCTAATTTAGAACAGTTCCAGGCCACTGAGAGACAATCTCAAAAAAAAAAAAAAAAGAGAGACCAAAAAAAAACATTTTTTAAGGTGGATCATGTTTGAGGAACAATGTCTGATGTCCTCCTGCAGCTTCCGTATGTGTGTGAACACACATGCATTGCCACCTGCATTCACACATCCGTGCATATGCATTACAAAAGCCACATTTCTATGAAATTTATGATTTAGTTCAGCACATTCTCAAATATGCTTGACATAGCTCGCCCTGGAAAACTATACAGATGAAACTGCTCACAATAAGCTCACGTGAAATGGGTAGAAACTTAGTTAAGATGTGCGCCTGACCTAACAACACTGCAACAGCGTCTGGCGACTTGCATTTGATGGAGTGTGGCATCATGCCTACTGTCATGGCCGGGAGAAGATGACCATGGTGGTTGGGGGATGGGGATCCTATGTGCTCTCAGATTATTGTGACTCTAAGACTAAGACCTTGCACTGTAAAGTCAAAGGACAATGCAGGGCCACAAACGGAGAACTGAATGAATGAATGGCCGTGATGAAATGACTGATACAACAATCATTTACCCCTTTACAGGTAGACAAAAAGTCAAATAACCAAATAAAGGCTAAAGTGGATCAAAGATTTTTAGCAGGTATTTATTTCACCAAGTGAAATATGTGGTTGGGCATGACACGTACAGTTTCATTGGAAACACAATTTAAGATTTTTAATAAAACATTCACTTTTATTTACTCAGCATGGAAGAAAAGAAGACATTCCACAACAGTGATTGCTAAAGATGCACATTAGTGGAACTCACATGCCCTGCTAATGGGTAAGAATTAATCCAAATGCTCTGAGAATAACCTGGCTTTATCTTACAAAGCTACCAGGGTGAGTGGTCTCCATGAAGTACCAGGCTGCTGCTAGCTGTCTCGTGGTGCCTGTACACTGGTTTTCTTTGTAGGAACAGAACGCTATCGCAGTCTGGCTGGACCCGTGGCCAACCGGCTGTGTGGATTTCCTGATCTCTTCACTGGGAGACGCTGGGTGCAGCAAAATGGCTGTTTCAGTGGCTGGGGCTAGAGCAGTTTAAGCATCTGGTTTGATCTCAGTGGTGGAAGCCATGGAGTGAGGAGAGTCCCTAAAACACACCACACCATCAGGAGACAGATGGCTAAGGCTCCCTTTATGCCCTGTGGCTCAGGTGTGACCTGCCCTCTGCAGTGTGCAGCTGTCATTTTGTCTGCTTTAAATATTGCCTAATAGAAACATAAGAAAGATCAGGGAGAGTCTTTCTCTTTGGTTTAGGTGAATCTGCATTCTGAAGGCTGAATATCCCAGGCCCTCTCACCAGCTGCCTACCCCCTCCCCAAGAAACCCACTTTCCTTCCCCCATTCACTCATAGTCGTTACTATATGTCAATGCCCCACGTGTGGCCACTTAGCCTGATCTCCCTCACTTTCTGAAGGGACACTAGCCCACTAGAGCATATGGCTCTGACAGGTCTTGCCCTTTTTCTCCAATTCCCTCTGCCTTGCTAAAAGACTGTTGGATCGAATTCCTAAAGCTAGTCACAAAGGTCAATTTTCTTATTTGAACAATTAACCTCAGATTTGCATGTTTAGTCTCCAGTGGATGGACTGTTTGGGAAGGATTAGAAGGTGTGGCTTTGTTGGAGTGGGCATGACCTTGTGCTTGGAGGATTCCCATCAAGAAGCCTAGTCTCTCTCTCTCTCTCTCTCTCTCTCTCTCTCTCTCTCTCTCTCTCTCTCTCTCTCTTCCCCTCCCCCTCTCTCTTACCTTCCCTCTCTCTATCTCTCTTCCTTACTCTTTTTCTCCCCTTCTCCTCCCACCTCTGCCTGCTGCCTTGTGGCTCCAGATATAAAACTCTCAGCTGCTGCTCCAGCACCATGTCTGCTTTTGTCCTACCACACTTCCCACAATGATGATAGTAGACTAACCACCCTCTGATACTGTAAATCAGCCCCCACTTGTACGCTTTCTTTTAGAAGAGTTGCTTTGGTCATTGTGTCTCCTCACAGCAACAGAGCAGTAACTTAGACATTCGCCACCCACCCAGTGTCTCAGCTCTTACCCTTCAGCCCTCTCTGAGATCATCGGCTCCCAGAAGTCAGTTAGAAACTGGTCTGCCTCTTCATATCAGATCCCGTGACCTCGCTGCTTTGGGGTAAACTGAGAGGAAAATTTAAATCTCTTCATTTTCAGTTTTGGTGTATCTCAAGTGCATCTGAAGTGCTAATTTTGAGTAACACAATTAGAAGTGTACGATTTATCCAATTTTGTCAAGCTATTTTGGAGAAGAGAGGCGGCTCTTATTTAGATTTTGCTTTTATCTGAATGTATGTGCTTGCCAGCATGTAACAGCTGTTATCTCTCCAGATGTAGAGGTAGCTTTTAAATGGAGGCTGTCAGCTAGCATCTTGGCTTGCTTATTGCCATCAAACCGGATCTCTTGGTTTTAACCACCAGCCAGCAATCTAAATCCCACGTGAGATGAGGCAATGTATTCTTCCTCCAAAACTCTCTCCCTGACACCTGGGTACCGGGGTGTCTTCCTGCAGTGCCCAGTTTTCCTCATTGCCTTGGCCTTGCCATGCCTAATGTGTGACCTGTTATGGCCTACACCCTTCGCCCTGTCCCTTGGCAAAACTACAACCACAACAACTGAGAATGGTTATCTCAAGGGCTGGTGTCTTCAGTTGTGGAAGCTCTCTTTTCTTTCTCAGTGTCTCTTTCCATTTATCCCAGAGCAAAGTCTCATGTTCCAAGACAACAGCTAACCCTTTTATTGGTGTCTTCTTTTAAGATATTAATATATGGGGGGTTGTGCTAGAGATGGCTCAGTGGTTAAGAGTACCAGATGTTTTTGCAGAGGATCCAGATTCAATGCCCAATACCCACATAGAGGCTCCAATTCCAGGGGATCCGTCACCCTCCTCTAGCCTCCTAAGGCACCAGGCATCCACATAGTGCAATTGCATACGCTCAGGAAAAAGCACCCATACAACATAAAAAAAATTAAAATGTAAAAGATAGTAAACCAAATGAGCATATTGAGAACCTGGCGGTTGTCTTTCCAAACTGTGGGATGAAACTTACTTTCCTTTAGTCAGAACGTCATCTCTCTTATATGAACCAAAACCAGCTATGACTTCCTTTATTTGTAGCTACTGAAGAGATTCCCGATGACTTAGTATTCTAACTACAGCAGCTAATGCCTTGTCAATGCGTACTGCATGTTCAGCGCGACCTTCAAAACACTTTACAAGTTCATTAAGTTTATCCAACCCAACCTAGAAGGTACTTGGAGCCAGATCCAGAACTGGCTCACCACCATCAGGACTCATAGCCTGCCTGAAAAGAGCTGAGAACCCAGAGACTCAGGAGTTCCCTCCTGAGCCCACAGGTGAGCCCCCACTTTCTCTCCACTGACTACCTGGGAAGAGACCACCGAGAACCCTCAGGGCACAGGCATCATCACAGTACTACTTGGGTATGGACCCTTCCAGACTCCATTTGCCCCCCCTCTGCCAGAGCCAGCCTATCACCATTGGAGCTCACAGCCTGCCCATAGAGAGCTGGGCAGCCAGGACCGATCTCCCTCTGGAGCCCATGGGCCCACAGACTCACAGGAAAGACAAGTTCCAATCAGAGACAACAAGATCAACTAACATCAAAGATAACAAGGTGGCAGAGGCAAGCACAAGAACCTAAGCAACAGAAACCAAGAAACCTGGCAACATCAGAACCCGGTTCTCCCACCACAGCAAGTAGTGAATATCCCAACACACCAGAAAAACAAGAGTTGAATTTAAAATCACACCTCATGTTGATGATGGAGAGACTCAAGAAGCACATGAATAATTCCCTTAAAGAAATTCAGGAGAACACAGGTAAACAAGTAGAAGCCCTTGGAGAAATGCAGGGAAACACAAGCAAACAGGTGAAAGAATTGAACAAAACCATCCAGGATCTAAAAGTGGAAATAGAAGCAATAAAGATAACACAAAGGGAGACAACCATAGAAATAAAAAACATTGGAAAGAGGTTAGAAGTCATAGACATGAGCATTACCAACAGAATACAAGAGATGGAAGAAAAAACCTCAGGGGAAGAAGATACCATAGAAATCATTGACACAACAGTCAGAGAAAATGCAAAAATCTAATAGCACCTAACCCAAAACATTCAGGAAATTCAGGACATAATGAAAAGACCAAACCTAAGGATGATAGGTGTATAAGAGAGTGAAGACTCCTAACTAAAATGCCCAGTAAATATCTTCAAAAAATACAGAAGAAAACTTCCCTAACCTAAAGAAAAAGATGACCATGAACATACAAAAAACCTACAGAACTCCAAATAGATTAGACCAGAAAAGAATTTCCTCCTGACACATAATAGTAAAGTACCAAATGTTCAAATCAAAGAATGTATACTAAAAGCAGTAAGGGTAAAAGGACAAGTAACATATAAAAGCAGGCCAATCAGAATTACACCAGATTTTTCAACAGAGACTATGAAAGCTAGAAGATCCTGAAAAGACATCATATAGACCCTAAGAGAACAAAAATGCCAGCCCATGTTACTATATCCAGCATAACTCTCAATTACTATAGATGGAGAAACCAAGATATTCTAGACCAAACCAAATTTACATAATATCTGTCTAGAAATCCAGCCATACAAAGAATAATAGATGGAAAACTCCAACACAAAGAGGGAAACTACACCACAGAAAAAGCAAGAAAATAATCTTCTTGCAACAAAACCAAAAGAAGAAAAGCACACAAACATAATTCTACCTCTAACAACAAAAATAACAGAAAACAACAATCACTATTCCTTAATATCTCTTATCAATGGACTCAATTCCCCCAAAAAAGAGACATAGACTACCAGACTGAATACATAAACAAGACCCAGCATTTGCTGCATACAGGAAACTCATCTCAATGACAAAGATAGACACTACTTCCGAGTAAAAGGCTGGAAAAAAACATTCCAAGCAAATGGTCCCAAGAAACAAGCTGGAGTAGACATTCTAATATGAAATAAAATAGTTTTTCAACCAAAAGTTGTCAAAAGAGATTAGAAAAAAATACTTTTTACTCATCAAAAAAAATCTATCAAAATGAACTCTCAATCCTGAACATCTATGCTCCAAATAAAAGGGCAAGCATATTTATAATAAAAAAAAAAACTTTACTAAAGCTCAAAGTATATATTACACCATACCCAATAATAGTGGGAGACTTCAACACTCCCCTCTCATCAGTGGACAGATCGTAGAGACAGAAACTTAACAGAGACACAGTGAAACTAACAGAAGTTATGAACCAAATGGATTTCACAGACATTTATGGAATATTTTATCCTAAAACAAAAGAATATACCTTCTTCTCAGCACTTCATGGTACCTTCTCCAAAATTGACCATAGAGTTGGTCACAAAACAGGCCTCAACAGATACAAGAAGATGTAATAATCCCATGCATCCTATCAGATCACTACGGACAAAGGATGGTCTTCAATAACAATAAAAACAACAAAAAAGCAAACATACACATGGAAGTTGAACAATGCTTTATTCGGTGATCACTTGGTCAAGAAAGAAAGAAAGAAATCAAAGATTTTTTAGAATTTAACAAAAATGAAGATACAACATACCCAAGCTTATGGGATACAATAAAAGCAGTGCTAAGAGGAAAACTCATAGCTCTGAGTGCTTCCAAAAAGAATCCAGAGAGAGCATACACTAACAGCTTGACAGCACACCTGAAAACTCTAGAACAAAAAGAAACAGTGACACCCAAGAGGAGTAGTTGGCAGGAAATAATCAAACTCAAAGCTGAAATCAACCAAGTAGAAACAAAAAGAACTATACAAAGAATCAAAAAAAACAGAAGCTGGTTCTTTGGGAAAATTAACAAGATTGATAAACCATTAGCCAGACTAAATAGAGGGCACTGAGTACCCAAATTAATAGGATAAAAAATGAAAGGGGAGACAAAACTGAGGAAATTTAATAAATCATAAGATCCTACTACAAAAGCTTATACTCTACAAAACTGGGAAAATCTGAAGGAAATAGACAAATTTTATAGACAGACACCAGGTACCAAAGTTAAATCGGGATCAGATAAACCATCTAAATAGTCCCATAAGCCCTGGAGAAATAGAAACAGTCATCAAAAGTTTCTCAAACAAAAAAGCCCAGGACCAGATGGGTTTAGTGTAGAATTCTATCAGAGCTTCATAGAAAGCCTAATACCAATACTCTCCAAACTATTTCACAAAATAGAAACAGAGGGAACACTACCCTACTCATTTGTCAAAGCCACAATTACACTCACACCTAAACCACAAAACAACCTTACAAAGTAAAAGAACTTTAGGCCCATTTCCCTCAAGAACATCGATGCAAAAATATTCAATAAAATTCTTGCAAATCGAATCCAAGAACACATCAAAATGATCATTTATCATGACCAAGTAGGTTTAATTATAGAGATGCAGAGATGGTTCAAAATATGGAAATCCATCAACATAATCCACTATATAAACAAACTCAAGGGGGAAAAAAACCCACATGATCATCTCCTTAGATACTGAGAAAGCATTTGACAAAATTCAACATCCCTTCAGAATAAAGGACTTAGAAAGATCAGAAATTCAAGACCCATACCTAAACATAGTAAAAGCAATATACAGCAAACCAGTAGCCAATATCAAACTAAATGGTGAGAAACTTGAAGCAATCCCACTAAAATCAGGGATTAGACAAGGCTGCCCACTCTCCCCCTACCTATTCAATACAGTATTGGAAGACCTAGCCAGAGCAATGAGACAACAAAAGGAGATCAAAGGGATGCAAACTGGAAAGGAAGAAGTCAAAAATATCACTATTTGCAGATGATATGATAGTATATTTAAGTGACCCCAAAAATTCTACCAGAGAACTTCTATAGCTGATAAACAACTTTAGCAAAGTGGCTGGATATAAAATTAACTCAAACAAATCAGGAGCCTTCCTCTCTCTACTCAAAGGATAAGCATGCCGAGAAAGGGAACTGACACCCTCACAATAGTCACAAATAATATGAAATACCCTAACCAAGCAAGTGAGGGACCTGTATGACAAGAACTTCAAGTCTCTGAAGAAGGAAATTGAAGATCTCAGAAGATGGAAAGATCTCCTATGCTCATGGATTAGAAGGATCAACATAGCAAAAATGGCCAGCTTGCCAAAACCAAGCTACAATTCAGTCACTGATTCAATGCAGTCACAACCAAAATTCCAACTCAGTTCTTCATGGAATTAGAAAGAGCAATTTGCAAATTCATTTGGAATAATAAAAGCCCAGGATAGCAAAAACTATCCTCAACAATAAAAGAACTTCTGGAGGAAATCACCATCTCTGACCTCAATCTATATTACGAATTAATCCTGATTTAAGAAAAACAAAAAAACAACTGCATGGAATTGGTACAGAGACCAGCAGGTAGATCAATGAAATAGAACTGAAGACCCAGAAATAAATCCACACACTTGATCTAAGACAAAGGGGTTAAAAACATTCAATGGAAAAAGAACATCTTCAACACATGGTTCTGGTTCAACTGGCAGTCAGCATGCAGAAGAATGCAAATTGACCTATTCTTATTTCCTTGTACAAAGCTCAAGTCCAAGTGGATCAAAGAAATCCACATAATACCACATACACTGAAACTAACAGAAGAGAAAGTGGGGGAAAAGCTTAGAACACATAGGCACAGGGGAAATTTTCATGAAGAGAACACCAATGGCTTATGCTCTAAGATCAAGAGTTGGCAAGTAAGACCTTATAAAATTGCTAAGCTTCTGTAAGGCATAGGACACTGTCAAAAGAACAAAACAACAACCAACATATTGAGAAAAGATCTTTACCAATTCTACATCTGATAGAGGTCTAATATCCAATATATACAAAGAACTCAAGAAGGTAGACTTTAGAGAACCAAATAACCTTATTAAAAATGTGGTACAGAGCTAAACAAAGAATTCTCTACTGAGGAATACTGAATGGCTAAAGAACCTAAAGAAATGCTCAAGATCCCTAGTCATCAGGGAAATGCAAATCTAAACAACCCTGAGATTCCACCTCACACCAGTTAGAATGTCTAAGATCAAAAACTCAGGTGACAGCAGATGCTGGCAAAGATGTGGACAAAGAGAAACACTCCTCCATTGTTGGTGGGGTTGTAAGCTGGTACAACAACTCTGGAAATCAGTCTGGAGGATCCTCAGAAAATTGGACATAGTACTACCTGAGGACCCAGCTATCCCACTCCTGGGCATATACCCAAAAGATGCTCCAACATATAACAAGAACACATGTTCTACCATGTTCATAGCAGCCTTATTTATAATAGCCAGAAGCTGGAAAGAAACAAGATGTCCTTCAGCAGAGGACTGAATACAGAAAATGTGGTGCATTTACACAATGGAGTACTACTTAGCTATTAAAAACAATGACTTCATGTCATCATCATCCTATGTGCTATGTCTGTCTAATCCCTATCTAGGGGCAGTCTTTTGTCCCTCTTTAGGACAAACATCCCTGACTCCCTTGTTCCTTTCTCCTCCTCCCTCTTACTTTCTCTCTCCTGTCTTTGTCCCTTATCCCTGCCCTTGGTCCATCTGTAGCAAATAAATCTCTCCGTGCTGAAAACTTGGTCTTAGGATGTCTTGAGCTAATACTTTTCCTTTCAATAGATTCATTTTGTCTCTGTGTGTTTGGTTACACAATGAAAATTCATCAAAGGGTTATGTGAAGTCAACCAACCCTTAACCCTTCTCTGCCAGACATCAAAGCCTGAGACCTTCAGTGTCGTACTGAACAGTAAGTTTGCAGCTGCATAAAATAGAGAGAGAAGGAAATGGCTCATATTACCCTTGGGTGAAATGAGACACAGAAAAGCTATGCATATCATCATTGGTTTCTGGATATAATCACATCTCCTTTATATGTAAGACCGAAATTGAGTCTTATTTACTCAAGACTCTCATGAATGAGATGAAAGACCGGGGATCAAAGCAAAAGCAATAGGTTTATTGGTCCAGTGCACTGGGGTGACCTACATCCAGAGGAGAGGCAACCCTGAACTTCCCGTTAGTACAGTTTTTATACATTTTGTAGAGGGCGAGGTATAGTAGTGGTGATTAGCCATGCAAGCATTGGTGGGGTCATTTGACTTTTAAGGTGATTGGCTGCTGTCGACTTGAGCCACATTGGGGTTCTCGGCCCACACTCCAGGAGCTAAGCTGTGCTGGGATTTCCCGATCCTTACTCCAGGAGCTAAACTGTTCTGAAATAGGGGCAGGTGTTGGGATAAGACAGAAACATTTCTTCCTGGGAGGAAGGGGTGATTGGTGCCCTGAAGACACTCCAGGGACTGTAGCTAGATAAGATTGAAGCATTCTTTCTTGGAGAGGAGGGGTTATTTGGCACCTTGAGGCTGGTGGAAAATTATTAGCCTTTTTTTTTCATATGCACACACCTGTTTGGTTATAGGGTTGTTTTGAAGATTCATTTTAAATCCATGAGTATTTTGCCTGCTTGTACATCCATGCCTTGTCGTGTGCATGAAGTGCTTGCTGCAAAGACCAGAAAATGAAGCACCTGGAACTCAAGTTTAAGATGTTTGTGAACCACCATGTGCTGAGAACTGAACCCAGGTCCTCTGCAAGACTAGCGAGTGTTCTTAACCACTCAGATATCTCTCCAGACCCTAATTTGAGAATTTTTAATAAAAATAAAGAAAAGTAAGTGTTAAACCTCAGAAAATATCTGATAAAGTCAACACTTTACAAGTTAGGATTCCTCCCAGACATCAGTGGAGGCCCTGGAAGCTTAAGTACAACACACAATGAACGGCTCTTTGGTAACAAAGCTTTAAAAAAGTATCTCTGGACCTGCATGGAGGAGGAGGAGGAGGAGGAGGGGGAGGGGGAAGGAGGAGGATGGAGGATGGGAAGGGGGAAGGAGGAGAAAGGAGGAGGAGAAAGAGAAAGAGGAAGAAGAAGAACAACAACAATAAGAAATAGTAGAAGTAGTACAATGTACCTTTGCTAAGGTGAGAAACATGTCTGGAAGAGTGATAAGGCCCAAAGCTGGATTTCTATATGAACAGCTGTTCTTGTCAGCTAATCCTCACTAGATGTCTGATAGATGATCAGACTTTCCCAAACCTGCCCTAAATCCCAAGATAATTAAGATCTATGATCAGATTCCAAGAGCTTCTCTCCTAGACTAGTAAAGGAGAGAGTACATTTCACTACACAATTTGAAAACAGAAGCCAACCATGAAGTTTAAATCACTTACTAGTCCGGCTTCAAAGAACTCAAGTTTAATGGCTTGTCTTTAGGCACAGCAGTGGTGGTTAGTGCAGCAATAAGGTGGGTCCTATTGTTGTATGTGGCAGACGGAGTGATTGGGGCTTCTTTGAATGACATGCAGTACCCATGTACAGGTCTGAGAAGTCAGGGACAGTGGCTGAGTGCTGTTCCTAGAGCACAGCCCCCTGGATCATGCTTAGCTGGGGTATGACCCACCTTCCTTCATGGTTTCCCTAATCTCATATGTCACACTGCACAATCAATTCTCAGGACCCTTTCTACTCGTTGCCCCACAAGCTTCAGACTACTCAAAAGATAAGCAAGATTCCTCCTTGGTAGCATGTATGTAGATTGTCATGGCTGTCTGTCCAATAATTACTCCTTAAATTGTACATATAACTTATGTGTTCTCCAGTATTATACCTTTTAGAAATTGAAAGTGAAGTTATACAATGAGAAAAAAAATTGAATTCTTCTTGCCTAAATTTATTGGCATATCTTATCCTCTTTTGGCCATGGTCTTGCCCACTCAGCCCCACAAGCCATGCCATGCAGACATGAGTTCTTAAGTCTTGAGTGCCACTTGGATCAACAAAGTCTGAAAACCTAATCTTTGTATAAGTGTGGCCATTGAAGAATACTGAAAATTATGTATTAAGAATTGACAGGTGAATAACAGACCTGACACTGAAAACGGGCAGCATGTTTTGACATGAAAACTGTCTCTAAGTGGCTTGCCCACTTGAAAAAACACCTCCCAGCCCCCACCCCATTTTTCTAGGCTGGAACCAAGAAACCTTAAGACTTGTGACCTCTGACCCTGAGGGCAGACCTGCCCCTTAACTGCCACAGAATACTGGGAAAGTTCTTAACTGCCACCAACAGCAGGGCCAGTCAGATCTCTTTTCAAACCCGAGGAAGCAAGGACCCTGGGAGTGTCCTTTGAAACCAAAGTACGTTCAGACATTTCTGCGATACCATGTGATCCTGAAGGAAAACAGACTGAAGTAGGAGGATGAGGAGGAGTCCTTAGAGAAAACTCCTGTGAATAAAGAAATTTAGCCAGTTGAATGTGATGGAGCATCAATGCCTGTCCGCCAAGCAGCAGGACTGTGGAGCTCAGAGGAAAGCTGGGCAGAACATGGCTTCTGCAGCTGTGCCTGCTGACTCGCTCAGATCAGAGGAGGGATGTACTCAGAAAGGAGAGGGATGGGATATGATGGGGCAAACCACATCACATAAACAAACCACCTATGGGGCAGTGGTCCAGTCAAGTGGAGGTGGGAACAGGGTGTGGCTGATGCTGTGGGGGTTGGGCTATGTGTGGGACAGGGGCGTTGGGGAGGACCTGGTGGTTGTTGAGCTCATTTCTACAACCACCCCATACAGCTGCCCCCCCCCCGAAGCAGCCTGTTTACACTGGCTGGTAAATGAGTAAGGGCTATGCACTAGACATTGTGTATTGGGTGGGGGCTGGCTGGTATGAATCTGGAATTCTTCTGAGGGATTGAAGGTGCCGTAGCCAGGGCGAAGAAAGAAATCATCCTGGCCCAGGCTGGCTGCTCTCACGTCTCATAGATCTCTCATAAGTCTGTTCTTCGCTGGGACTCCCTTTCCAACTCTGTGCCCTTTCTGAGAAAGGGATGAGGAAAGAGTGGGGGTCTGCAAACACTCACTCAGACTCAGCAAATATTCAAGGGAGGGTACAGGCTCCCATCCATAAACAGATGGGTGCTAGGAGGGCCCACCCCAGGGACACATGGAGAGCAGGAAGTCCCCCAACCCCCAGACAGATGGGAGATCAGGAAGACCCGTCCTATATCTTCCTTCATCACTAGATGAACCCATTCCTGTCAGTGTGTTTTCAAAAGAAATTTATCACACCAAAATATTAAAATTGCTATTTATCTAATCTATAACATCTACTATAGATAAATAATCAGTGCCTCCAAAGGCCGTTAAAGGTCAGCGGCTGGACACAGCCTCTTGGAGCTGCTGGGAGAACAGACTCTAAGTGTTTGGGGTTAGCTTATACTTCAGAACCCTCTTCTCACCTCCATTATGCTGAGGTTTGCAAGGGCTGCTGTAGGCTTCCCTCTGGCTGCCTGGCCCCAGCTAGTTTGGGTTCCCTTAGGCACCTTCTCTGTGTTCTAGTCCTTTAAGATCCTAGCCAAAGTCGTTAGTGGCAAACACATTTTTCCCCACCACTTTCTGTGCCCATGATTCCTGCAGAGGAGATCTTCAAGGCCAGTCCTAAGATATCCTAGGACACAGCTCATCACTTTGCTTGTTTAACGTAGCTAATACAGCTGTTGTTGGGACTGGTCTAAGTCTTGTCTAGAATACTGGTCAAGCCCAGCAGAAGTTGGCTGCTTTCACTCACTCTCCAGGCTTTTCGGGATCCATCTGGGGCTTTGGAAGCACAGGTCTGTCTCCATTGAAGCAATCTTGTGGGATTGGACCAGTAGTGGGGCTAACCGCTCTGAATGCAGAGGCTCAGGCTGGTTGGTATTGTCAGAAGCACCTAGTGTTGGTGAGTTTGGAGCAGTGTTCGACCTTTAGTTGACTGGAAATCTGTTGAAACAGACTAGGAACAGGAAGAAAAGTTTAGGGTAGTGGGTAGGGTGTGCCAGCCATACCCTGTAGGGACTGAGGGAGGCTGACAGCCTGGCTGTTGGGTCCATTTTGATATGTTAAATAGGCACCTTGGCTAGTCATTTGTCCCAGGCTTGACACTGACCATCAGTGCCAGCAGGACTCTGATTTTAAAAGGATTTAGCTCATAGTAGGAAAGTTCTAGAAAGTGTGGTCTGGATGCTGAACTCCTGAGCTGGTTGCAATGAGAAATCTATGTTGACACATTGTCTAGTGACTGGCAGGAAGTTTGGAAACTCTGGGTTCCTATAAATTTCCTACAGTGGAGTTTGCTATTCTGGTGAAGGACCAGTGTGACATGGTGACATTAAGGGCCTGGGTATTGTTTTCATGTCATCTGTTGGATGAGTTTGGTCACACCATTGGCCCTCTGACCTTGGTCTTTACCCAGATTTAGGAAACTGGGCAATTCCTAATAAGGGGGGTGATTCCTGAGACCTCTGTGGATCTTCAGACTTATAGAGAATTAAGGGGCCAATAAGGTGCACTGAGCACGGTGGATAAGGGCTGTACTGGTTTTGAGTCCTGTCCCGTGTGAGTCTGAAAGAGCCCTTATGAGTGACAGTGATGTCTCCTGACTTTGGAAGCTCTGTAAGCCATTTGCTTCCAAGATATTCAAGACACGACACCCACCTCCAACACAGGAGGGCCCCCAGTGGACACCAGTTCTCCACATCTGCCTTCTGCCTCCTATCCCTTTGCGTGCTGAACAGACCAAAGTTTCCACTGCGAAGCAGAGCACTGAAGCTCTGTTTAAAACATCCAATGATGAACTAGTGTTAAAAACAAAAACAAAACCCTTGGCATAAAATTTTTGATTCTTCACAGTCTGGCCCAAGCTTTCCTTTCTCTAACGTGGCTTCCTGACCCTCTCTCCTGCATCATTCCTCTAATCATTCAAGGTGCATCAGACTAAACATCACCGTGCCTCTCTGCTTCGGACTGTGCTACAGTTCCTAGTCTCTCCTCTGGCCAACACCTTCTGCCTACAAGGCGGGTCCCTGCCAGAACTAGCTAACACCAACTACATCGTGGTCCTCCCAGTTGCTCTTACTTCAAAGGTGCCTGCCTTACCCCACCCCCACTAAATCTATTTTTTCCAAAGGTCTCTTCCAGGCCTAACCTTCATTTTCCCGGCTCTTGTAGCTTTTAAAGTGATAGGGATGGTCCTTGTGTTCCGTATCCCCCATGTTGCCTGACAGTGCACACATAGGAAGACATACAGTGCATGCTGAATAAAATGTAGGAACAGATAACATGTGAGACAGACCATCTGAAGATGCTTCAACCGTTTCTTTCTAACCCTGAATGGCACACGTCTCCCTCAGCCACACTCTGACAAGTCTCCTTCAGCCACGATTTATTTTTTTGCATCCTCAACTGCCTGCCTTTGCATGCATGTCACCTGACTCAGATCAGTTGTATTACTGCATGCCCAGATCCTAAGCTAGAGTCAGATGACCCTCTTTCTTTGGATTACTGGGGGGGGGGGGCCCAGGGGGAATGCCCTGGGCTAGACCCACAACTGGAAAGTCAAAAGTTACAGTTTGTACAGTGTGTCTTTAAGCATAGTTTTTGACCCCATGCTAAGATTAAAAGGGTAGATAGATATCTCAATGCAGATTTTATTTTCCTAGATACCTCCTAGGTGCCAAATTATGGTTTATCTATGTTCTTAAGGGGTGGGGGAGATCTGATTCTGTAGTGATTTTTCTCCAAGGAACAAAGGCTGAGCAGGATCTTATTGTAGGTAATTAGGAATGCTCTTTAAGAGGGGGAAGTGCTACAGGTGGCGTTCTAGCCTGCTTTTACAAGCCAGTCCTAGCACAGCTCATAAAATGTATGAATCACAAGTAGTGTACTTCATAATACAAGCATGGAGTATAGACTGCCTCCAGGATGCTGTGCTGTGAAATTACGGGTGAGTTGGGGGAACGGCCTTCAAATGAAAGCTGTTCTAATGATAAAATTCTAAGGAAATCATCAACATTGTACTGGAGTGACATTCTCATATTCTCTGCTAATTTGTCAACCAAAGTTGGAGAAGGACAAATGAGCCATCTGACTTGGGACTAAGTTCATCCTGTTGAGAAAAGCAAAATCTTCCAAAGCCAAAATGAGTTACAAATTCAACCTCTCATGAAGCCCAGGGGTGTGTTGACAGTCCCTAGGTCTTTGGGGCTGTTATTCATTTACCATGATTATCAATAGACAGCCAGTGTTTGCTTTTCTTAATCTAATTAAAGCCCGTTGCTTCACAGACAGATGGGGAAAGGGCCATTTACAGCATAATTTCATCCTAGAACAAGTATCAGAAAACCTACAGAGCCTAAGGCAGGATGGTTTGATACTAAAGTCTGGGTATGGCTTATCAAAAAGCCTTTTGATCAATCTCCCCCCACCCCTTTGGTATGTGTTTTCTCAACACGTGACTACTAAAGAATGGAAACAATCCCATCCCCCTCCTTCGCTATCCAAAGTCTATTCCAGCTCCCTCTGTCCTCCACAGAGCAGATCAAAATCTATCTGTTCTACAAACCTGACCATGTCCTGCACCACCCAAACTACACACCCCCGAGTTAAAAGTGCTCAAAGGTTGGTCCTCCGTTGCTCCTAGGATGAAGTCCAAATTCTTTATTTTGGCCTATGAGTCCTGCAGGATCTAGCCCTCTGATTTAGTTAACCCTACCCCACCTATCAGTCCCCACCAACTTCACTGTTTCTTCTGCTTTCCAGTTATATGAGAGATGCCTCGGTCAGCTTGCATGCTCTCTCGTCTTTGTCTTCTCCGTTCCCACATCCCCCTTTTGTGTGTGTCTGCTTAAATACATGTCAGAATGGGGTCTTTGGGTGGGACTAAAAGATTTAACCAACTACCCCATCCCCATACCACAGCATAGACTGTTGGGGGAAGGGGTGTTTTGACCTCCCCTGGGCAATGGAAGAAAAAATTGATTCCAAATTAAAGGCTAGCTCTCCTGGGGAGATGGCTCTGTCCACTAAGGATATAAGTGTGGTCTCTTTATCTGTCTGTTTGATTTGGCTTGATCTCAACAAGACAAAGGATCACACTGACACAGTCACATTGACAAGATTCACCAAAAGAGGTTACTTGGTTGGTTGTTGCCTTTTGTACATTTCATGAGAAAATAATGTAGGAAAACAAGAAACCACAACTCACCCTACTGACTTGTGATAAATGTGACAATTTCCATGGACACTTGGGAAAAGTATATTGTACTACTGTGATTGCTCAGAAAGATAATTTTGCATTCCAGTGTGCTATCTCTCTATCCTGTAGCTTTTATTCCTACAATTAAGAGCCTGGTCCACATATATAGTTAGAATCTAAAATTTTCATTGGCTTCGTTATTTCAAAATACCTGGTTAATGACCTGCATTCATTTTAAGCTGTTTTAATACCAAAAGCATCTTCTTAAATAACTCACATTTGATCCATTAAGAATCTACTGCAGTTCCAAGACTTGGCTCCTTACAAACACCCTGCAGTTCTCTGGGTGATTAATGGATGTGCCTAGGGTGTAACTGAGTGAATGTTCTGATACTTGCTGGCTCTTTGAAAGCCTTTTTTTTTTTTTTTTTTTTTTTTTTTTTTTTTTTTTTTAACTGAAAGCTCTTTCTAGTCATCATGTGTGGTGTTTCCTGCCTTTTTCTTCTTCCAGAGGCTCTTGCTCCTTCTCCTCCAGCCCCACTGCTGACATTTATTTTCATTTTTTTTTAATGTGCAGCCTTTTCATGGCTTCACTTTTATAGGCGTCACATCTTCCCAAGTGTCTTGATGTTTTGGTTGATGAGGGTGACTCTTGATGCTTCGTGCTTCCCAGGTTGCTTGACATACAGTCTGGAGACTGTCCTATAACCGATGAGACAACGAGTGAAGGGGCTTGTGACACGGAACTCCAAAAGATAAACTGCTTACAGAATTCTCCAAATCCAGATAGGTATAATTAAGTTGTGAGCCAAACAGAACTTACCTAGCATTCGTAGTTTTGCAAACTGCTTAAGATTCCCTAGAGCTGATTTCAATCAGTAAATTGATTGATGATGGTATCAGATACTAGGCAGGGTCTGGTGTGGCCCAGAGATGACCCCATCCCTTTTCTCTTCCTGGAAAACCTTACTCGGGATGGCAAGGAGAGACAGGCCTTTGCCCCCTACCATCCCAGAGCATTCATGGAGGCAGTACAACAATATCCAATTCTCAAGCGACATGGAGAATTTCTCAAGATCTATTCATGCTAAATAACCCAACCAACAATTTAATAATGACTTGAGAACAGGTTCAAAATGAAACTGAAATAAATTCAAGCATTTATTTAGGAAGGGACAAGAATCCTTCCTGAACATGGTGTAGAAACATAGATAATCTACCTAGAGACAGGTTACCAGTACAGCCTCGAAAGTGCGGTGCAAGGGATTATGGGAAAGAGCCTAGAGGCACAAGAAGAAAAGGAACCGATGGATTTATAAAAAAGGGGGGAGGGGAACTACGTTAGTGGAAAGGGAGTCTCAGCATGGCCAGCCTCTGCACCCTCTATCCTGGGAAGGAGCAAGGATCCTGTCGAGGGGTGGCTTAGGTACTCAACAACCAATACCCTCTGTGAGGGAAGGAACATGAGGAAGCCAGTGGGCTGGGATGTAGGTGCCTTCGCCTCAGGTCTAGGTTCATTGTGCTACTGGAAAGTTGCACACTGCCAGATGGAAGTCCTTTAAAGGAGCCGTGCCAGATCATTTACAAGCTGTGTGGAAGAAAGGCAAGCCCCATTCTTACCACAGGACCTCTTGTAACTCAGGGAAGCAGGCTGGAAAAGGGAGGACAGGACAGGGGTGGAACCCTCAAGTAGTTCCTTCCTTGAGTCTTGCTAACGTCCTTTCTTTGACCTCAGGAGTTATACACAAGTGCTGCTGTCAGACAGAACACAGACACACACACAAACAAAAAAAAAAAAAAATGCATTCCGCTCCATGGATTCGAACCCTCTGCTTTCTCCCTACTCCCGATTATTTTACAATGTTAAAAATGATTTTGAAAAGGAGACAGCATAAGGGTGTAAAAGAAATGCCCTTCCTCCTTCCTTGCGTCTAGGGACTTAACATAGTAGAAATTGAAGCAAAGGCCATTGGATGTTAAGTTCTTGTCCTAAACTGACAATCTACAACAGTCCTGTGAGGGAGATCATGGGGTGCCCGAACACAAATGGAAAAAAATGTGTCAGCAGGCAAAGGCAGCTGCCCTGTGTCCTGGAGCCTTGAGAGGCGGGACTTAAGGTCTGAGACCTTAGGGACTTGAAGGACGCTAAGCAGCCCTTTGCTGCAGTGCTCCTAAGCCCCTCTGAAGCCAGCTCACAGCTTGCTGGGGTGCCTACAAGCACTCATAACTCTCTGGAAATGAATCTCGAGAAAGGTCATCTCATGAGACTGTAACTGTAAGACTGGCTCAAAGACATGCTTTAAAGAATGCACTGGCTAGAATGAATGGCCAACCATCACCATAAAAGCACGTATTTCAGGTTCACTTAACCGTTTTTGCAGGGTTGGATAGGGTGAAAACACGTTGTTGGGTTCACAGTCTAAAATATGTCTTAGCTGGAAGAGTAACAAGGGCTTGGGGTGGTTTGTATTTTGGTTGAAGGGTATGTCTGTATATGAATATAGAGTTCCCTCTTCTTGGGTGGCTTTCTGTCTCCACATGAGGTATATCTGCCAATACTCTGAAGTCCCTGTGTGAGTGTCCATCTGTCTCGTGAGAAGCAGTAACTTGGACAGACAATGAGTCTGAAGACCTTGGAGATTAACAGCTGAACTGATTCAGTTTCTCCTATTCTGAAAGTTTGATTCTGTTTGTGCACATGGGCTTAAATAACCCGAACCATTCTGCTCTATGGGCAAGAGTGGGCTGGTCATCCATGGGGTGGTGGTGGGTAGGGTCCTGAACACAAGGAAAATGAGTAGTATAGATGACTTTTATCCTTGAACCAAGTCCATGGGCATTATGGGAATTGTTACCCCAAGTATCCCTTATGCTAATAACCCTGGTACTCTCAGGCAATCTTTCTTTTTTTTTTTTTTAACGACTTTATTTTGCAAAACAAAGATAAATGTACAGATTTTAAACATTTTTTGCTTAAAATTATACATTTTTGTCAGTACTGTTTTTTCAGACATTAAAATAAATTTTACATAAAACCATGTGAATATATTTTTTAGTCAGTACTTGATTTTTTTCAAGGGCTTGACAGTATGCATTGAAAACCTACTAGTTACAATAAGCGTAAAGTACATGCAAAACAAAACGCAACATGGAAATAGTCAAAGTCTTCTTGTTTTGTGAATATATGTATATTTTTTGTTTTCTTTATTTCTTGGACTTCATACAGTCTGTGAGTTGTTTCTGGGGGAGTGCAAGCCTCTGGGGTTAGCATCCCACTATCAGTGACTGCATATTATGTCTGTTCTTTTGTGACTGGGTTATCTCACTCAGAATGATCTTCTCTAGATGCAGCCATTTTCTTAAGAATTTGATTAAGTCATTGTTTCTGGTGGCTGAGTAGTATTCCATTGTGTATATGTACCACAATTTTTGTATCCATTCGTCTTCTGAAGGACATCTGGGATCCTTCCAGCTTCTGGCTATTATAAATAGAGCCGCTATGAACATTGTGGTGCATATATCTTTGTTGTGTATTAAAGTGTCTCTGGGGTATATGCCCAGAAGTGGAATAGCTGGGTCTTCAGGTAGTACTATATCCAATTTTCTGAGTTATCGCCAGACAGATTTTCAGAGTGGTTGTATTAGCTTGCAACCCCACCAACAGTGGAGAAGTGTTCCTCTTTCTCCGCAGCCTCGCCAGCATCTGCTGTCATCTGAGTTTTGGATCTTGGCCAATCTGACTGGTGTGAGGTGGAATCTTAGGGTTGTTTTGATTTGCATTTCCCTGATGGCTAAGGATGTCGAGCACTTCCTCAGATGTTTCTCGGCCATTCGGTGTTCCTCAACTGAAAATGATTTGTTTAGCTCTGTACCCCATTTTTAATAGGGTTATTTGATTCTCTGGTGTCTAGCTTTTTGAGTTCCTTGTACACCTTGGATATTAGGCCTCTATCTGATGTGGTGTTGGTAAAGATCTTTTCCCATTCTGTTGGTTGCCGTTTTGTTTTCTTGACGATGTCTTTAGCCTTACAGAAACTTTGCAATCTCATTAAGTCCCATTTGTTAATCTTTGACCTTAGAGCTTGAGCCATTGGTGTTTTGTTCAGGAAATTTTCTCCTGTGCCTATGTGTTCTAAGGTTTTCCCTACTTTCTCATCTAATAGTTTCAGTGTATCTGGTTTAATGTGGAGATCTTTAATCCACACTCAGGCAATCTTTCATGCTTCTGGAAAAAACAATTGGGGCTCAGGCCTGGAAGCAGGGTCAGTAGTAACTGGACCATAGGGGAAACTGTATACGTTTTCCTACAATGTTCATTCAATTTTTGTCTTTAAAAAAAAATCTGCAGTATTGTTTCCATGATGTGCTTCCAATGTGATCCTGGTTGTCAGATCCTAGTGGGAGTTCATAGGATCAGGTAAGACGGTGAGAGGCTCAGGGAGAGCCAAAGATGGCCAGTTGGTGCACTTTTCATGCCAGTGTGTGTCCTGCCAGGCCTTTGTATTGCACTTAGCATAACTCCTAGCTCAGGGAAAGACAGCCAAGCCCATCTGAGCTTTCCAGCCTTCAGTTTCTGAAGGCCAAGCTTGAACAGAATAGTGCTCAAGGGCTGTGAATTTGCTTCCAAAAGCTTACACTGAAGTCCTGGAAGTGAGGCCTGCCTCCACCTGTCAATGGAGGGTATAGCTGTTCTCTCTCCCATGAGCCCTGCCTGCTGGGATTTCTTCTTTAACCTTCAGAGAAGTAGATGCCACTTGTCAAGAGGCCTGGGCCCAATCCACCTGTATCTCTTGGTTGCCACCAGTCAACACTGAGAAAATACAAATATGCTCATATTATGTAGTAAGTTACAAAAACAGCCCGAACATTTATCCACAATAAAATGATGGAGCTTCCGAAATGGGAGTTGGTGCTTTGGGCTGACATCTAGTGGGATGTGGAAGAGCGTGGTAGCTGAGCTCAGGAAGAGAGAACAATATGAAGTCACTGTTGTCTTCATGATTTGGTGACAACACGTGAAACTATGTCTCTCCACGTCCCAGTCTCCAGGATGAGCTGTGGGGGGAGACTCTCTGACCATAGTATTCACAGGAAGAGTCACTGAAGGTGCCACTGAGACAGATAATGACACTAGGAGCCACAGGTTCTTTCTACCTGATGCTATGCCTCAGCTCTGACACCAGTGGTAAACATCCTGGGCCATTTATACCTGAGACAAATCCCACAGAATAAGCATGCGGAAAGTTTTATACCTAGACCTACCTCATAGAGTTGTTGTGAAGATTAAATGGGTTAACTCAGTTGAGGTCCCTGGGTGGTGCCTAGCGTAAAGCGTCCACTCAGTGGATGCTGGCCAGCAGCAGGATGAGGTGGGTCTGCCCAAGACAAGATGAAGGACGGCACCGGAGGAGGTGGGGATGTGCTGAGCAAAAGTGGCCATCCTCTGCAGACATCTCAGCTTGGCTCTGGGGAGAAGCCATGCCTTCTGAAAGCTCTTTAATCTTATTTATTTATTCACTCATCTGAGCCTTATCATCAGGGCTCTAAATCCATGCCATGTTTTAGAGAGTTCTCAAGAGAGATGGGGGCCTGCTTCCCCAAGCCCAGACTCATCATTCCACATTCTTTAAGGTACATGGATTCCAGAGTCACCTTTCCCAGGTGAACAAACCAGACACAAGGGCCCTCCGACTGCCACCTGCGGTCAGCCACCACTGTGTTCTCTCTCACTCAGAGGATGGGACCTCGGAGCTCATCCCCCTATTAGTGAATTCCTAAGGATGAAATCCCAAACTCAGCTCTCTCATTGGATCCTTACATGTTCTCCTCAAATAGGATCACGGGGTTCTGACTCAGCCTTACCTTTAAGCCATTGAAGATCAATACACAGGGTTCACTGCCAAGCCTCCTTGCTTATCAAGCTGGTGCAGAAATGCAGGCATAGCAAAGGACCAGGGTGCTAGGTTGCCACTAGCTACCTATAGCGTTTAAGCCTGCCCCAAAGCACTGGACCAAAAAGAAAAAAAAATGGTAAAAGGTGGCCAGCAAAGGCAAAAGGGAAAAATAAGAAAGATGCTCTAACTCTTGAACTTCAAAAACCCAAAGACACTCTACGACTTACAGCCGCATTTAGCATGGAAGATTCGGGAGTAAAGTTGATAAGCTGGAGCCACAAACCTTGCTCCATTGCTGTACTCACACTGATGACAAAAGATTTTCCCTGATGGGGTCGAATGATCGAGGAAGAGACTGAGAGATGATCTCCACATGCCTTGTTCCAAGTCAAGTCCAGTGAGGTTGGCCAGGGACCGGACAGAGACTTTACTTCCCACAGGGATCGGTAAAGAAGTAAAAGACTTAAAGAGAAAGAAAGGTAATTAGGTGGAGAACAGGAGTATCCATAAATGTCCTTAGACAACCCTCAGAAACGTACGCAAGGCTCAGGTTAGCTCAGAAATGGAAACTGGTTCTTGTGCTATGTGCCTTAGACACTGGCAATCAATGGAACGGAAAGGTCACTGTGCAGTGGGACCCAGAGACACATGGCTGAGGCATGCTGGGATATCCAGCGGTGGGCCAGTGCAGCAATGGCCACCACTGAACGGATGGCTGCTGCAGGCAACTAGTGGGCTTCAGTGGCTCTTCAGGGACCCATGGGAAAGGAGACCCAGAAGAAAGGAGATGAGAGTTCCTGATTTGGTTAAAGATTTTCACTACCCTCTCAAGCGGAGAGTTCACAAGATAAAGTGAGCTTTATATTTGAAAAAACAATTCTGGGATCTGTGAGCCCCGAGACACTCGTGTGTCTCACATGCACACCTGGCATTGTGCAAACCCTGATCAGCATGAGGAGGATTCTGTACGAGGAATCAATGCTGAAGATAGCTCTTCAATCAGACGCTTAATGGAGATGGTGCAAGGAGCCACGGAATTAGAGAATAGGCTCTTCTAAGTGCTTTTGCCTTGGCATTTAGGGTGTGGCAAGTACAATGGAGCAGAGGAAGGGAAAGCTAAAGGGGACCCTCACAGCTGTGCCCCACCACCAAATCCCCCCATGGGACCTGGGTAGGGGTTGGGGGAGTAGATAAATGTTCCCAAGTCCCTTAAGGAGAGATTTGGATCTGTTGCTCAGAAGGGTTATGGTGCAGAGGACAACTGTGGACATTCTGGTAATTGGCAGGAAACCAAGAGACCAAAATCCTAGTAGGCCTCAGCTTTGCACACCTGATGCCCAGTCTACTGTGCTGCCTTAACAGCAAGTACTGAAAGGACCAAGTCATACTCATAAGCTTGGACAGAACTGAGCAACTCAAGGTCTCTGGTGAGCAACACGGCTCACCAGACACCTCGTTTTTTGAATGCTGGAAAATCGCTGTAGTCCCCTACTTTCTGGCATTTATGTCACCTCTAAAAAAGAAAAGCAGGTGAAAGAAAAGACAAAGGGTGGTGATGCTTTTTTTTTTTCTTTTAATTTGACCATGATTGGAAAAATAGTGTTCAGTATGTCTGGAAAAATAGATGAAGAAGAAAGAGGATAAGGAAGAAAAGGAGGATGAGAGGAGAAGAAAGAAAGAAGATAGAAAGAAAGAAATAAAGAAAGAGGAGAAAGAGAAAGAACAAAGAAAAGCAGACTAGGTTTCAGGCTTAACAGGAAAGGTTGAGGCAAGGTTACTATTTGAAAACAGTACCGTTTGTTCTCACTTCCGTTCACACTGGCTTGGTAGATTTGTAAGTCGTGGGGAAGGCTGAAACAGCAACAAGCTGTATAGACTTGGAATCTGCGTGCACGCATGAGGGTGGGTCCTGCCAGAGTCCTCCGGGGAAGGAGAATCATTCCCCCTTCATCCCAAAGGCCACCTTGCAGATGCACTTTGACCTTTGAAAAGTCTCGGAAGTAGCAGTTAAAAAAAGTAGGTCATGGGTGGTGGCTTTTGAGTCACAGGAGCCACAAAGAAAGCTTCTTAACTACTGATGGCACAAGAATCCCCAAGGAGGAAGAGGAGACAGATGTTGGAGAAACTGGGAAGCCCTAAGCAAGGGCACTTGCCATTCTCCCCTTGACTAGAGAGAGCTCGGGGAGTTCAGAGCCTCCTGACAATTCATCTAGGCCAGCACAATCATGGAGTGCCATCCAAAGGAAAGCAGGGCTGCCTGCCAGTGATAGGAAATGGGGGCTGTGCTCAATATGAGGCCCCTGGGGGGCACTTGGAGAGTTCTGCTAGCCAGGAATCCAGAGCAGAAATCTGTTTTTTTTTTTTTTTCTTTCTTTTTTTTTTTTTAAGTAACATATATTTGGGAGCCATCAACATACAGATGGTAGTGGAAGTCATGACACACACAAGACTGCCAACAGACAGACCATAAAGCTGAAAGACATAAAGGGCGGAAGGACGAACATTGTGAGGGACGCAAGAAGAGCTTATGGTTACAAGCGATGAGCAGCTGGAGGCTGGGAAACTGACCAGGAGATATAAAGGTAGAAGGAAATGAATGGAGGGTCTTGAGAAACAGAAAACTGATTTGCATTCCCAGAGGAACCCCTCCAGCTGGCAGTTGGCCTCACAAGCCCTGAGTGGTACCACTCATGGGGGCTACATGAGTCTTAGTAGAGATCAAGGTAGCTGGAGACCACCTCACTGAACCACCCAGCAAGAGGTCTTTTTTTTTTTTTTTTTTAAACCTTGTACTATTCTCCTGAGTTAGCTAGAGATGGGAACACCTACAAATAGGGACAGAATTGCAAAGAGTATGTGATGGCAGCTCCGGGCTCCTGGGATGCATCATCCCAAAGGCAAACAAGACTCCTGGCAGATTTCCATCTTTGCAGGAACGTCTCTGAGCCACAGATGCTGAGATCTCTTATTAGAGTCTCCAAAATGCACTGGAGAAATATGCACACTCTAGATCCAGAAGCAGGCCATGGAGAACCGAAACTTAAGCGGTACTCTCTGTTCTCCCTGGAGCCAGGTTAGGCTCCTCCCTTATGAACCCTCTCGAAGGATATATCTATGCCCTTTGAACTGTTCCCAGAGCTTCCCATAACCACTCTTTTCGAGTCTCGGAGAACACACGGCACTAACTTCATTTTGGTTTCTAGACCTGTGTCAATTTCACCCCTTGACATGGTCCACTGGAGAATGTTGGAGAGTTGTCCTTCAGTTGTAAGTGGGGGGCAGGGGAGACTGTCCCCCATACAGTCCTCCATAGGGGCTGTGTGTTTCAGTAGTCTCCCAAGACTTTGGTCTTGATATTGTCCTTAGCCCAACACACATTGCAAGCACTGAAGACCTCAAGCCGAAAGCTCAGCTCTCTGCTATTCCTGACAACTTCATCCCCTCCCTTTGCCCCGTGAGCCTGGGGTCGGGTATGTCCCACCATGTTCTAGGATGCTTACAGATCCGCAGGCTGTATTTGATTGCACTCCATCCTACCCGATGAGAGTGAAAACTGTCCAATCAAATTCATACAAAGAGTTTCTTTGTCCTGTAGCTGTGCTTATTCAGAGCCTCTGCCTTGTTCCTCTCATGGTTTTCACGACCCACTGAACATAGCATGTCCTTCCTTGGCAGCATCTAGCATTTTATCCATTCAACAAATACTTTTTGCTAGGTGCTGAGATGTAATGAGTAAAGCATAGTCTTTTGGCCTCACAGTGTAGGCATATCTGAGAATAGACGCAAGGATAGAATGATAGTGTTTGGAAACCCCACCCCCAGCCCAACCTCAGCAACTCAAATTTATTGCCATAGCATTACCAGCCACCAAAACGCCATACATGTCCACTGCTGCCTCCAGTTAAGTGTTCTTCCTATATACATGTGCTGAGCCCTTTTAAAATACCTACACACAGCCACAACCCTTTAAAACAAACAAAACCACCAGCGCTTTCACGCTGCTCTTTCTCCTCCATCTTCGCTCAGAGGCAGTCTTTGTATTATCCCTTCCCCCCAATAAATCGTTCATGTGAGGTCCATGGCACAATATGACTTTCTGGCATTCCTTGGTCCCAATCCGCCAAGGTACTCTTTGGCCTCGAAACCCTAACAACATAGCTAAGCCGAAGGGAGAGGGAAATCTTCATTGGAAGAAAAACAGAACCGAAAGATACGATGCTAAGCCGAAATGAACCACACAAAAAGACAAGTAGCACGTGTTTCATCTCATACACAGAAATGAAAAATTGAAGCGATGCTGTTCAGGGACTGGGAAAGGGGGCTGGGGGAGGGGGACGAGAGAGGGGATGGGGGAGGAGCTTGAGGAAGGGGGAGGGGCAGCAAGGGGGTGGGGAGAAAGGATGGGGGAGAGGGCAGAGAAGTATGAAAGGCAAGTCTCAGAAGCTCCTGCGGAGAGGTAGACGCCAGTCTCACCTCCCTGAAGGATGTGCTGAAAGCTCCATGCCGTGCTTGCCTCAGTGGTTTGGGAAACAGAAATGGCAGGTCCATGATCTGACTTACACCAGAATATTAGACTCTTAAAAGCGTCAGGTGTCTACGGTTTACGAGAACAGAGATTCAAATTTTGAAGACAATCTGGAGTTTGCGATAGAAAAAAATATTCTATTAGAAAAAAAAAAAAGCAAAGCAGCAAGGACAACGGGCAAGCCTATTCACCTATTACTTTGTGGCTACAGAAAGCACCCCTTTCTGAGAGTCTCCTCACCCTAACCTACATGCAATCAAAGATAGTGAATATTCAGGAAGATGATTACAAAATACTTAAGCCCTGAACAGATAGAACAAGGAGGAGAAATAAGCAATTCCTTTTAGCCCGCGAGTGGAAATAAACTGACCAGTTCGAACACCAGCAACCAAGACTGCTGCGCTGGCCACCTCTCCCTCACCACAGCGCGCCGGGGATGCTGCCCAGGAGAGTATCCCTAGCTCCTCTTACAAGGAGTTGTGGCAAGGGTGAGTGCGGTAGAGAAACTCCGTGGAGACCCCACATCGGAGAGGATATTTGGTCCTTGCTGTGGAGGGAGGGGAAGTGATGAGTGGAAAGGGTGATTTAGGAGGCGTGGTGCAGCAAGAGGAGTGATGGGGAGAGACAGCGCAGAGCTTGAAGGAGGGGCGCCTGTGTTCACAAGACACAGCTGTAAAGGAGGCCTGGGGCAGTTCGCAGCCTCAGTGGGAGTGTGGACTGTGCCGGTCCAGATGAAGGAGGAGATGATGGGAGCTGTAAACGAATCCTGCCACTAAACAGCTTGTCGCCTACGTGGCTGATCCTGGTGGACAGGGTATTTCAGACACGCTGTTCTGAACAGCACCCATGAATATAATCTTCAAAGTCAGCACAGGCTGCCCTTCGATCTGGACCACAGATAAAAGCATCATTCTACAGGGATGACTGATTTCCTAGAAGAAGAAAAAAAAAAAAAAAAAAAAAAAAGTTCACATGTATCCTAAACAATGACAAGTCTTTTAAACCAGAAAGCAAATACTTTTAAGTGAAGTATTATCGCAAGACATGAAAAACAGAAGCAGCTGACCTGTGCCTAAGTTTGAAACACAAATTATTCTACTTCTAAAGCAAGGAAAGAAAAAGCTACCAGCCTCATTAAAATGCAGGCAGTCTCGTGTCAGCACCGTGTCTTTTGAAATGAATTCAAACTCTTCCCCAGCTAGCTCAGAAGACAGGTTAGCTGTGGTTCCTTGGGCTTCGGCTGCAGTCTGTCTCCTGCAGCCTTTCTGTGACGGAAGGAAAAGGGGCAGTTTCTTGGGTTCTGCAAGACTTAGCCAGAATCAACCTCATAAAGTCTCTCCTCTTCTATCAACCACGTGGGGACCCTTCCAGCTCCCAGAATACTGTTTTGAATAGAGGCAAACTCAATAAATACAAATGAGTGAGAAACTAGGCATTATGAAACTCTCGGCTTCTGTGGACTGGGAACCAGAGGCTGTGGACAGAAAGAGGCTACAATGAAGCCTAGCGTCTGGAGGCTGGTGCTGTTGCTTCCTTATTTTAACTGTCTTCCACAGGGTGGCTTTCCTCTCTGTCTCTTGCCACCCGACTTCACCCGTTCAACAAGCACACACTGAGAAACTTTAGGACATATGTGCCTGGGCAGGGCGGGCTGCCTCCAGTTCTCTTGTCTCGTAGAGCTAGCCTTCTGATGGCAAAGGGTTGAAAACACACAGCCGTGTTTTGATAGTTTTAAGAGACTTTGTAAAGTAGTAAATGCTCTCGTGGTACGCTAATATGACAGCCATGAGCACTGGGGGGGAAACTTCAGCTGCCACGGGAAGGGCAGCTTCTCTGAGAAGGTAGGATCCTCCTTCTGCCTGCAAACAAAATGGGAACCGGCAGGGTTTTCTTCATAAGAGTGGCATCCAGAAAGATGTGTTTCAAACTGGGAACTCCCGGCAGAGGTAGCAAAGAAGAAAGTCATTGCTGGCCCCGGGGAGAGGTGCTCTTGCGGCTGATTACTTCCAAGTAATGAACCTTGAACATTCGGAATTGTGGAGGGCAAAACGAGCCCCCGACGTAAGTGCAGACGATTCCCCCATGGGAGGAAACGAAAACGAGGGTTTGACTGCCACGTTAATTTGAATTCTTGGCAAAATACATTTATACTGCACATAGTTCCAGGGATAAAGAGCCTGGTACACATATGCTCCAGGGGGCCCCACACCCAGCCGGTGCATTGGCTGTGGACTCCTCCAACCCAAATCCCTATGCTGTGGATGTTCGGAGATGTCTTTATGCCCAGACCCGAGCTAATCACTCCACACTCATCCACCCTACATTGGTTCACACTCACTCACTCACTCACTCATTTGTTCAGTTCACAGATATCTGCCCGGGGCACAGATAGTGTTCAGAGGTTGTGTTCAGGGGCGTGCCCTGACTTCTGGTTAGAAGTGTCCCGGGAGCCACAGCTGAGCTCCACACGTGTGAGCAGCAGTGCTCGGCAGCTCAGCTTCACAGCTGTAAAATGGAGATGATAGCACACATTTGGCGGCGTTAAACTAGATGTGGAAGGAAGGAGAGATGGGAAGGGGTGGGGAAGAGGGGGGAGAACTAAGAATTGCCATTTACCTCCTGGGGGTAGGGGGTCGGAAAGAATTCAGACGTGCTGCTTCTTGACACTTCACGGGCCTTGTTATGGTGAGGAAACGGAACCGATTCCAATGCGTAGTTAACATTTACTGAGTGCTTATAATGTGCCAGGTACTGTTTTAAAATGTACATATAGGCACTTCCTTCTCGAGTTTAGACATATCTCAGTGCCCGGGGAGAAGCACGTGGGGGAGGGGAGGGATAGACAGAGGAGCAGGGAGCAAAGATGTCCCAAGCTTGGAGACAGTCGCTCTGCTGAAGCTGGGCTGGGTGACACCACGCCATTCTCGGGGACTCACACACAATGTTAGTGGCTTGGACTTTATCCTCTAAGCAATGGGGAGTCAGTGGGGTGGAACGCACACTTCACAGCGACTGCTGCAAATGGTAAGTGGGTGTGGAAAGGCTGATCAGCCATAGGGCGGTCGGACGTCGAGAAGGCCGACCTCCTTCTTCTGAACCCTGACATGTGCCAAGCATTCCCAGCATGATGACTAAAGATGTGGATGGGCTCTGCAACTCATTTAGAAGAACTGGGAACATGTGGCACAAAAGGAAGGGGGCCGCCATGTTCCTGACTCAGTTCTAACAAGCAGGTTCGCTATCTTGGGCAGAAAATGGGGAAGAAATACTGGCTTCCAGCTCTCAAAAACAGAAGGCTGTCTCTGCCTTAAGGTTAGGGGGACCCCTATCCCCCCTTTTATGTAACTTCCTTCCCTAATGAAAATATTAAAGCACCTAGGACATAAAAGGGGCCTGTCACGTGGATTGAGTGGCTAAACAGTTTGCCATGTCTGCTTCATCTGCTTCATAAATATACACCTCATGTTTATGCAGATATACAGTCTTTCATTTGGGTTTTTATTGACAAGTAACTGCATCATTACCCTTCCCTCGGACACTTATCATGCCTTGTGAAAATGCATCCAGGCTCTGACAATGCCATTGTTAGGCCTTGAAAAATTAAAGATGTTTCACATATCAATTAGTCCAATCTACAATTTCCCTGGTGAGTCCTAGAGTTTTGCCATTACTTAACACACACACTTTTTGCACACCAGAGCGCATGCGCACACACAAAACTGGATCCTAGTAATAATACCATTTTGGTTTTGTTGTATCTTTTATGCCTTTTAAAGATGCACAGCAGTGCTCCCCTGGAGGGTGTGTGTGTGTGTGTTTGTGGTGTGGTGTGTGTTCTCCAATAAAACAAGTCAGGTCGCTAGTACAATGTCTGCTACTTGCAGATTTCAATCATCTCTTTCCCTTGCATCCCTTTGCATTCCATTAAGATGAAATTTCATCCTAAAATCTTGGGGCACGGTATGCCAATGGTGACCACACTGGCGATCGCCTGTCACAGAATGTCCTGCCCATGCTAAGTCTTGGGTTTCAGATCATCCTTCTATTTTGTCACCAACTGGCACCAGACAGATGCTAGGTCTGGGTCCTGGAATTGAATAGTCAGCTTTGCTGCCAGAAAGACACACTATTAAGCTTAAGCCCTCTGCCCTGGAACTAGTCAACTGGTCAACTAGTCAACTGGTCAACTAGTCAACTAGTCAACTGGTCAATTGTACAGTACTCCAAGCATCCGAATGTATGGTTACAGTACACTGAAAACGTAAATGTCAGCATTTCTGCTCAGTAAAGACTAACAGAGACAAAAAGGAAATAAAAAAGGAAGCCAGTGTCCTTTGAAGAAAAGTGGCTCATGTGACAGCCGAGATTCTGTTTAAAATGCTTAAAACTGGGTGTCTCTGTCTGACCCATACCTTGGTCTGAAATCTAGACTATTCCAAGGGAGCAGGTAGTCCCACTGTGTGTGTGAGCATGTGTTAGGAAAGATGGGACTAAAAATGGTCTCCCCCTCCCGAATCATTTAGGAGTCATAAAGAAGATAACAATCTTCCAGACTTTTTTCTAACATTGCACAATTCTTGTCTCTATTAAAAACAAAAACATAAAACCTATGAAAAGGGAAAGAAAAAAATCTCTGAAACCATCTATCAAACATGCCTAGCAAGTAAATATTCTTGATGGGGCCAAACCCTGGCAATTTGAACAAATTGCCTTCACCTCCAACCTGAGGTTGAGCAGTTAAAACTAGTTTGTGCCAGTTTTCGACATTGGTATACAGTCCAAATAACTATTTTAGGTAAACTAAATCTTGCTTTTAAATAAGAAGCATTCCATCCCCCCCTGACCATGCAGACAAACGGCAGGTACACTGGGGTGAAGAGAAGGGACCCATCGGCTCTACAGATCCCGGCCTCTTGTATGCCGTCTGCAACAAGGGCCTTTTGTTTGTTCATTTTTGTATTTCACATATTTTCCAGTATTGTTTACCGATTGTTATTCCAAGAGGTTGGAAAAGGCGGGGCAGTTTTCCTGTCCTATGACCTTTTTGCGCAGACGCCCCACGGCATGACGTCATTTTGACTTTTCGCTCTAAGTTCTCTGAGTTGGGAAGAACTCTTCCTGAGAAATCAGAAACTTCCAGTCTTAACCTTTGAAGCAGGTGCAGGTACTATATCGAGCCTGCCAGGAGACAATATATACACCACCATTCTGAGGCTTTGCTGAAGGATCCTTTGAGCACCAAGCTCCTTAGCAATTTCTGTGCGCCTCCATGGGTCTTGCTGAAGCATTCTCAGTTAGGAATTTATTCCGCATTTTCTGAATTAACCTTCAGAAAAAAAAAAAAAAAAAAAAACATCAGGAAGTCCGGTGGAAGGGTAGCTTTTAGTTTCCTGCAGGAGTGATTTGTACTGCCTGTTAATATCACAGTAGTCCCCGTCCCCATCCCTACCTCACCCCCCCACTCCCACCCCACCCCCACCCACGGTCATCTGAGAGCCTGTCAACCCTTGAACCACTTTCTCAATCTCAGATCACTGGACATTAAGTTTACAATAGACAAAGTGATTAACTAGGTGTAGGTTTCTATCACACAAATGAAGTATGTAAGGAAACAATGCAGAATAAAACAAACAACCCTTGTGTGGCAGGGCAGGGGAGAGGAGCTTTTCCTCAGATTTTTTTTTTTTAAATCAAAAGAGATGGCCCCGGATTCTGCTGTATTTACAGTCACTAAGATGTAAGCTCCGGGACTCGGCGTTTGAATTTCTTAAACAGTAGCCAAACCTCCTGGTTTCCCTTGCCTTCCCACCAGTTCTGTGAATGGTTACCACTAGAGCAGCCAAAGACCTGAGGAGGATCCAGGGGCATGACCCAGAAGCCAGCGCAATTTTCTTTCTCAAAGGAGACTCCTTGTATCTTCCAAAGGGCATTCTTTGTGAGTTGTAATGCACCAGAGAGAGTGCTTGAAGCTGTTTCTGCATCGCCTGTTCCTGCCACAGTAGAGCCTGTGATCTAACCAAATCTGGAATTGCCTTATTAGCAAATGACCTATTGAAACAGGCCTCCCTGGCAACAAGTTGAATTCAATAAATCCACCAGCCACAGGGAGTCACTTCACTCGGGGTCCTAGGTGGGCTGTCATTACACTCATTTCATAAAACTCTCAAGTCCCTAGATGGCACATGGATGAACAGACGCATGGCCGCAGGGGCCATCTGAACTCTGCCATGATTAGTTTGAAAGCTAGTTTCTTGAGTTCCATCTCTTCTGTGCAAGCCTGTGCCTCCTGATCCCCTGAGAGGCAGCTTGGTAGGGGGCTCTCTCCTTCAGATGTCTTAGCACTAGGTGACAGTTTTTGCCCCTCTATAACAAATCCAAGGAAGGGTCCCAAGGTGGACCAACTCCATGGGAGAAAGACTCATGGATTCAACTATTTCCTTTGCAAAGACTTCATCAAATTTCTTCTTTTACAACTTTCTGAGGACAAGAGCAGAGGTGGGCAGGCTTTCGTTGAAGTTATCTTCAACTACTTCATCTTCATCAATTTTTCTGTCTTCAACCTTCTGCTACTTCTTAGAAGCTGCATCCAGATCTGGCTCTGATATCCCCCAACTGTGAGCTGCAAAGACAGCCATTATTACCTAGTCTGACTCTGACACCCACGTTACACGACAAAAGCCTTCACAGTGTTCTCCTATAGATGAGGTGGCCTCCCAATTAACTGCAGGAGAATAGTAGATGTGGACATTTCTCAGGCTTCACAATGGAATGTCAATCCTATCTCTGCTTCCTTTGGCTTCTAGTGCACATAAATGTGTATTTAGCCACATGGGGTGGTCCAAAAACCACAGTCTTATAGTGGCTCTGGGGTAGCTGCACTCACAGTTAGATGCAGTACGGAGATTATGGTGGAAGGCAGCCGTTCTCAGTTTAGCTGTGCAGTGTGTTTTAATTTACAGATTCCCTGGGCCCTTTGGAGTCGTGAGTTTGGATATGGACATCCGGAGAAGGATGCTTGTGGCCTTTGGAACCACTGGCTGAGGAATACCTCACCTCTGTGGCTGTCTTCAGTTCTGAGTTCTTATGGTGGGATAACTTCAGAGGGGGTCTGTGCTCATTTACCTTTTTCTTTTTCTCACACTCACACCCCTCAGATGAAAGAAGACAAGGTTACACAGTAAGGCCTTTCTGGAAATGTAGGGAAGTTTCTAATGCCATGCCTTCTTCTGATCTTCTGTGATGATGCTAGACATACTTTTAAAAAAATCTTCTTTATTCAAGAAAGAGTTCACACAGCAGCTCTCGAGTGCTAAGGCAGGACCAGAGGTCATGGTTCTACCATAGCAGGGAACTTAACTGGGCTACATGGCACATGCCTGAGAGGGGGAAGAGTCCTCAGCCAGGAGAGGCTTCTGGTATGAGCTGGGCTGTGGATTCCAGACATGACAAAGGCTTATGGACCCAGAAGTCCCTATCAGTCAGGGTTCAGTCGTGGAGGCAGAGACAATAGGAGACAAATGTGTGCAAATTTTAAGCACTCATAACACTATACCAATTTGTCTCTGCAAAGCCATCTCTGCAGTAATGCTGGAGACCAGAACTCACACTTGGGTAGTTGGGAAAGACGGACATGAGCAGATTGGAACTTCACAAGCAAAGGGCAGACGCCACGCCCCCATAGCCAGGCTGGCCCGTTTCAGTTCATTTCCTCTGACTTTGGTAACGGGGATATCCTGTCGAAGCCAGGATCCTTTCTGTGTCAGGAACTGAGCACAGACAGACCTAACGGGGGCCTCAGAAAAAAACAAGGGAGGATTAAGGGGGAAGAGGCGAGCTGTCACAGGTCAAGTTGTTGCTTCACGCCAAGACAGTTGTGGATCAACACATTAGAGACACTGTGTATGGGCTGAGTCTATAGCTCACATATAGAGCACTTGCCGAGAAACAATGTGTATATGTTACAAAATTCCACTCCAAAAACAAAAACACAAAAAAACAAAACCTCCCTCTATGGCCTGCAACAACAGGAAATCCAGGAGAAGAATGTGTGTAGTCCTGCCTAATAATTGGGCACATTGCAAAGCTATTAAAGGGAAAACTGGCTGTCTGACATAGAGGACATAAAGGACCACTACAAAGACAATGCTTGCCACTTCCTCCCACCACGAACACTGAGTCTCCCTAAGGGAAATGGTTACCTATAACTTGACTTTTGGCTATTTTGTGGATTATTTTACCCTTTCTCCGCCCCTCCTATTCCATCCTTTCACTCCCCCTAACACTAGGTAAGAGATTTTTAACAAGGACAAAGGAGAAAGGGGGCATTATCATTAGACTACTTCCTGTTGATTAGGGGGACCAGATTCATTAGGGTAAATTTGACCTTTTTTGCTGTCGGGATGTCTAATTTCTTCTTTTAATCTTTTGATGCAAGAATACTTGACAAACCAACCACCAACCACCAGCAGCAGCAGCAGCAACAGCTCCTCCTAGCAGGGCACCCACATGTATATATCCTCTGAAAAGTCCCCAGAATCCCAAATGTCACACATTTGCAGAAACCATACATCTGCAGCTGTCAAAACCACAACCCCTGCTAGAGCTTGAGGCAAAGCATAGTCAGCTGCTGTGATGCAGCCCAATATCCCAACACTTGGGATTTTAAAAAGAAAATCTTACATTTCCGTGTTTTCAAAGAAACCAACATTCTCACTACAGTTACCCTAGGAAAACTTGGTGGAAAATGTCAATAAAGATAACCATTAAATGTTTTCTAATCTGTCCCAAGCTGTCTTTATCAGTGCCCACTTAATGCTCTTTTTTTATTACTGATCACTACTAGAAGACATAATGCAGACTCCACTCCTACAAAAATTCATCACTACTGCCAAAACCATGAGGAAGTTTTCTGTCCCTTCAGGTCTACGTAAGAGAGCAATGTCAAAATGTCCCAAGGATGACATTCAACCTATAAACTGAGGTAGAAAAGAAGTGCTGCCTATTTTGATTTGGAAACTATTTCAGAGGATTTCTAAGAAGTTTCCTGATGTTTGCCTTAGAAGTTCTAACATATGGCCTTTCCTGTAAATTCACAATGATATCCGAGATGGTTCTGGTATAGCTCAACTTCTTTCTTGACCAAGACCCACATCACTGTGCAGTTGTAGATTTGCCAGCATCTAGGTCTCTTGACCTAGTTTGCTACACGAATTCTGTACCCAAGTTTTCAGTCTTTCTCTCTCTCTCTCTCTCTCTCTCTCTCTCTCTCTCTCTCTCTCTCTCTGTCTCTCTGTCTCTCTCTCTCTCTGTCTCTCTCTCTCTCTCTCTCTCTCTCTTACACACACACACACACACACACACACACACACACACACACACACACACAAACACAGCTTCAAAAAATCCTTCTAAACCCTTTAAATAAATTACTAAAACAGAAGCTTCTAGGATACTCATTTGAAGTCAGAAGACATCACTAACCCAAGTTCTACGCCCTTCTAGAAAGTGGTTTAACCCATATCCAACTCTACCACCATCTATTCCTCAGAGCACCAGAAAGTAGCAAATTTGTGCTTCTTCCTTGGCTTCCCACCATATGCACTGTCCACAGAAAGCTTTTCCTATGACTGACTGTAGCTTGCCATAATTGTCTGGGGACAAGACCGGGGTCCATTCTGGCTATGGATTGTGCAAAGAGTCAAACCAAACGTTTCATGCAAATACATACTTGGGTCTTGTATTCTTGTGCCCTTTCAGGGGACAAGTTGGTTAGGCAGAGACACAAAAATACTGTACCTGGGGCTAGACCTTAATCCTGCTATTGACTAACCAATCGGTATGGCCTTGAGCAAGTCACTGACTCTGTTGGGCAGTATCTTCCCCTGCAAAAGGGCTAGCAATCTGCCTCCCAGGGTAAGGGTGGATCTCAAAGAAAGTTTGGAGAGATGGCTCAGTTGTTAAGAGCACTGGCTGCACTTCCAGAGAATTCAAGTTCAGTTCCCAGCACCCACATTGGGTGGCTTCACAACCCCTTGTGGCCTTAGAAGAGGCACCTGCACTCATGTGCAAATACCCACATACATACACACATACATTGAAAGAGTAATAAAAATAAATCCTTAAGGGAAAAAAAGTGGGTACTTTATAATGTATTAAAGGGTGTTGTTGCAAGTATGTACATCCCGTGTTACAAATACCACTCTTTCTAAAGTGGTCTGGTCAGGTGTGGTTGTGTATATCACATTCATCCATATGATATTTCTGTATTATACAGCATATTTAGTGACAGTATACTTTAATGGTGTCCAAAGTCATAATCAAACACAGTACTCCAGGGAATGTGATCAATAAGGAGTCAAGAAGCTAAACAAGCAAAGCTATTGTGATCATTTCCTTCAGGACAAAAAAATATCCAATGCCCAGAAATGGGGCATTCCCTTGAGAGGTTAATGTTCTTCATGGGCCTTTCGATAGCAACACGTTCTCTTTAAACAGCTGCTGATGTGAGGTAATGACATTGCTCCACTTTTGATCATTTGATCACTGGTTGGTGGCCATTTGGAGATAGCATATGTGACATTTACTCAGCAAGGGTTCTGCCACCCTTGATCGACAGCACTCTCAGATGGAGCTCGTTGCTGCCTTGGGGGAGGATGGCTGCCCCTCGTCTGGAATTTGTGTAGTTTGTCCGTTAAGATGACTGAGGCACAGAGGTCACCGGAAGAGGGAGTCCGAGTGAAGAAGGAAGCAGGAAAGCAAGCTTAAGTAGGCTGAGAGTTATCCCGAGGCTCCAAATCATGTTGCCCATTGGTTCCTGAGGATCTGGGCTTCCTAAAGCATCTCCAGAAGCTTGCTACAAATTCTTAATGGCATTACCTCAAACCTTTTTCCCTGTGGAAAGAGCAAGGTAGAGAATGAGTCCCGCCCACTGGGAGGAGAGGTGCAAATTTGAATGCCATCCTAACTCCAGGTTCCACGCTCATAGATCTGGAGTAGTTAGAGAAAAAGAGAATGTCAAAAAAAAGAAAAAAGAAAAAAAAAAGAACACATCAAGAGAAAAAAAAATTTTCCCCCTCTAAAGTCCCTTTGACGTACTGAAGACACAGATTTAGTCTTACGTTGCAGCTTAGGACTACAGAGCTGTACCCCGGTGAGGAGGACAGGTTCCCACCACCCTGCCCTTTTGTGAGGATTACAAAAGGGCATATGATGGTCTGATTTATAAGCCACACTGTAGCTTAGATCGAGACTAGAGAGAGAAGCACAGAAAAAAAAAAAAAAAAGAATACAGGCCAAACATCACTAAATACTCAGATCTCACTTCTTAAAAACCTAAGCACATATGTGGTGATTACTCTGAACCACTCCTTGTTTTTTTTTTTTTTTTTAAAAAAAAAAATCTAACTAGCTATGACATCCAGTCCAAAACCTCCACTTCACATGGGAACCATTGGTTGTCTTCTTAGTTTTTAGAAGCCCTTGTAGTTTAGGGTTGGTCCTACGAGTCAGGAAAAGACAGCTGTTGCTGCTATAGTCACTACGCTCTCCTCCCAGAGGGTTGGGTGTCTGTTTGAGGAGGGATTTCAAAGGAATATATTAGTCTGTTTGTGTCTAGTACTGATCCCAGATTGGTAACACACTCAGATTTCATAGCCGTGTCTAAAAAAGTTGGATTTAATCAGATAGCGTGAATTCAAATCGAGGGTATTTGAGGAAAGAGGATGGATGGACAAGAGAGGGATGGGTCAGATAGTGGGGGTAAATATGAGCATGGTACACTGATATATATGTATGAAAATGTCATAATGGGACCCATTATTTTGTATACTAAATAAAAACAAATTTAGTTTTAAAAAGACTAGTGCAAAATCTTCACTTAAAACAGAACAGATGCCTCTGTCTCAGCCCTAACGGTACTTCACGGTAAAGATGGCAACCCAGTCTCCTGAGGGGCCAGATAGCCCCAGAAACAGTACTACCCCCCGTGATGGCAGTAACAGAGGTGCCACAGCTGTGCCCCTGAGTCACCCCAAAGCCTGTCATCAAGAGTTAAGCTTACCCTAGGATTTCTCTAGTGCAGCCACCACCACCACCACCACATCATAACCACCCGGGGACCTGGGTCTCCCTTTGTCTTCCTTGACATTCTTTTGTCCTATGAGCATAGCGCCCAATGTCCTTCTTGGCTTAGCTCTAGAGTGTGCCAGCCCTGGAGCTCCCCGGCTGTTAAGCTCAGTGGCTCAAATCAGCCCCAGAGGTAACACCCATCTCAGCCTGCTGCCCCCAGCCTCAGTCCCACCAACCCCCCTTATCACAGGAGCTGGGAAACCCTCTTTTTGAAAGAATCTCAAAAGGTTGACTATCCTGGGGCTGATAACCTCAGAAAATTCATTTAAAAAAACATGCTGGCCAGATTGGTTTCTGAGATGGTCGTGTATAAGAAACATGCTGAATGAGAATCCTTGGTGTTCAAGTGTACAAAGCAGTCAGGTCTGTCTACTCAGCATTAACATAACCCTAAAGCAAATCTCCAGAGTAAGGTTCCTTCTAAAAACCAGTGTGCATGGGGACAAATGGTCTTCAAATGCCCAGTGGTGTTTTACATGGTTAACCATGATCAACTTATTTTTTTATATAGCTCTCAGAGGACAGTGTTTTTGTTGGAACTAGCTTCCCCCTCCCTCTCTGGCCCGCTTGCTCTAGGTTCTCCCTCAGGTGGCAGGGGTTGTTCCCCACTACTTCCTCTCCCCCTTTTCTTTCCTTCCCTTGATGCTCAGTGAATGGAATGGTGTTGGAATAGAAATCGAGTTTCCAGATAGTGTGTGAAGAGCTGGGAAGAGCTTCCACACAGCATCCTTAACGATGTCAAGTGAGTGGGGGGTAGAGAAAAGTTGGTCCTGGCAGCTGAGATGATTCGTAAAGCAGCTTGACCTGAATTCCCAATGCAGAAATGATACTCACTGGCGAAGAAGCCGTGATTGGACAAAAAGGACTTGGACTTTGTTGAGAAATTTGACTTGAAAGTTCTGGAAGTATCCAGTGGTTCAGACAAAAGGTATACGTAGTAGATGCCTTAGGAACCCTTAAGTCTCAGCAGCTTGAAGCCACAGGCATTTCTTTGCTTCTTACACTGGAGTACGAAGAAACTTGACAGGCGTCCTACCAGACTGGGTTTCCTTCTAGCATGTTGCCCCATCCACCTTGGAAGACATCTGAATCTTCTACTGTTTCCTTTTAGACAAGGGAAGAAATGGAGAAGACAGGGATGGACACAGGAGTTCGGGTGAGGCGCACAGTGTGTCCACTTGCGTACATGGTTGTTGTTGGCTCCTTTTCCAATGAGCACCCTCATCAGAGAGGCTTCCAGGACATGTGGGGTGCATTTCCTTCTGTGGTCTTCTGGTTATTGTTGTTGTTGGGTTTTGTTGTTGTTTTGTTGGTTTTCTTTCTTTTTGAGAGGGTCCCATTCTGTACTACAAGCTAGCCTGAAAATCACTATATAGACCAGACTGACTTCGAACTCCAACCTAAGACCCCTAAATGCTGGGATTACAAGAATAAGTTTTTCAAATGTACCCTTAGGAAGTAACACTCCCTCGGTTTCCCCTCTCTCTGAGACCTTCTTCCACACAGCTTTGTCCCTCCTTTGTTAATGGGGTTCACAATAGACAGAAAAGGGTGGGATGGTAAACCACCCTGTTTTCTCTTTTTTTTTTTTTTTTTTTTGCGTTGTTGAGAGCCAGCCTCTGTATAATTCTTCATTTCTTCCTGCTTATTCCAGCATGTATGTCTCTGCCTCCACCCCGAATGACCCAGAATTGGGTTTCTGCTTCATTGTTGGCATTGTAACTAAAGTAAAAGAAATGATTATAAAATCAAAGAAAATTAAGAGCAAGGTGGGGATCCCAGTCCACCCCTGCCCTCTGAGGCCCCTCCAGGGCCATTGTTCACACGGAGAAGGCTAGGGAACACTTGCCACCTCGGGTGTATGGATACAGGTCAGTCATTTCAACATCTTCGTGTTCCAGATTAAATCCGTGAACTCGGGTGTTTGCTTGAAAATTGAGAATTTTGAAAACTTGGCTTAAGCAAAATTTCAACCAAGAGTCTCACCTTTGCCTGTCTCTAGTTTGTGCCGTGGTCTGTAATGTCACTATCCGGTACCCCAGTAGAGAAGACAGTAACAGTAAGGATACTGCCCGCACGGCTGCTCTCACAGGCGGAGAGAGGAGCCATCCCACAAGGTGACCAGTGAGAGATGCAGTGCTAGGAGCCCGGGCGATGCTCCCAGGCTTCTGCAAAGAGGTATAGGCAACAGAGAGGATACAGAGGTTAAACTGGGAGTGGGTGTGAAGAATTCTTTCTCAGTGTGACCTTTCTCCTGCCGTTGCCTCCTGCCTCCTGCCTCGATGCTGCCAAACTCTGAACCACATTTAGGTTTAGTGTGTGCGCCTTTATTCTGAGCAACAAAAACAGCAATGACAACAAAAAAACAATTGTATGAACTTTTTCGGCCTCAGAAAGTCATCTACTTAGGGAAGAGTCCTGTGCACTTCTGGTATCAATGCACTTCTGTAAGAGGTGTCTCCTGCATAGAGATCCATGTAACCTCACATATCCCCTCCTCATATGTTAACCCCCCACCAAAGGCCTTCTGAATCTGAAAATATACTAGATGTTTTAAGTTACAGAGTTGGGCAAGAAAATCATTGATAGAAATGATTGCGTAAGTCCTGTTCAGCGACCCGAATCAAATGTTGGTGACAAAAGCAACCACAGGTGCTTTGGTTATACTCAGCCATCTATTATAGACATTGGAAATCAATTTTCGGAATAAGTATAACTTCGGATATAGTGTGACGAAGAGCTCACAGTGAGATCCTCTTCAAATCTTGTTCTTGTTAACAAAAAGGCACATGGAGATTTTAGGAGCCTACATTAAAAAGTGAAGGCTTTCTTTTTCCAGATGTTATTGCATGCAGTTACGTCAGCCAACAATTCAACTAAGAAAGAAATCTAGGGACAAGAGAAGTGTAAAGGACACGTTGAGTTTTTATCCTGATGTCCTGGGTTCAAAGCTTCTTTTGGATGCAGTGTGACACCACCCAGAGGGTGTCCTTGGATCCCAGTCTAGAGAATTTCCAAGTATCTAGAATTTCTAAAGATCTTTTCCCTTCACATTCAATAGCTCCGTAGGAAAAATGAGACAAAGAAAACAACAGCTTTAGCTGATACTAATCTGGGAAGTACCTGCTGAGCCTGCCTTACTCCCCAGAGCAGGTTGAAGGACATCAGTGGCCTGTCTGGGGGCCACTGTGTGTGCTTTACAGAAGAAAGACTTGAAGTGAAGTGGCCCCCAAGCCAAGAGCAGAACAGCAGGGTGCTTTAGCTTAGATGGTGCTGGCTATATAGAACAGGACGTGTTCTAGGCTCCCAATACCCTCGCTTTGAAACCAGCCGCTGGGAATTCTTGCACAAGCTGTTTCTCGGGCTCCAAGTCGCTTTCAAAGAATAAGGATTTTCACTACATGGGTTTGCCAGGTAGCTGGGAAAATTCAATGAGAAGTAAGACACTTGCAGAAATAAAAGAGCAATGGGCTTAGTCGTTCACCGAACTGTTTTGATCAACCCAAAGTGTGCCATTTCAAATGTTTTCCAAAAACTACCAACCTAATTTTGGCCCTTCATCCTGTAATTCTGGGCAACCATCTATTATTTTGAAATGAAATGTGTTCATATGCTGTTTCATTAAATGTAATGTTGTAAAAAAAAAAAAAAAAAAAAAAAAAAGGAAAACTACCTCCCATCAGGTCTGAAAAGGGATTATTTTTCCAGTGCAGACAGGGAAGCTCACACCAAGATATAATTCTTTAAACTGATTTAAATGAGATGTGCTGTGCCATTATGAAGTTCTCAAATTAATAAAAAAAAAGGAAATTAGATGCATTGGGAGTAGCTCCATTGGTAGTAGCTCATGGATTTTTAGTAGATGCATGGCTATAAATACAAACAGGGATAGACATTGTATGTGTGTGTGTGTGTGTGTGTGTGTGTGTGTGTGTGTGTGTGTGTGTGTGTGCAGGTGCCCATGCTGACTTACTGGGCCAGAGGGTCTACAGCAAGACTGAGGCTGTGACCAACTTACTGAGAGCAGTCAGCCTTTTATCCCTTTATCAGAAACGGAAGATAGCGGCCTCAATAGCCGGCCGGGAGCAATGCAGCTGCAGTTGCCAGGACACAGTGATGCTTGCAAGTTATACAGGGTACTCGAGATCAGTGTCTAAGACCCATTGGCCTGTCGAGCTCCCGTGTTTCCTTGACTTCAGAGGGAGCGAAGTAAATGGGCCTGAATGCTTCACTACCTGAGGGGCCTCATCGGTCTCTCAGAAACTGAAAGGCACGCTGTGTTCCAGGAGCCATGGACTCTAACCTGAACCACTTAGGATGCATACCTCTTAAGGTAGCCAGGCCAAGCCAGCTCCAAGCCTCCCTGCATAAATATTTATGCACAAATGGATGAGCACACACATATGTTCACATATATTCATGTGAGCACACACACGTTATAAATGAAATAATCGTTTTTAAACTGACATAAAAAAGGTTGGTCAGGGGCTCTCCACCGGTCTGGCCCCGGTCCTCACACAGGTTTCTGACAGCGGCTCCCAGGAGCGGCCCCAGCTGCCGGATGCTTCCGCCCCGACTACCGCAGGCCGGGCTGGACGCTTAGTGCGGGGTTCGAGTCCTGCCTGAGGCGCCAGCAGGGGTGGCAGCGGCCTCCGCCCCGCGGAGACCCCGAGCGGCTGGAGGACGAGGCGGCGGCCGTGGGGACGAGGATGGGGGCTAACCAGTTAGTGGTTCTCAACGTCTACGACATGTACTGGATGAATGAATACACCTCATCTATTGGAATTGGAGTTTTTCATTCTGGAATTGAAGTATATGGCAGAAAATTTGCTTATGGTGGCCATCCTTATCCTTTTTCTGGAATATTTGAAATTTCCCCAGGAAATGCTTCTGAGCTAGGAGAAACATTTAAATTTAAAGAAGCTGTTGTTCTAGGGAGTACGGACTTTCTAGGAGATGATGTAGAAAAGATTGTAGAAGAACTGGGGAAAGAGTATAAAAGGCAACGCCTACCATCTGATGCACAAAAACTGCAATCAATTTTCTTCAGCTCTATCAGAGATTCTCTGTGGGAAAGAGATTCCTCGCTGGATCAACCGGCTAGCCTACTTCAGCTCCTGTGTACCCTTTCTACAGAGTTGCCTCCCAAAGGAGTGGCTCACTCCTGCGGCACTGCAGTCTAGTGTCAGCCAGGAACTCCGGGATGAACTGGAAGAAGCAGAGGATGCAGCCGCATCCTCTGTCATGTCAACCGCTGCAGCTGGTGCCAGAACTGGGTGTCACACCAAACTATAAGATCTCTCCAGTCAGGCCTTCAGAGCTGCTTCTGGCAGTTGAGTATCACTAGAGAAAAAGAAAATAAAGTAAATGTCCTTTGGATATTTTGTATGCAAAGATGGCTCACCCCCAAATCCCAGTTTTTCAGCTCAGGATTATATTTGTAATCAAAAACAAAAAACAAAAAAAAAAGAAGAAAAATCACTTGGCGTAAGAGGGAGAACTTTGTATAAAGCTGCCCTCTTTTCTTTTCTTTTTAACCCACTTGTAAATTTGGACTCACCTCCTCTGTTTTATACGAGCTCTGTTAAATTACGTTTACAGTATTTTGTACCACTGTTTACAAATCTTGCATGGACTCCTGCTGCCGTGAAAGAAGAATATCCTCATCTTCAAAAGTGAGACAGATCATCTCTGTACGCCTCCTGACAGCTGCCAGAGCTTCGGCAAAAACAGTAGGCACAAGGAAAGGCTTCCACAACAACAGTTCTCAAAGTTGTCCCTTAGATCTGTCTTTGTTGTTGCCATTTTTGTCACCCAGATCCAGGAATCCAAACTTGCCTGACTTGAAGGAGCACACACAGCCAGAGGGCTTGGGTCCTGGATCCATTCCTCTCCCCACCCTTCTTCCCATTCTGAGTAGCACATTTCCCAAGGTGCCTGTGGAGCAACTAGTTTCATCCCAAATACGCCCAACCTCAGCATCTTGTATCTGCCTGGCTCGATGCCTGATTCTTTAATGAAGATACTCTTATAACTGAGGACTGGTTTTGCACATGTGTTAGGAGAGGGGGCTTCATTTTTATTTTGATATATTAGAAACTCCTCCCTGTACAGGATATTTCTGATGGGGTGGGAGTATCCTAACCTGCTTCCTGAGAGGCAGTACAGACTGACATTAAACTGCTCTCTAACTAGCCAGGCTACCTACCTTTTATACTGGACATTGAAAAATAGATTTTAAAACACACCCCAAAGGCAATTCTTAAACATTTAATATGTGGTGTACACCATATCAGAAATGGCTTGTTGGAGTTTCTTAGTTCATGATGGGAGTAGTCGCACCTCATAATAGAGATTCTATTTTCATTGATATCTCCTTGAAAAAAATCATATTTTTGTGTGTCTTAAATTCATCTTTTTATGTTCTCAAATGTACATCTCTTACATAACATACTCTTAGGAATGAAATTGTGCTACAGATAAGTCTTTAGTAAGGAAATCATCTGTTAGAGTCTAACCCCAACTGACCCTTGGATGTAAAACCAAACATTACATGTCACAATCAATGTTCTGCCTTAAGAGTGAGTGTCCTGTATAAGTAGTGGATGCAGCGTAGGAACATCCAAGGCACTGACTGCAGCTTTGGTTATGTGGTTAGTGTGAGTCACATTCTCTGTGTGAGGATACATGTCTTGGAGCAAATTACATCTCTAACTTTTTCATGAGCTGATTTTGATTGATACTTATTAACATAAGCACACCCTCTTTATAGGGAAAGTAAACCTTGGGTTTTGAACACTGGCCTGAGAAAGATGAAGTCCCTTTGTGCTGTTTGATCTTTCTGTTTCCAGAGGAGAATGCTGCTGCAAGTTACTTGGCTCTGTGGCAGGTGTCAGAGCATTTGTTTTAGGAAACATACAGCAAGATAGAATGCATGGTCTTTATGAAGAGTTGAGGTAGTTCAGGTCTGAAAATGAGACTTAGGACAAAATATTAATGCTCCCAAGACATATTCACTACCAGAGCCCAAGCCCTCAGCCCAGCTCCATTATATATTTACCGTAGCTTTGGTGAATGCTATGTTTTCTTTTTGAATAACTAATTTTAAACATTTTTTTCAGCAGTTGGCCATCCTGGCATTATATCCCATTCTTGCCAGTATGGTTTGAGAGTGTAACTTGAGCGTTAGACTTTCATTGTCTGCTTGGTCTATTCACACACATCTCCACTGTCAACAAGTGGGACAGCTGTCAATGGATCTTCATAGACCTGAAGAGAGTTTGTGTGAAGTTGAATGCAAGTGTACTGTCATTCACAGTGTTTATAAAACACCAGGAACCTTCATTTTTGCTACCTTGATATAGCACTGGGTTATCATGTTACAACATTGAAATACATCGATTTATTAAAAACTACTTTTATAAGAAAAAAAAAGGTTGGTCAAATACATTAATTCTTAAGAAAGCCCCTCTGCTTGAGACTGACACACCTCAGAGATGTCCCCTCTCCTGGTGGGAAACACTTTAGCAAAGACAAACAAAACAAACAGAAGAAGTCAAGCGTGTGAAATCTTTTTCACTTGCTCAAAAAGATCCAGTAGATGTGTCTAGCCAAACTCTCTTGCTCAGTTGACCAAGGGCCTCCAGGTCAGAGGCTCATGGGCCATGGGCATCTGAGAGCCTCCTCCCAGAGCTTGTGAGGCTCAAGCCCCAATCAAGTTTCACTAAAAGTGATGATTAAATTAAAAGTTGATCTCAAAATAATGACAAATACCCTGTACCCACTCCTACTTTTGTTTGTTAGACAGGCAAACACACACACACACACACACACACACACACACACACACACACACACACGCATGTGAGCGCACACATATTCCCTCAGTGTGGCCCACTTGCCACACTCCCTATAAATACTAGTGACAACTTCACAGATGTGGGCTGGAAGCAAAGCAGCCCAGGCCATTTGTTTGGCTCATTTTCAGAAGCTTTCTTTGTTTTGAACCAAAGCAGTTCTTACAGTGACTCCATGCTAGGATTCTTGACTGGAGCAGTTCACCTGTCTTCCGGGTTACATGCTGGGCAGGGTTCCTATTCATTCTTATTTTCTTAAGTTATAAAATGGGCACCTTTGTGCAGTGGAGGGGGGACTGGCACTCGTTCTGTTTGCTAGATTAATGTGTCCCCTCTTGGTGCTTGGTAGCTCTGCCAGAAATGTACTGTTAAGAGTTCAGGAAATGTCTCTGGCGGCGCCTCCTCTCTGATAGATGTCTCATCTCTTCCCCATTGTTGGATCAGATACTAGACGGATCTTCTCGATCAGTGTCTAGAACCTCCCCACCTCTCCGCTTTCCTGGCGTATACCAGATACAGGATGGTGACCATACAGGAATTCCCTCTGCCGTGAGCATTTTGAAGTTTCTTCGCCTTGCTAATTAATACAGTAGGGAACTGTACCTTTTGAAAATGTCAGAACCAACTGAGCTCTCAGGGGCTTCCCTGTCTTTGACACAATGGGAAGCCCTGTCCCTTCAAGACAGAACTAACTGGCCCGCATAGCAAACAGACATATATTGGAGGAAAGAAAACATTACCAGAAGCAAGCGGTTCCCAGTGGACTTGTCCAGGGACAAGAAGTGGAAAAGGCAGAGGGAAGAAAACACCCTCAGAAAATTCCCCACAAAATGCTGACTGGTGGCTTTCTGTGGGAGGGGGCTGGAGCTGATAGACACTGGCTTACTTGCCTGGCTGACCACAAGACTTTGAAAGAATCGTGTGTCACCAACAACCCACCCACAGGGTACCAGCATCCTTTCCACGTTATTTCTACCAAAAACACGTGGTCTGGAGCTGGTTAGGGAGAAATGTAAGACCAACCTAGGATGGTAGCCAGGCTAGAGAGACTGTATTCTTTAAGAGTATCTGAGACACGTGGACTGGAACAGGCAGGTGAACAGAGACTGATGAGAGGCGACAATGAAATACAATGTATCCACTTAGGTTCTTGGCCCAGAAAAGAAAAATGAGAGCCTAGATGGGCAGTCAGTGAAGTGGGGTGGGGCTGCGGCCTAGAACCAGTGTTGTAGAATCAAGCATGCTGAGGGCGGGAGCTTCACAAATTTACATAATTGTAATGTAAGCCAGTCTCTGTTTGAGGGACGAGCTCTCGTGTCTTGGTCTGCTTTGTGTTGCTATAACAGAATACCACAGAGCGGATAATTTATAAAGATCAAAAATTTATCTCTCAGACTTGTGGAGACTTAAAAAGTCCACGACCAAGGTTCTGGCATCTGACAAGGGCATTTCTTAATGCATCACCCCATAGCTAAAGGCAAGAGGGTGAGGACCAAGCTCATCTTTTGTAGGGGTGGAACATTCCAGAATAAGGACCTCACTTCTGTGACAATTGCGTTTGTCCACTCCAGGGGGCAAAGCCATCCCCACTGAATGCCTCCTCCTTGTCTCCACCTACCAAGACAGCTTGGCTGGGGATTCGGCTTCCAACATTTAAAAATTGGGGGACACATTCAAGCCCCGACATTCCCTATCATGAGGCATGTGAAGGAAAACTTGAGGGTGTCTTTGTTCAGTTCTTGAATCCTTCCAGTAAGCCGGAGGCCCAAACCATGAATGAGTCTCGTCCCACAAAATACTACAAGCAGTTGACCTCTGAACTGGGGTTCCGCACGGCCCATTCAATTCTCTTTTGATTTGCTGGACAGATAGCAAATATTTTTTAAACCACACATTTTCTAAAGACTTTATGAGATCACATACAGAAAAACAGAATTTCATTCTTACCTGGAGATACACATTAATTAAGATGTCACACAATCCAAGCACCCAGGATTCATCCTTCAGGTGGGTGTGCTGTATAAATGCTTTTTTGTTTCCGTGATTGTGGCTTGTACGAATCACTTTCACCTGTGGGAACTTCATGTAAATTGAGGTAAATCGGGATCTCTTCGGGGGTCTTGTCTTCTCTTGCTCACCTGTGAGAACTATTCCCTCCTTCTGTGCAACCATTTGCTCCCTTATAAGAGCTGTAAGGTGTGTTGCCCAATGGCTGTGGCACAAAGCACTCATTCTTTTGGAATGAACTTGGGGTTATGTCCAGCTGGAGCTGTTTGATGAAGCCTCAGAGAAGTTTCAGAGATGTAGCAGAGGCTGGGGTTCAGAAAACGTCCTGTAAAGAAACACATAGCAAACACTTTTGAGGCTCTGCAAAATGGTGTGTTTGACAAGTCACCAGCGACACACAGGCTGATGGGCATACCGATGAATAAAACTTGATTTATAAAAGCAATTTTGTCTACAAAATCCAGGTGCCGGTGTGGGTGTTTGGTTTGTTTGCTTTCTCGGAGTGTGCAAAATGGTTTTCTGAAGAGGCTGCTCCCTTAATGTGCTACAAAAACCAGGTAATGGCTCCACAACTTTCCCTGCACGTAGACTGGCCTGTCTTTGTTTTAGCCACTGTTCTGCTAGTGTTTTAACTTGTGATCCCATGATACTCATGGTACCAAGCACTTATATGATCTATATGTTAGCCCTTTTAAGTATTCTCACTTAAAATATGCTGATGGAAGAAGTCTCTGGGTGCATTACCAATCGATCGAACTCATCTTCTATTTGCAGGAGACCTCCTGGTTATGAATGTGTATTGTGGGTTTCCACAGACTAATTACGATCTGACATCTGGGGATGAAGACTCAAACAGCAGCTTAGCCAGGTCCTCTGCATCAGGGTCTGTTATGAAACTGTAGTCAGGTCTGTGACCAGGAGTAAAGTCTCCTATATGGCTCAAAGGGAAAAGAAGGGCCTGTTTGCATTCCCATGCGGCTCATGAGAGCCTTCAGTTCCGTGAGTAATGTCAGTTCTTTCACCTCAGTGTCTTGTGGTTCTGAAGATCATCCTTAGTGTCTTATGACATGGGGTTGTATCAGGGCCCAGACCTTAGCACAACTGACTCCATGATGGAAGTGCCATCAATCTGAAAATCTCAGCAGGCAGACAGCCCCACCTGCCAAAACTCAAACAAAGGTCCAGTCCATCTAAGCCCATATAGTTCTGGGAAAGTCTCAAAATGTACTAACCTTATTTTTTTGGGCTTCCATAGCTCTGCTTCTGGCTAACTGTTCTTGTTAACTGATGTATGTCAGCGCAGGACATGTGTCATGTGCTTTAAAGCTCACCCTGACAAAGGCCCAGACTGGGATCCCCAGCACCCAGTGTATTTGCCAGCCTGCTAATAAAGACTTTCAATTGGCTTGAACCCATGTTCAAGCAGTCTTCTCTGGCTGGTGAATTGCCCACAACAGGGTCTCTCATTGTGACCATTTGTCCAAGCTAGCCAGGGAAAGGCTCTCTTCATTTGAGGGTGTTGTGTAATTGTTTCTTCCAAGATTGGAACATTTCATCCTACAGGGAAACTCAATAATTCAAGATAGCCTCGGGGAATCTTTGAAACTGACCACATTCACAATGCTTCCTGCCCCACCCAAGAAAATATAACCAGCAAAGACTTCTGGGAGTCACTCCCTGACAACAAACCCTTGAAGCAGAGCAGCCAAAGAAGTTCAAACCAACTGGCCCACTGGGAGAGGACGCTCTCCAAGGTACTGAGCTGCCTGCAAGCTGTGCAGTGAGCTATTATTGTGAGCTGCCACCCATGCCGGAATGGGCTTCTGTGAGGCAGCTGTCTTTCAGTCATTTCTGCTCCTGTAAGAGACCCCTCACCCACATATCTGTAAGTAACCCCAATAAAACTCATTGGTTCACCACGTTGGACTTTGGTCTGTCATGCTTTCCTTATCTGCTTATTGGGGTGAGTAAGTGTGTGTGTGTATGTGTATGTCTGTCTGTCTGAAATAAAAGTCTCACACACAATAGGGTTATTACAATCTCTTGGTAAACACACATACAGGCACACCCGCACTTGCGTGTGTGTGCGCACACACACACACAGTGATCATCTGGGGTAGTTTTCTGATATTGTTGGGATTGCATGTCAAGCCTAGGCCAGTGCTGTACTGGAAAGCACCATTCTCGGCCCTCTGCTGGGAGTCTGATTGCAGACAAATCTGTAAATCAGGATGAGCTCATTACAGTCCAAACAGCACCACTTTGGTACCTGAAGTTACAAATCAATGTCTTTATTCTTTTCAGATATTTCTGAGCAACATCTTATAATTTCCAGCACTGTGGCCTTGCAATTAATTTATTAAAATTATTTCTTCACGCTTTATTAAGTTTTACTGGAACCTCTCCAGCTTTATTAAAGTTTGATCAACAAAAGTTACATAAACTCATGGTGAGCAGCATGTTTCTGTGTATGTGTATACTCTGAAATGGTGGCCACAATGAAGCCAAACAGTATATTTATTCTCTATATAATAACTATATATTAAATACCTCTTCCCTTGGTATTGTGCAGCTTTAATATGTGCAGATGCTCAAAGCGAGACATCACAGAGCTAAACTCATCTTTGCAGGAAAGACCGGCCTCTGAGACCACAAAGCTGCAAAGTGCTATTAGCTCATGACCTCAGACCATTTACTGTCTAATCACATTCCTGCAGACCAAGCCAGTCAGCACAGGACCTCGGGGGCCTTCTAGAAGGATCTCCTGAGTTTGGTTCTAAAGGATTTTTTTGTTTTGTTATCCTACAACTCTGGGTACAAGATTTGAACCTGACAGGCTGTTCCCCTGCGAGTCTGTTAGCACAAGGGGAAACCAAAGGGCCTGTCAAGTTGTGTACATTATGATACATAATACATGGGATGGTTTTTGTAATCCACTATTTCTATAATTTACACATCTTTATTAATATCATGGAGTGTCTCCTTTAAACAAGTGTCCATATCTTCCATCAATTTAAGCAGAATCTAAATGTTTTTAAAGATTTATTGCTTGCATGTATGTATGTGTACCACAGCATGCCCAGTGCCCAGGGAGGTCAGAGGAGTGTGCCAAACCCCTAGAACTGGAATTATGGATGGCTGTGAGCTACCATGTAGGCGCTGAGAATAGACCCTTGATCCTCTGCAAGAACAAGTGCTCTTAACCACTGAGACATCTCTCCAGCCCTTCTCCATCTTTTATTAAGATTTATGTGAGTACACTGTCATCCTCTTCAGACACATCGGATGAGAGCATCAGTTCCCATTACAGGTGGTTGTGAACCACCATGTAGTTGCTGGGAATTGAACTCAGGACCTCTGGAAGAGAAATCAGTGCTCTTAACTCCTGAGCCATCTCTCCAGCCCCTCTTTTCATTCTTAACTCAAAAATATTATGCCATAATGTGTGATTAGGTGTGTGTATGCTTATGTGTATGCACATGTTTGTGTATGTGCACATGGAGCCCAGAGATTGATGTCAAATGACTTTGTCATGCTCCACTGCATTTTTAAGATTTATTATATATATATATATATATATATATATATATATATATATATATATATATATATATATATATGCACACTGTTGCTGTCTTCAGACACATCGGATGAGAGCATCAGTTCCCATTACAGATGGTTGTGAGCCACCATGTGGTTGCTGGGAATTGAACCTTTGGAAGAGCAGTCAGTGCTCTTAGCCACTAAGCCATCTCCTGCAGAATCTCTCACTGAACCTAGAGCCTGGTACACACGATTGTCTTGAGTGTGCAATGGGGATCAAAGGCAGGTCCTCGGGCTTGCGTGGCCAGCATTTTTAGCAACTGAGCCATCTCCCCAGCCCCCAGTACATGATGCTTTGAAATGTGTACATAGAATGCACTCTTTGTAAAGGTCAATGTAAGCACACATCTCCCCATACATTTCTCTGTGCTTGACACAGTGGTTCTCAATCCTTGGGTCTCGACCATCAGACAACATATTTCTGATGCTCTTAGGAACTCCCAACCATAAAAAATGTTTGTTCCTACTTCATAACTGTAATTCTTCTTGTGAGCAATACCTTAGTTCTAAGATTATCAGAAATATACGTTTTCCCAACAGAACCACAGGTTAAGAAACTCTTAATGTATTCAAAGAAGCCCTAGTGTTCTACAAATATACTTTTCATCATTATCTATAATCAAACCATTTGCACCAGAGCAGCCGCTATTCTCTTTACTAATGATGATTAGTCTTCATTCTTTGTCTCGTCTCTCCCTCACCCCATAAAGCACATCCTCTGATAAACATTGTTGAGCTCTCAATTTTTATGGTTTCTGCTCTTTTCGACTGTCACCCGAGCTCCTGGGAGCATCCTTCTATCCCTTGCCACAGAATGCTGCGTGCATCGATGTGAGTCAAAGTCGCGTGGTTTTATTTCATTCTTTGTAAGCAAATGGTCTCCTCTGCATGTACTGTGTTTCTTGTATCCATCCACCAGCTGACAAGCACGTTCCCACCTCCTGGCATTGTAAAATGGCACTACAGTGAAATCAAGGCCACAGCTTCGTCTCCATCAGGTTGGCTCCGTATCCATCACATCTATTTTCAGCAGACCACGTGGTCGGTCTTAATTTTCCAGGGGCCACTACAGAAATGTTCATGAGAAATGCACTATTTCTTATGCAATCCTATGAACAGTGTACAAAGCCTACATTTTCACCTGGTCCTCACTGGGAATCGGTGTCCTTTGGTGAAGGTGCTTTCTAGACGCATGTGTGGGTAGGGGGAACTCACACCTCTGACTGTCTTTGGAGACCGAACATTGACATCAGGTACTTTCCTCTGTTGCCCTCATTTGACTCAGCTAGCGAACAAGACCCCTGGGATATGTCTTATCTCAGCCCCTCCAGGCATTTGCATCACAGATGTGAGCCATCTGGTTTTCCCATGGGGGCTGGGGATCGAACTCAGGCCCTCATGTTCACAAAACAAGCCCTTTATCTCTGTGCCTGCCACACATGAACTGCTGTGTCCGTGGCTGCCAAATGCAGAGACAATTTTGACACCAGAGCAGGTCTTACTACACTGCTCAGGCTAGCCTGACAATCTCTATCCAATCCAGGACGGTGGTGAGCTCACTGGCCTCGGTCTCCAGCGACTTTTTAAAAGCCAACTATAATAACAGGGCAGATGAAATGTGTAGGCTTCAAATATGTGGCAGCTGAAGCCCAAAGGGTGGGAGGTAATGAAAGGGGTGATTGCTGTGAGATTTTTGCACTGGCCATTGAAGAGGTGAAGCATCGATTTGTTTCACAGTAACACATGCATAATGCATATAACTGTTAGAATAATCATGGAAAATGAAAGAAAGCCAGGCGAGGGGCTAAGGTGGAATATTAAAACACTTTACTAGCACAAGAGGAATAACCAGGACCAGAAACAGCAAAGGGAAGCAACACCAGAGCATGGGCTCTAGGTGCTACCACAGAACCACACCCCCCCCCCCATTTGTGAGCACGTCCAGTGCATCAACTACAATCTCACATGTGTGCACTAGTGCCTGTCTCAAACAACATGTTTTATTTCCCTTTACCGTTTTCAATCTTATTCTGTCTTCATGATTTTTTAGTACTACCATTAAGTTGTAATGTGCGCTGTTTAGCCGATAAAGCTCTCAGTCTTGTCAGAAATCTGCTAATCATTACCTGCGCCTTCTGGGCTCGAAAGCCAGACCGATGTGTCCAAGCTGCTGGGAAGACAATAGAGACCTAGGGAAACTGTTGGCTGATAGACTCTGTCACTTTTTAATTTATATGCCTGGTAGATTGAAGTTCTATTTATTCTGAGCCAGATTTCTGACTACATTGACAGCTAAGATAGTTGCAGCCTGACAGCTAAAGAAACAGACCGCTATTTTCTAACAAGTAGTTCAGATATAAGCTCTTACAGATATGATTGTTTTCTTTCTTACCTAAACTTGGGTTCCATTGATGCTTCGTGTTTCCTTTTACTAAACTTCCTTTTCCACTATATATAATTCTTGCTCCTTCTTCTCCACAGAGGCTCATCTTAAAAAATATGCTGTTAACTCATCTTGTTATCTCTTTTATAAACTTATAAGCTACAGGAAACCCATGAAGAACTACCTCTCACGGACCATATAAGACTCCACCCAGATAAGTATATCCGCCTAAAGTTCACTCTCTATTCTAAAGGGTAAGATTCCTCTAGACTTCAAATGTGGGTTTCAAATGTACATCTAAGAAATTTTCTTTCTTTTCATAACAATATCTCCCACCTCAAGGACCACTGAAATAGATCAGCCATATGCCACATGACTTCACTTTTCCTGAAACCAGATCATGGCTAAGGCTCTCACACAAACACCGGCAGATTAATAGGGATTCCCGCTCCAGTTGGCAAAGAGAATCCCCGCTTTCCCAAACAAGGTTTGGCCAGCCTTTCCGGGCAAAGAGGGTTAATTCTCTGTAGCCGCAGGTTTTTAGACAGACATTGACCATTGGGAAGACACCTTGAGAATGCCTTTCAACTCATCCCCTTCTTCAGGGCTCTTGCAGCTGGTTCTCTTGCTAAAGTGCAGGCCTGGCAAAGGCTTTCTCTGTTGGGTACGGGGACCCAATGCAGCCACCGGGAGTCTGAAAGACAGCTCTGCACTACTGCGCATAGGTGAAACTTTCTCTACCAAGTTTATCCACTGGGACCCCAGTGGTTTGAGATAACTCAGTAGTCTCCTTTTGTCCCAATGGGCAACTCAATGTCTCAGAATGTATCACCAGGCTCCTCACTGGGATGCCTCCAAGAAATTTTTAAATCTCTAAAACTAACGCCTCAGCTAAAGACATCTAAATTGATACAGCTCTGCAATAATGTTTAGACTCAGTATCCCCTAGATAATGACTCAAAATGGCCACAAAATGGCACCCTAGACTCGTTAATTTTACGAGACCTTCACTCATACTGCCAATGACCTGGTAAATGGAAAGAGGTTCCCTATGTACAGGCATTTATCTGCCTTCTCTCTAACACTTCTCTGTGTTCCTCTTGTATCCCACCCAGATCCTTTTAACAATGAGGCATACAGCAGATGACACCACAACTCTCGCCCCAGCCAACGAGCCAACCCCTCTCTACCGCAAAATCCAGACCAATGCCTCAGCTTCTACTCCCGCTATCAAACAGATGGAACATACCCAATTGGGTCTGAGACGGTACCTGACCAAGATCCCTGACGGGATTATAATTCCACGGGTGGTATTTTGGCCAGAGACAGATTCTCAACCTGCCTCCTGACCAGTCTCTGCAGAGCAGCCTTAAAACCGGTAAATTTCGAAAAACTCCAAGAGGTTTTCCAAGACAGACAGGAAAACCCATCCCAATTTTTAGAGCGCCTCACAAAGGTCCTATTACAGTACTGTAATTTAGACCCTGAAAACCCAGAAGGTAAACAACTTTCATTTCCCAGAGTTACCCCAATATAAGAGCTTAAGCTAGAGAGGAGGCCCCTAACTCCACAGGCAGAGAAGTCTTGGCGTTGGCCGTTAAAGTGTACCATGGGAGAGAAGAAGAGGCTCACAAACAAAATTACCATATGCTGGCTAAGACTTTCTGACCGGCCCCAGCCACTGCTACAGGTCTCCCAGGGCTACGGAACCACCAGGCCCCTGCTACAGATGTGGTCAATGAGGTCACTGGGCGAAAGTTTGCCCTAGCCCCCGAAAGCCAAGGGGAACATTCCTAGGTGTCATCCAGAGGGACACTGGACTGTCAATTTCCCATTATGCCCAAATCTCTCCAGCTAATCTCCTAGGCTTGGCTATAAATGACTGAAGGAGCCTGGGCTCCCTTGACCCAACCACTGCCATCTCTAGCAGTGAGCCACGGGTAGCTATCATGGTATGTGGGCGGCCCATCTCCTTCCTCTTGAACACTGGGGCAACTTACTCAGTCCTGACAGAGTTTTGGGGACCCACTTCTTCCTCCCATTTTCCTAGGTAGGAGGACAACCTCACTGAACCCCACCACTTAGTTGCATCTTTAGGGGTGTACCTCTCACCCATTTCTTTTTGGTAGTGCCAACATGTCCTGTCCCCTTATTAGGAAGAGATCTTCTAGCTAAGTTGGGAGCCTCTATTTCCTTTGCTCCCCCTATTTGCCTGAACCCAAGCTCGCAAGCACCCCCTCTGTTCCTTCTCCTAGCCAGTCAACCTAGTAACACAAACATGTTTCCTTTACCAGCTTCTCAGGTAGATTCCCAAGTCTGAGATGTCCAGAACCCCTCTGCTGCTAAACATCATTCTCCTGTTGTCATCCAATTACTAGACCCTACCAGGGTTCTTTTAAGGTTATTCTTGAGACGCTTACAGCTTTTATCTACATGCAAGATACATGAGATCCCAGGTGGGAGACAGGAGTTATTGGTAAGCTCTACTGTAAAACCAACCAGGGTCCCCAGTAAGTACTATCAAAATTCAGATAAAAAAATATGTCTCAATTGATGTCACCCAACATGAAAAACTGCTGACTACGTGTACACCCTGGAACGAACTCACAATTGCCACTTGCAGCCTTCCCAGTGATGTTGCCTAATAACCTTACCTCACCCTTTATCAGCTGCCCTGACTCTGATGTTTCCATGACTCCACACCTTTCCACTATCCCTCTTCATGGCATGAGGAACTGTTTAAGACATCAGGACACATTCTGTAGAAATTTGCTCCAAACATTATCAGTCTTGTTTCTACATCCTTCAATGATAGATACAAAAAAAAATTCTAACCAAACTATTAATCATAGAGGAGCCTGATGTGAACATTTGCCAGGTGGACCCCAATGGGGAAAGCCAGCTGCTGCACCCCTACAACGCCCCAAGACAGCAGGAATTAGGCAATGATACTCTTGGCACCTTTATTCCTGTTTTACCATTGGCCTCCCTCTCCCCTTTTCCTCCTTTTTATTGTAAGAGGAGAGGAATGACCCCACTAGGACCGCTCCTACAAAATTTTTCTTTCTTCCAAATGTACTTAATCTCTACCCATAATGTATACATGTGTGTGTTCCAGCATCTTGTCAAGTCCAGGCACTCTTTACGTCTAAAACAGCTCCAGAGAAGCAACCCACAGATGCTTCAGCCTTCAGACAATGTAATCTGCAATGGCCTCAAAACCAGGGAAAACACAGGGTGGGAGATAGCTCATCCAGGAAAGTGAAGTGTTTGAAAGCGTGAGGTCCTGGGTCTGGACCCCAGAAACCATGTAAAAATACTGAGCATGATGGCCCATACTTATAATCCCAGAAGTGGGGAGACAAATATAGGACAAAGCTAACCAAGCCTGAGAGACAAAATCTTTTAGGTTCAGACTATGTGTTAGAGAACCTGCCTTAACTAAGGCTGAACTCGAGTTAACCAGCAAACTGGTACCTTGCAGCAGTTTCCAGGTTACCCCCCAAGACCTGCATCTATCACCAGTCTCCAGGCTATTCCCCAACAAATCTGCACCTCCGGGTTACAAACCTGCCCCTGATACTTCACCTCCTAACAACCATCAGTCAGGAGGATAACAGAAGTTAAGTTTATGGTTTATGGCTCCCAGCAACAACTGATTATGTTAAAGGCCATAATGCCCCCCTCCCAGTGAGATGTGTACCAGGCTAGATACTCCTGTCTTGCCTCTATAAATGCTTGCATAAAACTAGGCTCAGGACTCCAACTTCCTGCTGTGTCAGGGCTGTCAGGGAGCCCAAGCTCAGGCTTGAATAAAGAGACCCTAATGTGACTGCGTTGGAATTGGCTCCTTGGTGGTCTTTTGGGTTTTCCCGAACGTGTCCTGGCACAACAACCTGATCGGTGAGCTCCTGGTTAATGAGGATGGCATCTCAAGGTGCTGCTGGGGATGATGCTGGAGGCTGATCGCTTACCTCCACATGCAAGTGTATATGCATTACACACACATGTACACACACGTGTACACACACATGTACATGCTCAAAATCACACAGAACATAATAAATGTTCCATTTTGCTTCAAATAAAAAAATGAGATATTTGAGTTGGGTGATGGTGACACATGCCTTCAATCCCAGCATTCAGAAGCCAGAGGCAGGCGGATCTCTGAGTTCAAGGACAGCCTGGCCTACAGTGAGACAGCCAAGGCTACACAGAGAAGCCCTGTCTTGAAAACTCAAAAAAAGAGAGAAAGGAAGGAAGAAAGGAAGGAAGGAAGAAATGAAGGAAGGAAGGAAGGAAGGAAGGAAGGGAAGAAAAGAATAGAAAAAGGAGAGAGAAATTTAGTAATATATGATGCAACAACTTGAAACTGCTTAAATGTTTGAAAAAACTGTAGATTTGACTTCCAAAGAATGGTTCTGTGATAATGTTCAGTAAGCCAGTGTGTAGGTGGCAAGCCTGGAAGAGTAGAGAAAACTTATCCCTTCGGAGCCAAGAAGATTCTATCATAAGGTCAATATGCCGGATATGAAACCATAAGATTTGGTATCTGCCCTGCTGGGTATGAGGTTTGATTTGGTTTAAGATGCTTATCTCATTTGGAGAAAGACACTGGGCCTCCCATGGAGTAAGACATCTTAAAGGTAGAAAGCAAAGAAGTCTGGGTATAGAAGTACACATCTGCCGGCTCTGAGGGAAGTTTGTAGAGATCCCAGCCAGATGAGCCCAGCCAGCCCTGGCTTCCCAGCAGACACCTGGTGTGCGGTGCTCCTGAGGCAAGTAAGGGCACGTGAAAATAGTGTGTCTCTCCTCTGCATCTGTCTTGTCTTGCACTTTGTCTCTATACTTTCTGTTGATTGGATTAATATCTAGTAACTCTAACAGTTTTGAGACTCAGAGCCCTGCATCTCCGTTTTCTTACACTGACGTATTTGGAGGGCGTTCAGGTTTGCTTTTCTGTTGCTGTGATAAACCCACAGCTTTTAGAGGAAAGGCATCATTTCACTTTTAAAAGGTCCATCACTGAGGGGAGCCAGGGCAGGAACTTAAAGCAGGGGCTTGAAGCAGAAGCCACAGAGGACATTGTTCATGGGCTTCCTCCAAGGCTCACGTGCTCAGCTACCTTTCTTCAACAGCCCAGGTCCACTTGTGTAGGGATTATAACCGCCCACAGTGGACTGAGCCAGCCCCCTTACATCAATCAGCAATCAAAACACTGCCCATCCAGGTGCGCCAGAGGCCAAGCTGATCAAGGCAGGCCTTTGACATTGTACCTTTCCAGGAAGTGAACAACCAAGATTAGCCATCAGAGAGGGGAGAACAAATGGGTCAAATTTTTGTTACCATTACCCCTAAAACTCAGCGTATCCTATGGTTTTGTTCACTGCTGCTGTGGCTTGCCATAATCTTTCTGTCCTCTGTGGTAGCCACATGCACTAGCTCCCTTCACATTTCCACTCAAAATATTTACATCCACCTACGTGGGCTGACATTTTCCCCCATGTACTTTTGACCCCTTGGTTCTACATACTGCAAACGGGTAGGAGTGAGGTAACAGCAATGTTCACTTGTTTTCTGTTTATTTAAGCCGTAGAACTAACCCAGCAGTTACATCACACCAAAACCACTGGCTTCTGAGTCAACATGGCAAAGAAACTAGAAATTCCACACCTAGGAGGTGAGCAAATATTTGCAGTAATACCAAGGGAAGAGTGGGTGAGAGGGGCTCCTGACACATCCATGTGGCTTCTGTAGTCCTCTGACACAGTAACCCTCCAAAGGGACATCAACGGGTACAATGAGCAAACACGTTCATATGCTAAAATTATGACAACAGTCTCTGACCAGGTGTCTGGTGGGAGAAACAAGATGACCTGAGAATATCATTTCAGTCGCCGATCGTCCCTCACCAACTGTCCACGCAGCAGGCACGGTTGCTCAGCTGTTAATGAAAGCCAGCAGACAGCCAGATCTGAGCTGCCTCAACAAGCAGGCGTCAGGAGAGCGTTTAGAATGGAGTGGTCATGTTGAACTTGATGGCCATTCCACGGGACTGAATGGTTTCCTGGTTTCCAGTGTCTGTCTATTTCACTATCCTGTGTGTAGTGATATCTCTGTTGCTCGGATTGGAACCTTTGTGGAGACTGATGAGGTTGAGCACATTTGTCAATCATTCAGAGTCTGTCTTTGGGTAATTGCTGGTATTTGAAACCTTGACTGCATTTTCTTCTTCTTCTTCTTCTTCTTCTTCTTCTTCTTCTTCTTCTTCTTCTTCTTCTTCTTCTTCCTCCTCCTCCTCCTCCTCCTCCTCCTCCTCCTTCTCCTCCTCCTCCTCCTCCTTCTTCTTCTTCTTTTTTTCTTGGGTTGCAGGAATTTCCTGCATGTTCTGGGCATGAGCTTGCATATACTCGCCATTGATCTCTTTCTTTTATTAAAATATTTATGTGTATGTGTGTGTGGATGTGTGTGTGTTTTATGTGTGAGCTTGTGTGTACGTGTGTGTGTGTTTGTATTTGTATTTGTGTGTTTGTGTTTGTATTTGTATTTGTGTGTTTGTGTTTGTATTTGTATTTGTATGTGTGTTTGTATTTGTGTGTGTGTGTATTTGTATGAGTGTGAGTTTGAGTGTTTGTATGTGTGAGTTTGGGTGTATGTAGAGTGTACATTTACGTATGTGTTTGTGTGAGCATGAGTTTTTGTGTGTGAGAGTGTGTGTTTGTGTCTTTGTGTGTATTTGTATGAGTGTGTGAATTTGTGTATGTGTGTAGGTATGTTTGTATGCTTGTGTTTGTGTGTGTTTGTGAATCTGAATGTGTGTTTGAGTATGTATGAAAATAGCCAAGGCATCCAGAAAAGTGTGTAGCTTCTCCAAATGATTTTTAAATTGTTTTTCTTGTTTTTCTTTATATATATTCTGTTATATAAATTTCTCTTTTTCATGAAAGGCATGTATTTTCATAATCAGAAGGGGGAAAATGTTTGTCTCAATTCAGACTGCTTCAGTGAAGCACCATAGGCCACCGGCACAGACACAAAAGCGGCTTACAGCTGCAGATCTCAGGGGTCTAAGCTGAGCATGGGGGGGGGGGCTCTCTTCCAGGCTGCACACTGCTGAGATTCTGGTGAGATGAAAGCTACAGTTCTCAAAGGCCCCTCTTATAAAGGCTCAAAATTATTCCTGTAGGATCTACCTTCAAAACCTAATTATCCCTTAAAGGTAAAAATAATTCATACTTTGCCTTATAACGACATCACACTGGCCACTAAGCTTTTAGCGTATGCATTCTGACAGAGCCCTGGCATTCTGTCCACAGCATGTCTTCTTATGTCTTTTAAACAGAAAGAAATAATTACCATTCTTTTTTTTTTTTAAGACTAATTTTTTTATGTCTGTCTGTGCATGTGCCACATGCTTGTAGTTCCTGCAGTGGCCAAAAGAGGGCATCAGATTCCCTTGGATCTGGAGTTATAGATGGTTGTGAGCCACCACGTGCGCTCTGGGAACCAAACCTGGGTCCTCAACAAGAGCAGCCAATTCTCCTAACTGCTTTGCCATCTCTCCAGCTCCAAATAACCTTCTTAAAATGAATGTGCAGGAGCCTGGGGTATAGATAGCTCAGTGGCAGACACTCCTTTGTTCAGAAGGCCTCAGAACTGAAATAAAATGACTGGGTGAATAAAAACACTGTAGAAAAGACAGTAAACAGAACAAGAGGATGTGGACCCATTTGGAAGCCATTCTTTACGATTCCTATCTCTACTGTCAGGATGCCAATGGTCCAGTTCAAAAGTGTCACCAAACACGAATCAGCAACCGTGACACAATCCAACAGAAACTGCCAGGCTCCCACTGGTTCGGCACAAGTCAGTGGGAGCAACCAGGTCCAGCCAGGACACCAGGAGATGCCTGCTGTGCCTCTCTCAACAGAGTGAAGACAGGGGAAGAGGCAGGGCTCGCTAAGCAAGCGTGCCATCAATGTCCGCCGAGTCCCATTTACACCCTTCCAGACATCCCGTGTCCTCCCATGAATCTTACCTCAGCAAGACACCACGTGAGTCTGCATCACATGACCCAACCAGAAACAGATAGTCTGAGATCTTGAACCATATGTATGGTCTCACTATCAAAATAACTATAGGAGTAGGTAACATGGCGTGTCTTATGGCAAGTTAGGAAGCCCCTTTTTTTTTTTTTTTTTTTTTTTTTTTATTATTATTATTATTTCAATTAGGCCTAACTACTAAGTGAGGTTTCAGGAGGAAGTGATTTGAAAATAGACTTGAGACAAGCCAGAGAACATATAAGCCTATTTATCTGACAGTTTTGAAATGGTAATTACAAACTACTATTTTAACATAAATTCCCTAAAACCACGTGAAAAAAGGAACGGAAAGAGGAAAACAGCCATCATCCCCTCTGTGTTTGAACCAACTCTCCAGCAAAGGATGATGTCCTGTTAAACTACTCAGATGCTGTGTGTTCCGAGTCTTCATTTTTCTCATTAGACTCAGTGAATGACATTCTAATTCTAGGCAAGCGAGTCAGTACACATCTCTGTATTGCTGCATCAGAACCACGACTTACCCTCTGACAACTGGGATGTCTTCACGTCTTCCATAGAGCACTCTGACCTCAAAATACTCTCTGGGGTTCTGTTCACTTGTTGAGTTAGTTGTTGGTTTGTGGGTTTGGGCAGAAATTTCTTAGCTGGATTTCCATCATTTTGCAGAGTTCTCTTAGTAATTAGATTAGGTATGTTGGGGCTAAGTGCACAGCAAGTGTTGTAGAGCCAGTGTCCCTGTACCATGAAGTCACATAATCCCTCTGAAACTGATGTTAGTAACTAAGAGACTTGTGCTGGAGGCCGGACAGATAGCTCAGTGGTTAGAGCACTTGTTGCTCGTGCAGAGAACCTGGGTTCAGTTCCCAACACCGACATGACAGCTCACAACCATCTGTAACTTCAATTACAGGTTTCTAATGCCCCTTTCCGGCCTCCAGGGGCATCAGGCACACATACAGTATGCCAACATGCAGGCAAAACACACACAAGCACATACACATTTATTTCATATACATATAAAATAAATGTGTACATATATGAAATAATGCTTATATATTTCATATGTGTATATATATATATATATGTATAATAAAATAATTAAAGATAAAATGAGACCTATGTTCATCATCACAAGATTATGGTCCAGATCCTCGAGGGGAGTGGTTTTTGAACCCTCCTGTGACCTTTAATACAGGTCCTCATGCTATAGTGACCCCAACCAAAAAATTATTGTTGCTACATCTCAACTATAACTTCACTACTTTATGAGTTTTCATGCAAATATAATGTGTTTTCCGATGGTCTTAAGTGACCCCTGTTAAAGAATTGTTTGACACTCCTCCCCAAAAGGGTCATAACCCACAGGTTGGGAACCACTGCTGTAGAGCAAGTCTTTAAACTGCAGAGGCTTAAGGAACTTAGGAGAAGACACTTCCTGAGCGGCACCTGCCTGTGCGTTGCATTCTGAACTCGGTGCTGAGGATCTAGACTCTCCAGAGAAAAGGGTCGTCTCTCTCACATCCCAATCTCACCATGTTCAGGCAGACTCTCTATACTCGGGCTGGGAATCTGCAGATTCAACCAACCCTGTGTTAAAAGCATTCGAAATATTGCATCTATACTGAATAGATATTTTTCTTGTCATTTTCCCCCTACACAATATAGACTATTTACATTCCAGAGATGGTGTAAAGGCCTAGGGAGGACTGGAATAGACAATACACTAACACTGTGTATAGCATGTTTTACTGGGGACTTGTGCTTCGATGGACTTTGGGTCCCTCGAGGAAAGCATCCTTCACAGATGCTGAAAAGTGATGGCGGGGCTTTCAAACCCCTGGGAGCAAAGCGATGGATCTGCTCCAAATCTTGTTATTGTTGGTGGAAAATGGATGATTAAGTACATAACAAATGATATAAAACACCACCAGTGACCTCCCTGAGCAGCACTGCCAATAAAATCCTTTCCAAAAAGATCAATAATGATAACCCTCTGTAGATGCGTGAGACTGAATAAAACAGCACTCGACACACTCCCTGAATGGCATTGCCAATAAAATACTTGTTTACATTCAATAATCTTCAGAAACCCAATACGTATGATGAGCCAATTCAGAATGTTCACGTCTGTACATTTAATGCCTCAAAGTTAGGTGAAAATGTACAAAACCTTAATGTATGCACGTTTGCTAAAAAGTATGATAAGATAATCGATACATGCATGACCTTCAAGAATGTTGTGCATTGAACTGGGACTATAGCTCAATGGTAGGGCACTTGCCTAACATGCGTGAAGCCCTAGGTTCAGTCTCAGTCACACACACACACACACACACACACACACACACACACACACACACACAAAGAAGAAGGAGGAGGAGGAATAGAAAGAGGAGGAGAGGGAAGTTATTGAAGAAAGGTGTTCTGAGGCTGGTGAATTACTTTCTTAGCAGGTTTACCGAATGAGCACAAGGACCCCCAGACTCCCCAGAACACATGTGAAAGCTAAGCGGTTTTGTGAGCTAGGGTTCTCTAACATAACAGAACTAACATCATAAATCAAAAGTGAACGTGGATCTATTATCATGGCTTACACGCTGTGGCCCAGCTAGTCTGACAACGGCTGTCCCTTAAAGAAAATGATAGGAAGCTGGAAGTTGTTCGGTCCACCAGGCTGGATGTCTCAGCTGGTTGTCAGTGTGCATGGGAATCCCAAAGAAGGCCGTTCTAATACAGGCAAATGGATGCCTCAGAAGAAGGCAGACGAACTTGCCAGCACGAGTGGGGAGGGGGGAAGAAACAGGCAAAGAACAAAAGTTTGCTTTTCCTATGCCCTCTTGTGTGACCTGCTACCAGAAGGTGTAGCCCGGAGTTAAGGCAAATCTATCCAGCTCACACAGATGACCTTACACAGATGCCCCTCACACAGGTGTCCCTCACGCAGGTGTGCAGCACACAGGTGTCCAGCATACAGGTGTTCCTCACACAAATGTTCCTCACATAGGTGTCCAGCACACAGATGTCCGTCACATAGGTGTCCCTCACACAGATGTACAGCTGCTTGGGTTTAAGTTGCTTCCGGATAAAGTCAAGTCAGCAACCAAGATTCGCCATCACAGGCAGCAGGCATGGTTAACACTGGGATCCCAGCACTTGGGAGGCGAAGACAGACAATCCCCGAAGCAAGCTGGCTAGCTAGACCATCCAGAATTGGCAGATTCCAGATTCAGCCAGAGACCCTGACTCAATGTATAAGTGAAGCACAGGCATCGATGACAAACACATGTGCATGCACATACCCATACATACATATGTGCATCCACACACATGCCCCCCACACACAAAGAAATATAAAATGAATTTGAGGCATGAGTTTAAGATAGAAAGGGAATGACTCAAAAGTTCTGACCATAGAAAAGATTAGTATCCTTTTGTTGATTTTTTTTGTTTTCTCAATGACTGACAGTGGGTATTGGGTAACTATGGTAACTTGCCCTGGATAGATCAAGGCAGAAATTCAGCAATTTTAGTTAATTTTTCATCGTAAGCTTTATGACTATATGAATTGTCAAAGCATAACTCACAAAATGTTAAAAATATGATTATCATATAAATAGATGTTAAATATCACACAAATCCATGAGCCAGCGGTTTCAGATAACCCATTAAAGAAGGTCTCAGGAGGAGGCAAGAGAGTTTAAAAGATTTGAGAAAGGAAAAATTGTGTGTAGTTCAGGAAAAAGAGAATCCCAAAATACAGTTGCTACACCAGAAGCCAAGTTAAAATCACACACTGCAAGGGTTCCCTGCTCCAACAGCGAAGGGAAGCCAGCCCACCTTATCGCCTTCTGCAATCTGGCATCTATATTTAGAGATGTGCAAAGCCATGACACCCCAATCACACCCAAGATCAAGGCTAATGGTGTTAGATTAGCCTCGATTCACACGGTAGGGAACACTCTTGGCAGAAGGTCACAGGATCCTGTCTTTATCTAACTGACCAGCTTGGAGTAACTCCCCTCAGTAAAACTTAGAATAAGACATTTTAAATGTGGACTTAGCCGAGAAGAGAAACTTCACTTCTCAAAGTTCTTCAGGGGCTGCATGAACAGTTACTCTGTTGGCACAAGAATCCGGTTCATTCTGAGCTGTGGGTGAAAAACCTGGCAAGTTATTTTGCCTGCTGTATATTTTCTAAGACTGTAAATAATTGAATTCAGACACCGTAGCAAGTTGGATTAACTAATTCACAGTCCTTATTCAAACACCCTTGCTTGTCCTAATGGTGTTATTTATCTCAGTGATATGATTTGGCTTTATGTGGGCTCATGTAGATTCGAACTCGGAACCTCACACTTGTATGCCTAGTGCTTTTACCCCTCCCCCCCGGGGCCATCTTTCCAGCACCTTAATCTCAAAGCTGAGTAAGTAGCTCCCTGCAAAAGCCCCAGCACCACAGTCTGTAATAGCCAATGTGCCCTTACTTCAGTAAATCTTACTGAAACACCCAAGACATCAGCACAAACAGCTCTAAACATCGGGTATAATGGGAATAGGGTTTTTTGCCTTTTAGAATTTATTTCAGCTATTTGTGTTTAATATAAGGTCTTCGGTTTCTGTTCTGAGAAGGGTGGTGGAATGATATCAACTTTGCAGCTAAAATGACTTCAAAATATGTAAAAACATACTTTACAATGTCTTGGTGAGCTGGAAATAACCATACTTAAGATGTACTGAGCGTGAGCACGAATGACGTCAACGGAATAGTGCAGGCTGTCTTCACGCCAAAGGGTTTAGACCGACTGGAGAACCCTCAATCTGGGTGCCTGAATCCTGGAAGATGTAGGAGACACATCCCTGGTCATGCCAAGGTTGGTCAGTGTAATAAAAGACTTCCTCCAATAACTCAGGGACCACAGCAGGCAGTCTCGGAGTAAGGGAGACACGCCTTTATTCCTAAGGAAAGGTGGTGTCGAGAAATGTGTCAGAGGAGAGAAGTGTTGGGTAGAAGGTTAGAAGGCTTCAAGGCGACTGGAGATGGACCCCAGGCTTCATAATCAGCAGCAGCCTGTAAACACAGCTGGAGCTAAAGAGCCATGACCACACCGGGTCTGATTTGTAAATGTCTGAACTGCCCAGAAGGTGGTGAGATCACTATGGTGGAAGACTAACCTCACAGAACAAATACACACCTTGTCCACTCCCTTAAAGATTGATCCAAAAACAGGCTTATCTCTCCTGGGGAAAAATGCCTCTCAGGGGAAATACAGACTCTGGAAATCATATAGAACCTACGGAAGATGTCAGTAGACATGTCTCTTTGGGCTTTGTCTGCTTTCTTATTCAGAGAGTGCCTTATACCGTGCTCTCTCTGGTCCCTGTGCACTCCTGTCCCTCGAGAGTGTGCTTTATGTCAGTGGTCCTTTTAGCCATTGCTCACCCCCTGGCCCATGAGCACTTGGGGTGGGGCACTCGTGTGTATCTACCTGTGTGCATGAGCGTACACACGCAGACATATGTGGAGACTAATGCCTGAATGTCTTCCTAAATTGTCAAACCCAGGGTTGGGGGCGGTGTCACTGTGAGGTGATGTAAGCTTCATAAGTTGGGTCCCAAGTCATTGGACAGTGGAAAGGGGCACCTCCGAGGGGGACCATGAGACTCTCATCCCTTTTTCTGGACATAGGAGGATCCTATCTTCCTTATGGGATCCCTCCATATGTGCCTTGCTACAAACACACAGCCAAGGGGCAATGATCATTGGCTGGAAACTCCACATCTGTAAACCAAGACCTCCCTAGATCCAGGCAGACTTATTTAATCTGATGTAGGACTCTCCATTACCCACAGACGGTAGGCCAGTTCTTTTGAGCAACAACAAAACCAAAAATCAAAAAAAAACAGAAAGAAAACCACGCAGGCTGGGATGGAGAGATGACTCAGCACTTGCTCTCAGTGCCCAACACTGATTTTGTGACTTGCAACTGTCTAGAATTCCAGTTCCAGGGGGATCCAATGCCTTCCTCTGGTCTCTAGAGGTGCAAATATATAAAGCATACAGATATGCTGGCAAACATTTATACACATAAAATTATTACCTTTTTGGGTGCTTTAGGGACACCTGGAGTGCTAACGCTCAGAAACTGGAGGCAGGAGGATCTCAAGTATAAGGGTGACTAGTGAGACCATAGTGAAATGCTTTCGCAAAAACAAACAGAAGCACTGAGTCCATTTGGCTCTCTCTCCCTTCAAAGTACAAATGAAGGGTTTGCACGGGGTCATATGAAAGCAGTAAGATCACCTTTCCATTCAGAATTCTAGGTTTCCCTCCCAACGAGCACCCGTCGGTCTTGAGAAGGTGTGTGGGTTGTTCATGGCCCATAGAATAAATGCAGGACTGGTTAACTCTTCATTTGTTGGACGTGCCTGATCTAATCATCTCTGAAGGACGTACTTATGGGTTCATCTCTGGAACTAGCAGCTTTCTTGAAACACCCATGGTCTCCGTTTATCTGAGGGCTTCCCCAACTACCGGAACTTCATACAAACAGATCCACCGCCGCCGGGCTTCTCTGAATCAGTAGCTGCTGAGCATCTCGGGTAAAAATCTAAAGAGCCTGACATCAGTATGTACCAGACGGACGGAACTCTGCTGCCAAGAGGTGCTTTCTTCCAGCGTGGTTGTGTTTCTCGTGAGGGGCTGTGCTCCCCATAATGAAATGTGAGGACCCCAACTGGTGACAAAGGTGTGCAAAGAGCCATGTTGATGAGATGGGACAGGGACCTTAGTGGTACCTAGTGTGTGGGTTTTAAATCTGTGTATTGACAAAGAGAGAGAAAGTGTACCTGTGTCAGAGAGAGAACAGTGCCAACAGAATCCAGGGCACACACAGGACACATAGAGCCCAAGCAGGAGCGGGGGCTTCATGGGTAAGAACATGTGCTGCTCTTCCACAGGACCAGAGTTTGGTTCCCAACACCCATGTATGGTGAGTCACGACTGACTTTAAGTCTAGTTCCAAGGGATCCAATGCTTTCTTCTAGTCTCTTTAGTCACCTGCACCCATGTGCATATAAGCATGTGTGCACACACACACACACACACACACAACTTATAAATCTAAGCATTAAAAGAAAATAAAAATTTTAAAACAGGCAGAAGTGACTAATAAGAGAAAGCATCGGTCACACCTACAACATGAGCATCTGCTGAGCTCAATGAAGGGTTTAACACAGTATCTTCGGGTAATTTTTACTTCCAGACAAGTTTTTTTAAGCCTAGGTTGTGTGTGTGTGTGTGTGTGTGTGTGTGTGTGTGCACGCGCATGCATATGCGCACACGGTTAAGCTTCACATCAGCTCAATAGAAATTAGAATCACCATGGAAACCAACCTCTGGGCATATGTTCTGAAGGTGACTTTACAGATTCAGCTAATAGCAATGAGAAGCCACAGCCTACTCGAGTGTGGCACCGTTCCACCAGCTGGAGTCCCAGACTAAAGAAAAAGGGGAAAATGAACTGGGCTCCAGTACCCATGATGCTCTGCTTCTTGACTATGGATGGGATGTCCCAAACTCGTCCTGAGCTCCTGCTGCCTACAGACTGTACCTTTGAACTGGGACCCCCTCCTTTTCTGTCTAGTATTTTGTTGCCGCAGTAAGACACACAACGAATACAGCGTGAGAGGCAGGATAACCGCATTTTAGTTCTGACACCTTCAAATACATTAAGTAGCAAAATGAACTTGGAGATGAGACTAAGAATTCCGAGATGGAGGGCTGGTGAGGTGGCTCAGCACGTAAAAGTAGAGGCAGCCAAGCCTGAGGACCTGAGTTCAATCCCAGGGACCCAGGGGATTGAAGAAAAAAATTGAAAGTTGTCAGAAAGTTGTTCTCTGACCTCCGCATGAACACTGTGGCATCTGTGCACACATGAATGAATGAATAAATGAATGAGTGAGTGAGTAAATGAATGAGTGAGTGAATGAATGAATGAGTGAGCAAATGAATGAATGCTATTTTCTATTACTATATTTATTTATTCACCGTACATCCAGATCGCACCCCTCCCTCCCAGCCCCTCCCACAAAGTCCCTCCCCTCCACCTCAACTCTTCACCTCTGAGAAAGGGGAGGTCTTCCCCTGAGTATCAACTCATTCTGGCACCTCAAGTCACTGTCCGCACATGACTAGGCACATTCTCTTCCAATGAGGTCAGATGAGGCAGCCTGATAAGAGGAACAGAAATCACAGGGAGGCAACAGAGTCAGGATAAGCCCCCACTGTTGGGAACCCGCATGAAGACAAAGCTGCACCTCTACGCATGTGCGAGAGTGGGAGTGGCTAGAGCCCGCCCTTGTATGTTCTACGGTTGGTGATTGGGTCTCTGGGAGCCTCCAAGAGTCCAGGTTAACTGATACTGTTGGTCTTCCTGTGGAGTCCCTATCCCCTCCGGGTTCCTCAAACCCTTCCCCAACTCTTCCACAAGACTTCCTGAGCTCAGTCTGCTGTTTGACAGTGGCTTCTACATCTGTTGTTGGTCAGCTGCTGGGTAGAGCCTCTCAGAAGATAGTTATGCTAGGCTCCTGCCTGTGAATCCAGGCTGGCTGATACAAATGCAGCCTGAGGCGCCATGGTAGTTGAAGGAGGAAGGCAAGCCTGTGCTATGTCGCTATTGATCTTCTGAGGACACCTGGACAGCTCGGAACATTCCCCCCCCCCCCCACAAATTGGCCAGGGTTGCTACTGAATTCATGTGTGTCCGTGACGGCAGTACCAACACTATCTTCATGTGTTACATCATATAACAAGGCTTCGACCAACCAAGGGGCGTCAGAGTCTCACATTGTGTCCCTGTGAACCCACTACCTGCGCAGACACAGTAGGAGCTGTTTCCTCCACCCACACATAGACCTCCATGGAGACATGGCTGACTGGCACATTCATCAGAGTTGAGTACACAGTGGTCTCCAGGGAGTCCGCGTGAATGCGATTTTGTTAAAAAACCAACCTTGAGATGACTTTTAACGATAAAATCACAGGGTACCTTATAAGAGAGCAGAAGCTGAGATTTCGAATGGATTCTATCCATTGCTGTCCCCCTCTTTGACCACCTGCCCCCCGCCCCCTCTTGTTTCTTGTATTAAAAAAAAAAAAAAAAAAAAAAAAAGACAAGATTCCACACATGAGAGAAAGCATGGTGAGACGTCTGTGTTTGTACTTTCTACCGTGCATGCGCGTGTGTGCATGTTTATTTTGCTTGACATGATTCTCTCGAGTGCAAAAATATTTCACACCATGACACTGGCTTCTTCTCCGTGGCTGAGCCAAAACTCCGTCTTGTGAACGTACAACATTTTCGTCCATTCATCTTTTGATGGGCAGTAAAATTCGTCCATGCCTTGCCTACCTAGTGCATGTGTAAACAATGCCATAATCAACACCGGGGAGTAGGTGTCTCTGTGGGGTGCTTTCTTGGACTCCAAATACATACCAAGAAATAGCATAGCTAGATCATATGATAGTTGTAATTTCCACCTTTTCATTATTATTATTATTGAGAACCCTCTATGCTCATTTCTGTAGTGACTGGCACTAATTTATACATCCCCACAGCATATAAAAAGCTACCCCCCACTCTTGCCAGCAGATATTGTTGGTTATTTACTTAATGAGATCCATTCTCTAGGTAGTGTTTGCAAACAAAATTGGGTCTTAAAGATCCCCGGAAATGTGGGTGAAACAGAAATAAGCCCTCCCCTGCCCCAGCAGACATGGTGATAACCAAATAACAAACAACAGAGAGATCCCAAGAAAGTTTTCCTTTAAACATACAATGACTTGCGAGATGTGGGTTTTATTATAGACTGTCTAACAACATATCCTTGATATATTAAGGGAAGAAACCAAGTCACAAAGCCTGTGAAGGGTTGGGCTGGAGAGCATTCCAGCCAAACTTAGCTTATCAAGAACGTCATAAATCTTTCACTAAAGAGCCTTTGGGTATCGTTTCCCACTCAACCACTCCACATCCTGACCTGTTTCCCTAAAAGTCTCAAATCAAGCACCAGACCTTATTAGAGTCACATCCTGACCTGTTTCCCTAAAAGTCTCAAATCAAGCACCAGACCTTATTAGAGTTTGAAATTGCATATTTTACTATGAATCGGGTTTTAATTATCATTTATGCTCAAGATTATAAATTCAACGAGAGCAGGAGCTGTGTCTGCTTTTACTCACATTCCATCTCTGGGATCAAGGAGATAGTAAATACTTAATAAATATTTATTAAGCTAACTGGGGCCACAGTTAACTTTTGTATCCGTGAAATATTACTGTCTTAAAACTGTCTTGTGGCTGTGTTTCCTTATGCCTTTGAGTCTATGAATGAAAGTCAAATGTATTTCAAATTGATTCGATTTGATGACATTTTACATGTTGATAAAGCAGGCGATTCATCCTAATTAGAGAATCTTGAAGTCTTGAGATTAAGGAGGTTTCATAATTCCGTACAGATGTGATACCCAATGGGCAGGTTCTAGTTGTAGACAGTAGATTCATGGGTGCTTCTTGTGATTACAGAAATGGCCCCCAGAGACATGAAGTGGGGTGCCTGAGAATTCACTCTACCTCAGTATAAAGGTGCAGGAAAAGTGCCACTGTAGGTGTGGGTCTAAGAGCAATTCTAGACTTAGGAACGTCCTCAGATGTCCAGTAACGGTGTGCAAAGAGGCCAGAATGCCACATGACAGATCTTCCTTTAGCTAAAAAAGGGAATTTTGTTTTATAAAGAAAGTTTGCCTCGGGAACGTAGGCATTCCAAATGCCTTGTGCCCTGTGTAGCCCCAGTGCCTGGCACAGTTCATTTGCCAATCAAACAGATGAAGAAACAGGTAGTTCATCCCTAGCCTTACCCAAGTTGCTCACATGACAGCATCTGGAAATACTAAGCCTAGTGGTAAGGTGGGTACTGCTGCCCCTCCAAAACGAAACTACACATCCATCTTTGAAACCCGTGAGCGCTTCCCTACATGACTTTGGTACCCTAATAAACACTGATCAAAACCAACTCGGGGATGTAAAGAGGTTATTTGGCTTATACTTCCACGTCACAGTCCATCTCTGGAGGAAGCCAGGGCAGAAACCAAAGCAGAAACCACGGAGGAGCACTGTTCACTGGCTGGTTCCTCTAAGCTCACCCAGCCTGCTCTCATATACCAGGCAGGATAACCTGCCCAGGGGCTGCTCCATCCAGAATTCATGACAAAAAAATGCCCTATAGACGTGCCTACAGGTCATTGCAATGAAGATATGTTCTCAGCTGAGGCTCGCTCTTCCCAGATGACCTTAACGTGTATATAAAAAGTACTTTTGCGTTTATTTATCCCGTATTTTTCCTTATTCTTTGAAAATAGACATTTTGATCAGATAACATACTCTGATTACAACCTTCCATCCTTCTCCTCCAAGTCCTTCCCCATAACCTCTCCCATCCAGATCCACCCCCTTTCTGTCTCTTATTAGAAGACAAACCAGCTTCTAAGGGATTATGATGTGATGTGATATATTAAACAAAAACTAACACATCAAAATATGACAACACTAAACAGGAGAATAGGAGACCAAAAAAGAAAAATAAAAAGGTATAGGAAAGAAAGAGTAGACTGAGATGCCAGTGGTTTGTACTCAGGAATCCCCTCAAAACACTAATCTGGAAGCCTAATATAGATATAAATATAGATATAAAATAAAATTATTTTTTTAAAAAGGAAAAGCCCTGACATGGCACAATGAGACAAGGAAGCTCTGAAGTAGAATTTAGTTTTCGGTGGCCATTCACTGCTGCCCGTTCAACCTACCCCTATGAGTAGCTTGTTTCCCTAGTAGGACATCCTTGAAGAAACCTAAACTTTCATTTGTGAGGGTAATCAATTGGAGATTGCTTCTGGGTCAGGGATGGAGGCATGTGTCTACTTGCCCGTTCACTAGGATCCCATCTAGTGCAGCCCCGTGCATACCGCGTACAGACCCCTCAGTCACTGAATCCATCTGTGCATCAACCCTTCTGTTTTAGAGGCCTTGTTTTCTTGGTGCCTTCCATCCCTTTCCACTCTTACAATCTTTCTGCCTCTTTTGCCTTGGGGTTCAGGGAACCCTGAGGGGAAGGATTTAATAGAGACAACTCAATCAGGGCTGAGTGTTCCAAGGTCTCTTATTCTCTGTAGAACGTCTGTTTATGGGGTATTTGTTCCCATCTACCGAAAAAGGAAGCTTCTCTGACAATGGCTGAGAAAGGTACTGATTTATGACTATAAAAGAATGTCATTAGGAGTCATTTTGTTGCCATGTTTTTTGTTTATTTGGTTTTTTGTTGTTGTTGTCCTTGGTCACCCAAGCAGTTTGTGGTCTGGGTTCTACCTCATGCTATAAGCCTTGAGTGAAACCAGCTATTGGTTGGTGACTCCGACAAGCTTTGTGTCGCTGTTGCTCTAGCCTAACCTGTAAGCAGGACACCAGTGTAGATCAAAGGGGTCTGTGGCTGGCTTGGTGTTTATATTTACAGTTTGTCCGAGTGACCTGCGTTTTTGTAAGAGACAAATGTTGGCATCAGTGTGTGAGGTCCAATAGGTGATTTAAGCTGTCTTAAAGATTCTTTTATGAATTTGGGTGCCTTTGCGTTTGGTGCAGAGATGTTAAGAATTGCAATGCTCTTTTGGTGGAATTTTCCCTTTGATTAGTATGTAGTGTCCTTCCCTATCTCTTCTGATTAGTTTGAAGTCTCTTTTGTCAGATAAAATGGCTACACCAGCCTGCTTCTTTGGTCCATTTGCTTGGAATATCTTTTTCCAACCTTTTACTCTGAGTTCATGTCGACCCTGTTTTCCGTCAATTCCGTAATCTGTGTCTCTATTGGGGAATTGAGACCACTGGTGTTGAAAAATATAAATGAGCAGTGTTTGTTGATGCCTGTGGTGGTGGTGGTGGTGGTGGTGGTGCTATGTGTGTGTTTGTGTGTTTGTGTGTTTGTGTGTTTCCCAGTTTTGATTTTCTGGTCTAGGGTTATTTATCTCTTGTGTTTTCTTAGAAGGGGTTAACCTCACACTTTCGATGGGCTGAACTTGTAGATAGATATTGCTTAAATTTGGTTTTTATCATAGAATGCCTTACTTTTTTCATCTCTTGTGATTGAAAGTTTTGCTGGGTATAGTAGTCTTTCTGGCATCTATGGTCTCTTCGAGTCTGTAGAACATCTGTCCAGGTAAGTCACTTTTGGCTGTGGGGTTTTATCACAGCCACAGAAAAGTAAGCAGTGTACCTACCAACCTGTTTAACAACCAGCAATGGTGGCACTTCTGAGTTCCTTTACGTCTCAGGGCTTAGCTTTTCTCCCGTCTTTCCCCTGTATACAGTCATTATCTCAGACTCTGCGTTTATGTTTTTCTACTCTTCGATTAACATTTTTTAAAGTACGTATGTCCCACTATGTTCCTTTATCCATTGTTGTGACTTCAAATCATATCACTGAGATCCTGTGAGTCTTAACTCTTTGATGGTTTGAGTCACGTTGTGGTGTCTCCTGGACCTGGGGGTCACTCACATGAGCTGCCGCACTTGCAGATGTCATAAAGATATCTCACCCTTTATTTGCCCGTTCTTTAAGCAACAGACGCATAAGCTACGTACAGCTTCCAGTTTGACACTAGCAAATGCCACTGTGAAGGGGGGGAGGGGCGTGCTTCCCGGTGCACAGATGTGAGCTCACTCGGGCACACAACAGAGTGACACTGAGAGGACAGACAAATACAGCCACCACAGCCAGCATGCTTCCCACGGTGGCAATATGCTTGTCCAGCGTTCTCAAGTAGCTTGTTTTGTCCTTTCTTAACCTGCCAGCATGTATTGGTCCTATAACTCATTCAATAAATAGTCAGAGTTTGCTGACTAGTCTCTTGTCTGTGGAGCTCCTGTATGGTTAATGTGTGGTCTCTTCCTCATCTTCCCATAAGCTAGCATTTATAACTAAATATACATTCGGTCTGGAAAGTCTACACGTTCTCGGTGGACTGCAGGAAGAATTGAATGGACACACTCTGGAGCCAAAATGCCTGCTCAAAAGTCTAGCTCTAAAACTGGTGAGATGGACTCGGAGGTTAAGAGCACTGGCCGCTCTTGCAGAGGACCCAGGTTCAATTCCCAGAAACCACACAGCAGCTTGCAAACATGAGCGACTCCAGTTCCAGGGGATCCAATGCTCTCTTCCAGTCTCCTTGGGCACCAGGAACACATGAAGTACAGACACACCTACAGGCCAAACACCCATACACATAAAGTAAAAATTCATTAAAACCTACTTCTGTCACTTGCCAGATACGGACCCCTGGGATGCCGACTGCATCTGTGAGTCTTAGCTGAGATGTGCGTGATGTAGAAGTTCCTTTATTGTAACTCATGAATCTGCTTTCCACAACGATCACACATTACAAAGCTAACCTCACCAGACATGTCTCAGACATGATAGGCATGAACAGATATACTTATCCACGTCTTCACCACAGTACGTGTTCCTACATCTGCCTCTGTTCTTGGCTTACAGAAGATTCTCCTAAGCACTCAGAGACCTGCAAACACAGAGCCATGAACTCCCATTCCACTCACTAACACAGGCAGGGCAGTCAACATTACTCTCTACTGGAACACTGTCACCCCAGGAACAGTCTCCGGGACTTGCCACCATGAAAGCCAAAGTCCACACACCTCACGTTTATCTTCTGTCTCAAGCCACCTTCCTTTCCTTAACTCAAAACTCTCAGTGTGTGTGTGTGTGTGTGTGTGTGTGTGTGTGTGTGTTGAGAGAGAGAGAGGGAGAGAGAGAGACAGACAGACAGACAGACAGACAGACAGACAGACAGACAGAGACAGAGAGGGACAGAGAGAAAATTCTGTATGTAAGCAAGAGAATTGCATGCATGTGTGTCTGTGTATCTCTCTCTCTCTCTCTCTCTCTCTCTCTCTCTCTCTCTCTCTGTGTGTGTGTGTGGGGGGGGGGGAGGAAGAGAGAAAATTCTGTATGTGAGCAAGAGAATTATGTGTGTGTGTGTGTGTGACAGTTATATGTGTGAGAGAACCCTATATATGAGTGAGAGAAGTGTGTGTGTGTTTGAGAGAGAGAGAGTTATTTACCACAGTCATCTTTGACTTGCACTTGCTCCTCAACCTGTCTCACTGTCTGGGAATGGGTGTGTCCAATCACATGATTTCCAAGCCACTGAATCACACAGTCCCTTCTGTCCTCTCCTAATGGACCTCTTGGCAGCTGAAACAGAACATTTGCTTCTTGAAATACCTCCCCTGGCTTCCCTTACCTCACACTCGCTGACATGCAGCTCACACTACACACCTACACACACACACACACACACACACACACACACACACACACACACTGACTAGTCCCCTGCACAGGCTGTCTGTCTCTCCTTCACTTTCTCCCCAGCTCATCCTACCCACTCCTGAGAGTGTGGATCCTTTCAAATGCTCATGGTTGGGCTGGAGAGATGGTTCAGGGGTCAAGAGCACTGGCTGCCCTTCCAGAGGACCTGTTCAGTTCTCAGCAGCCACATCAGGAGGCTCATAATTGTCTATAATCCCAGCTCCAGAAGATCTGACATCACTGGCCTTTACAAGCATCACACACTCATGTGCCCATTCCCACATGTAAACACACACATCTACATAGAACTTAAAAGTAGTAAATGATTAAAACACTCATGATTTTCAATATTAAACCTCTGACTTCACTATGAAGCCCCAACTTCCATATCCAGCTGCTTGCTGGCCATCATATGAACGTCATGCCTCAACAATAACAATGGCCGAAGAATCACATTGGGGGTCTGCATCCTGGCTAGTCCCTCTGGACTATAACACCCTCCACAGTCATAAGCTAAATCTCAGCTTCCTCCATCTTCCAGTTCTTTACCCTAATACCTTCTTCTCACACAGACCCTCTCTAACCTCTAACCCCTCCCTGCAAAGAAATCTCCAAACTTCACCCAGCCCAGTTTAGTCCTGTCACCAAGACTGTACTCCCAGGGTCTTTACAGCATGATTCTATCAGAAGCCAGCTTTTTGTTACTGTACCTTATTCCTGAACCCCCCCCCCCCTTAGATAGAGTATCCAAGCCTTTAAAGAGACAACAGGGGTCAAAGCATACCAGAAACAAAGCCTTTATTTTATTCTGTAGAGATGAGGAGAACACATTTTGCAAGTGACTTGTTTAGAGGGCTTGGGGACATAAACAATAGCACCTTTTCAGGCCTGTCATTCAAAGATGGCAGGAACAAAGCCCCTTTGTAAATTGGGTATAGTGTACTTAATGGTATGATGGTTGATTTCCTTTCATAGAAATGACACATCTAAGAACAGAGGCAGCACAAATATTCTTACAAAGGTCTACTATGTTGTGAATCTCGGAGGTTCTCTATACACATCAATCAATAACCATGATGGGCGAGACGTACTAAATGTCGCCGATCAATCAGCCACAGGACCCTGCGTGGCATCGTTTGTTACTCCGGGCTGCTGAGCAATTATGTTCCCAAGCATTCGACAAAGGTTATTTTTGTATCTCGACTTCTGATTTAGCTGTAAGATGTAAAAACCCCACAGTAAGGCGATGTGCTGGGTCATGAGAAATGGCTTAAAAGTAAAAATGATAATTCCATACATAAATCCTCAGTGCTAAATCCTTAGGATAAAAAAAAAAAAATCCACTGGCAAAGAAATCCTTACTTACAGGGGAAAAGAACACCAAAGAGGGTGGTATGTGCCCTGAAAAATCCAGGCTCAAAATTAAGTTTTTTTGTTTTTGGGTTTTTTTTTTTTTTAAGGTATCAATTCTCGGTGTTCAAATAGGGAAATAGGGCCTGTCATCTGCTACATATCAAAGGTAATACCTTTATGAACTGTTTTTTTTTTTTAATTTCTTTGCTTTTTCCTAAGTTTAGTTCATATTGATTGTCTTACTGATCTGCCCATGTTCCCAGTCTCTTAGCTCCTGTCCTGTCCCCACCGGTGTCTAGCCTCAACCAATAGATAAAATGCAAAGTCAGAAGTAAGCTGAAGACATTGTATTCGTGGCAAGGCTCCTGTAGCTTCGAAAAGGAAACATTTAACCACAAATCTAGAAACACCATCCAGGGATCCTGGGGGGAAGAGAGGGCACAGGTCATAACAGAGGAGAAAGATTTAGATGCCCTAGCTTCTGTCCTACCACATGAAACGTTGTGTTCTCTGCTTGGCAACATGAGCAGAGGCGGAGGGGTGGGTGAGGAGCTCCCTGTACTGTGCTGGTGTCTGAGTGCAAGGTCAAGAAGGAAAGTACTATGATAGCCATGGCCACTGGTACAGCTGTATCAGCAATGATGCTGGAGCCATCAGCAGGGACCCAGAAACCTTCATGGTCCTTTTCATGTACTTGACTGTCCTCCATCCAGTTTCTGGATGAACCACAAAATCAGTTTTCACAGACTGTGTTCCACCAGAGACCAGAAGCAGCAGGCCACACACCGGCCCTGGTACTTATCAATTTGGGAAAGGAAGGAGAAACACCACTGCATCGATTTGGACATGAGTCAAAAGTAAGCTACATGGGAATATACATATGAAAAAATAATCACACAGGTAGTTTTGATGGTGTGGCTTTAAAGGCCATAGGGATTTAGAAGCCTTATAAGAAAGGTTAATGAAGTACAGGTTGAAAAAAAAGAGGAAAGGATTATAACATATAACCTCAAGAGCTCGAGATCAAATCATGTGCGAAGACCTTTATATAACAAAATTATCGTCTTTAAACATTAACACACGGCACTCTAATCTTTCTTATATTAATACCGAATTATTAAATTACAACATAATAAAAGGTGTGATTGGAAAGTGAGCACTGCTTTGAAAACACGTTCAGATTTCATTCTTTTAAAAACCCAGAGGAATTGCCAAGCCCCACGCTGTCTTCTCACAAGGAACTCTGCTGCCGCTGCCAAGGATGGAGGCGTCTAGCCTGATCCAGAAGCGAGTTACTATGTAACAAGCACAAGTCAGAGGCCAGCTCCAGATGTGGCCCATCACCTGACTCCCATCCCCCCCTTGTTGAAGAAACCCGTCAACCCAGCATCCTAATTTCCGGTGACACTCTGTCTGCTCTACACGGGAGGACTTTGGGGAGACCTGCACCAATGTGCGCTTCAAAGGGAGCAGAGGCTTCACCAGATAGCCTCGAGTCTCTGTTTTGGGGGTGCAACCAGCAGAATAGGGGGAAGAGCAACCGTGATTGTATAGTTGGGGGAGTTCATATTGAGTTTTAGGTTTTACCAACCAGCCTCAGTACCTCATTCCTACTGAGTGCCTGGGAACCAATTTCCATCAACAATAGGACCATTTAAAGCTGTGGTTCTCAACCTTCCTAAAGCAGCGAGTCTTCGTGTTGTGGTAACCCACAACCATAAAACTATTTCCCTGCTACTTCACAACCGTAATTTTTCTACAGTTATGAATCGCAATGTAAATACCTAGTGAGCCGGATACCTGATATGCGACTGGTCACTGCCACTCGCTGCGAGTTGTGACCCACAGGTTGAGAACCACTGGTTTAAAGGTTCATTCCTTTGGCAACATCCACATCTAGAGACTCGATGTTTATATGGAATGATAGCCAGTCATATTCTTGTATTAGAGTCCCTGTTACAATGGAGAAAACAGAAAAGGACTTCAAGTACTATTTATTTCCTGTGACGGTCAAAAGGCTGTTGCGTCACAGCCCGTAGTGAGTGGGCTAAAATAGGCACAATTGCTATGCTTCAATAATGACATCAACCAAAACAAGCGATTTCTCCAAGTTTCCCTTATGAATCTACCCATCCAAAAAAATCTATTTCCATGAGGGCTGGGAAGTGTCCGTTTCACACAGCATACACAAGCAGCTGGACCGCAGCTCAGCCGACAGGGCGAATCTCTTGTATCCGCGCGTCCCAGACTCTTCTATAATTCTTCTCTTGGATCCTTCTGTGTCTCCTGCGTGGCTTGGTCTTCCTCACTGGGTGCCAGCCACGTGAGATACACCTTGACCGGGTCAATGTGCCAGTGTTTGTGAAATGATACTGGAATCTGATGGGACAGGTAGTCCTTGGGGTAATCTACTGGCCGAGCCTGCACAAAAAAAAAAAAAAAAAAAAAAAGTTTCGGTTTCCTACTGATTAAGAATGATAGGACGGCACAAGGCAGAGGGACCTTGGAACACCCAATCCAAATGTTGTATCTCCATCAAATCTCTCCCTCGGGGCTCAAAGAGTCTACAGAAAGGGGGAAGGGTAGAAGGAATGTAAGAGCCTGTGGGGACGGGAAGACTCCACAGAAACAAGGCCTTCGAGACCCAGTAAGACTGACGCACTTACGGAGCATGCGCACGGCCTGCACAGGTCTAGGCCGGATGGTGTCCCGGCACTGAGAGGAAGTGGACACATGGTCCTATCCCTAACCCGGAAGTTATCTCCAGTTGATAACTGCTCACAAAGGAAGAATTCGTTTTCTCCAGAGGAGTCTCACTGGGTATGCAAACCATACCCAAGGGCAGGCTCCAAGCTCAGCAGTAGATGGCCAACACAAAATGAACTCATTGCTATCTTTAGACGTGTGTGTGTGTGTGTGTGTGTGTGTGTGTGTGTGTGTGTGTGTGTGTGTTTAATTTGGGCTCCCCCATCCTATTTTGGTTTGTTTGTCTTTATTTTATTCTGATTGAGTTTTAAATCCCTGTTTGTTTTCAAATGAGAGGGGAAGAGAGGGGGGTGTGGATTTATGGAGAGGAGAAGGCAGAGAAGAGCTGGGAGGCACTGGGCGAGGGGAACAGGATATACTGTATAATAAAAACATCCATTTTCAATTAAAAACAATGATTGGCTCAGCAGGTAAAAGTGCTTCATGCCAAGCCTGAGGACCTGGCTTCCACCCTGGAGCCCAGATGCTGCTTTAACCAGTTGCCAGAATGCACCTTGCCTAGTGGCCTTGATTCTGGCCTGTGGTTTTCATGTGGGTTCAGACAGCAAGCCTCTGTGATGGGGGCCCCATGCAGGTCATCTCCTCCTCCTCTCAGCCCCACACTGCAGGCCTTTTTGGCATTAGCTGCTGTTTAAGCCTGGGCTCAGCTGCCTCTCTGACTCCTTTCCGAGTGCTGAACCACTTGCACATGGAGTGCTGCCGGCCCTGAACTACTAACCTACTTTGCTCTCTCACATTCCGTGTGTGTGTTGGGCTCTGGGGACACAACAGAACTAGCACACAGCCTGGTGGCAGGCAGCAAAGTCTCACCTGGCCATCACATGCACATTGTGACATTCCTCACCCACTCACACAATAAGTAAAGGCAAATCTTTTACATTGTTATTTCAGAAGAACTCTTTCTTTGGATCTTTGAGACAGGATCTCTCCACACAGCCCAGACTGGCCTAGAACGTCCTACGGTGACCAGGATGCCCTTGGATTCTGAGATCTGCCTGCCTCTGCTTCCTGAGTGCTGGGTTTTAAAATGTCCACCATAACTGACCCAAGATAAACATTGATTCATATTACAACCACTTCGCTTTAATCATTTGGTAGTGACTACAGGAACCTTAAAGCTGGGAGGGATAGATTTTCGACTACTTTCCCTCAAACTCCGTGCTCATTGCCCTGAATTTCTCTTGATTCATTTCTCAAATGTTTTACGTCCTGTGTTCCACACTTCGCTTCCCGGAAACGGTTGGATCATGGTAATAAACATAAAAGGCTTCCTCGGTAATCCACTGAAGTCAGCGGACTGTGATATAACTTCTAGGAAAAAATTAAAAATTAAAAGAAAGAAAGAGAAGGAAGAAAACTCATTTCCTAGCTCTCTTCCAAGAAACTGCGAGACACGGGTTGTGCAGGAGCTGAGGGAAGATGTTCTCGGGGCTCAGGCCATCTACCACCCCGACATACCCAGGGGAGGTCTTTCAAGGAGAAAACATGAGTTCACTGTAGGGAAAAGTGGTTTAATTCTAGTCCTGACCTACAAACAAAAAGACTAAACCTGAGAAAAACAAAATGCTATTTAATGTCACTGTTCACGTTCCCTAAGACTCAGAAGAGGAATGTGCCCGAATGAGATGTGCCCGAAATGGGTTGAGAACAAAAGCTCTTGTGTTCAGAGGCAAGATGAAACCAGACATGATCCGGTCCACACTAATCGAAGCATGCACGACAATGTTCATAAGTTGCCTATAAATTTATATAGCCACTTGTTTTATAGTCTAACTTATTTAGCCTATAATACTAAAATCATCTCAATTATTAAAATAATATGTAACCCACTTTTTTAGATTCTTTCATTGTATGTGAATGAGTGTTTGCCTGCATGCATCTGTCTTAAGGTGTTATTGCTGTGAAGAGACACCGTGACCAAGGCAACTCTTATAAGGACAACATTTTAATGGGAGCTGGCTTACAGGTTCAGTAGCTCAGTCTATTATCATCATCAACATGGGAAACATGGCAGCATCCAGGCAGGTATGACACTAAAGGAGCTGAGAGTTCTACATCTTGATCCAAAGGCAACCAGGAACAACATCTTTTCTGCCCAGGGTTGAGCTTGAGCATAGGACCTCAAAGCCCACCCGCACAGTGTCATGCCTCCTTCAACAAGACCACACCTCCTAATGCCTCCCCCTATGAGCCAAGCATCCAAACACATGAGTCTGCGAGGGCCATTCCTATTCAAACCACCACACTATCACATGCACGCCTAGCGCCCACAGGGGTCAGAAGAAAGCACTGAATCCCTGCAGCTGGAGTTACAGATGGTTGTAAGCCACTACGTGGGCACTGGGAACCGAACTTGGGTCCTCTGCAAGAAAATGACAAGCTTATCAGATATGGCCCGGTGAGGCACTGACCTATGGGTACAGCGGTGGAGCTGTGGCCTTATTTGTGTGCTCCACATCAACACTGAGGGCGATGTTGGTGGGCATTGTATGTTTTCATCCTGTCTTCCCCAAGCCGAGTTCTCTCTTCTGAGCAAAGCTTTCACTGATTCCAGTGAGGTGCACACATGTAAAAATGATGTTCTCTGTAACCAAGCTAAAGGGAACGGAACAGGTAGGATGGCAGTGACTTCAGACATGAAGGGCTTGCCTCCTACCACTCATATTCAAACAGTATATACAGAAGAGTGATTTTTGGAAATTCCTGCTTCCAAGTCTATCACTAGTTTTTATTTGATGCCCAGAGTCCTGAAATCATTATTTATTTTTACAAATTCTTGTCCAGGTTAATGTCTGCTTTTTTTACGCAGAGAATTCACTGAGCATTGCATATTGCCTTATCCATCAGTGAGGTATGATTTCGGAACAGGTGATCTAAGCCTATGATTTCACAGTGACCTACCCTGATAGAAACAGAGGCCTGGCCAGTGCAGCCTTGAAGGATGCTCTGGTTCCCTCTCCATCTCTCATATATCAGGTATTGAGGTGTGGGTACCCTATCTCAGATTCTCCCAGCACAAACAGCATAGAGATCTGGGTTGACACATTACAAACTTCAAGTCCTCTTCAGATCCAATCACACTCTAAAAGATGGTAAAGTGAGCAGACACGGCAGTGTAGGTTGAAGGCGTAGGCTATAAACCCTCTGTGACATCACGAAGGGTTCAGATTTACTGTGTGAATCAGAGAAACCGAGAGTTTAAAACATGAGGAACATCACATAACTTTAAAAACAATCGTTTCTGAATTATCTTCAAAGGACTCTCACTCCAGGATTACATTATCTTTCCGTCTTCCTAAGAGGAAGGAGCTGCTATAGGAAATCTAATTAATCTTCATAAGTTACGTCCTTTATACACAAGCAGCTTGCTTTATTTTTCCATGAGTGAAACATGAAGACATGGGGTCTGAGAAGCAGGAAAAGAGAGTAATTCACTTTCTGAGCTATCATAAAGATAGCATAAGGCACAGGCTTAAAAGGAAAGACATCTTAAGGCCTGGACGTGTGTGTGCCTTCCAGCAGAGGCCACAAGTAAGGGCTCCATGAGTTTCCTCTAAGAAAAGCTCTACCCTTTGTCCCCCTGCACTCTCCTGGACACAGGCATGTTCTACCTTCATTGCCGATGTTTATATGTTCTTTGCTTTGTTCAAGTTGCTTTTCTATAGTGAGATTCTGCCATGCTCAATTTTCTATATTGCTAGGATTGTAGATTTTTTTTAAAAGAATTATTTATTTTATGCATGTGAGTACACCATAGCTGTCTTCAGACACACCAGAAGAGGGCATCAGATCCCATTACAGATGGTTGTGAGTTACCATGAGGTTGCTGGGAATTGAACTCAGGACCTCTAGAAGAGCAGTTGGTGCTCTTAACCACTGAGCCACCTCACCAGCCCAGGATTGTAGATCTTAAGTGCTAAGATTTGTTACTTATTGGGAAAGAATAAGAGAGAGAGAGACAGGCAGGGAGGGGGAGAGGGAGAGGGAGATTGGGAGATAATGAAGAAAGGAAGGGAGAGGGGGGACAGAAGGAAGGAAGGTCAGAAGGAAGAGCTGGAGAGATGGCTCAACAGTTAAGAGCACTGGCTACTCTTCCAGAGGACCCAGGTTCAGTTCCCAGTACCCACATGGCATCTGACAATCAACCATTACTCCAGTTTTCTGACCTCTGTATGCACCAGGCATGCACGTGATACATATACACACACGCAGACAAAACACCCACACATATGAAAAGATAAAGATAGCATTCCCCATGGAACCTGTCAGCATCTTTCTTAAAATTTTTAAAATATGAGAGGAGGAAGAAATAGACTCCCCAGGTGAGGAGGACTCCCCACCTGAGATGGGAAGAGAAATGCTTTCTCACCTGATGGAAGAGGGGGCTGTGTGTCACGGGAATTCCCAACCCACTGAAACACATGCCCAGGACCATGTCGTCGGGAGCGTCATTGCTGTGGCATCGGCAATTGCTCACGAGAAGTCTCCGGATGGCTTCCCTGCTGAAGACCATGCTGGCAGAAGCAGACAGAAACATGGGGTTAGAGTGATACCACGGTGCCTGTTTGACCTGACAGAGGGCTTCGGTTTGAGACTTGAACTCCTGAGAACGGCGGTGACAGGAACACTTCCACTGACAAATGGAGAAGACAGTCTGTAAGCTGTGTGGAAGCAAAGTCACCTTAAGAGACGTTTACCTCCCTAGTAGAGACTTTTATACATATCTCCTGTAACCAAACCCTATGTGATGTCACTTTTCTAATGTTACCATGTTATTTTTTGTCAACTTGACACATGCTAGAATCATCAGGAAAGAGGAAACCTCACTTAAGAAAATGCCTCTATTAGTTTGGCTCAGAGGCAATCTATGGACCCTTTTCCCAATTAATAAATGACGTGGGAGAGTCCAGCCCACTGTGGGTAGTGACGCCCCTGGGCACGTGGTCCTGGGTTGTATAAGAAAGCAAGCACAGGGAACAGCCAGAAATGGCACCCCCCCCCCCACGGTCTCCACTTCAGTTCTTGCCCTGACTTACCTCCATGATGGACTGCAAGGTATCAGATGAAATAAAGCCTTCTCTCTAAGTTGCTTTGTGTCATGGTTAAAACATGTATCATGGTTAATCACAGCAACAGAAAACAATGCAGGGGTGGACAGGCAGTGACCTCTCTCTGTTTTGTTTTGTTTAAGGCAGGGTTTCTCTGTGTAGCTCTGACTGTCCTGGAACTCACTCTGTAGACCAGGCTGGCCTTGAACTCAGATCCGCCTGCCTCTGCTTCCCAAGGGCTGGGACTGGAGGCACGGACCACCACAGCCTGGCTCGCAACCTGTCTTCAACAATGCTGTGACGCCATGTGACCTGGTGTGTGCGTCCTGGTGGAGTCTCAGCCCACTCTGGTCTTTTTGTGTTCTCCCCACCCCAGCATCTCAGGCAGCAACATTTTTCTCATACAGCCTTCTTGGCTTCCCTTGACAGCTGGGTTCTGGATCCACATGACACCAGGGGACCCGAGTCTGAGGAAAGACTGTTTGCTACCACACCTGCTGGCCTGTGTAACAGAGGAAGGCAGCAGGGCCAGACACACATTCTTAAAGGCTGTCCCTTTAATTGGAGACTCTGCAGCAACGGTGGAAATTGAACTTCTGGAACCTCTGGAAAGAGCAGCCAGTGCTCTCTACCACAGAGCCCCCTCCGGCCCCTAATCTGCCTTATTTTAAAAAAAAAAAAAAAAAAAGCAAACACAAAAACCAAGCAAATAAGCAAACAAACAGAAAACTTGATTCTTAAGCCATATTGTTGGTAACTCCCAAGTGGCCCTGGACAAAGTATACAACGCTGTCTGTACCTTTTATCAAAGGCTTACTGAAGGTATCAGCTCATGAAGATCACCTCTACATCTTAGTGAAGGAGCTTTTAAAAACCAAACATCGCGTGACTCATGTCATCGCTGTGGAAATTAAACACCAGTTGTTCACACATGGTTATTTACTTGTTCTCTATACCTTGAAAAGCAATGAGTCCCTTTGCTACAAAGTGGGGCCATAATGAGAAAGAGACACAGGTGCCGTCTACAAATAATTTATAACTTAAGTGGGAAGCGGCAAAGTAAATAGGCAATTAGTTGGTAGCGGGTTACAGGATGTACTGTGCAAGCAAGCGCATTAGAAAAGCATCCAAGCTCGACTGCACAGCTGCTGGCAAGCAGGCCTGGTCAATGATAGCGACCGCTAGTCTACGGGAGACCCGCAGACACAGGAAGCTGGGAAGGGAAGCAATGCTTAACAGGGGCCATGTTCAGAGAAACGAAGAAACCATGTGTTTCTGAGAAACTGCAACAAGTTTAACATGGACTCAGACAGATGAAGCTGGAAGGACCAAAGGGCACCAGGGGCTTTAGGAACCAGGATGGGTGGAGGGCATTACCCTCTGGTCACGGGACATGGAGAAATCAATTCAGTACTGGTCAGGAAGCTTCCTTTCTGCTGGCTACCAGGTTATCAGAAAGGAGAAAGCCGTCACTCAGCCTCCGCTGTTTTCTGTGTCAATGAGAATTCTCCCTCACACCAACATTCCTACCTCAGTATCATCCTCCTGTGATGTCACCAGAAGGTTGCCACCAAGGCTGAGCACGAATCAGGGCCATGTTTTTAGACTTCTAAGACTGTCAGCTAGAAAAACCTCTTTGTGTTAAAAGTTACCCAGGCGCAAGGATTTTGTAAAATCAAAATGGGCTAAGACAAAGCCATTCCAAACCAAGATTTCATAACATAGGAAGGAAAGGCCCTGACCCGTCAACAGCTCCTACACTTTAAATAACACTGCTTGGTACATTGTGACCATAACTGTCTGTGGCTGATATCCAGTTAAGACCGTCCTTAACACCCACTAGTAAAGGCTTCAGCAATAACAGACTAGATTAACTACTCGATTGATTTACCCATAAAAAAAATCAAATTAAAATCTTTCCCCATAGAGTTTAGGCAGGTGCTTCATTTAAAACGATTGATTTTTAACTATTATTTAAAAACCTATAAATCTTATACAAATATTACTTAATTGCCTAATCTAAGATTCTATACTCTTCTTTCATCAAATATGATTTATTAAGCACCAGATAATTTAAAATTTTAATGACTTTTTTTTTTTCTGAAATCGAAAGCCACAAGCATTTTATTCCGCCTAAAAAGACAGTGAAAACTCATTGGCTGTTTAGAATCAAGCACTGTTATAGGGATATTCCCACCACCACACACTTTGACCTGAATTTTGTATTTCTTCAAAGGATAAGATGATCTTTACGAGATCTTCATGTTTCTAAACTGTAATGTTTACTTTTCTGTAATAGAAGCAACCGCCGTCTAAGCGAACCCATGTGCCAGAGCAGACAGACAGACCTCAGAACCACAGACCATTTCTGCCTGTGCAGGAAGAAAAATCTAATGTCCAAAGTACAGGGAGTTCGTTCTGGACTCAATCACCGACAGATGAAAAATATTTGTTTGTATTCTTTCCATTATCCCGGAAGATATAAAAACTATTTCCAGCTGTGCATGGCGGCATTCCCCGGAAATGTCGGCCTCACTTTGAGGCAGGGGGAGAAGCTCCAGGTCAGCCCAGGATACACCGTCAGATCCTCATCTCAAAAGGGTACATTCCGGAGCATTTGTGTTGGGATAATATGTATTAGAGGTGATCAGAAACTGATTGAAGGTTTGCAGGAGCTTGGGCAGAGGTCACATTTTATCTAAAGGCCTTGAGCACCTGCAGGGGTTCCTGGACTCTTAACCTTAGGGGATAACTAGAGATACAGAGAAGAGATGGCTGCCTCGACAAGCCCCGCCCCTCCACTCACTCACCCGCCTCCTCCTGTGACGTAGCTGTAGCCGCCTGTTCCCAGACCGTAACCATAGCGCTCACCTAGAAACACCGGATCTCTGGAGTCATAGCAGCTAAGCAAGTGTCGGAGCCTGGAGATGCTGAGGAGCAAAGAGAAGACTTATTTAGTTCTGATGTGGCTTCTGGATAAAGTGTTTAAAGGTGGAATCCAAGTGAAGAATAAATGGATTAAAAAAAAAAATCCAAACATGAACACAGTACATTAGAAGAGAGGAGTCAGAGCCCCGCCAGGCCCAGGGGTCTCCCTGGGGGCAGCAGTGTAGCAGGTGAGTGACCGAAGGTGGTCAGATGCTGTAAATCTCTTTAACCAGACTGTTTCCAAAGTAAGTGCTGCTCAAACCTCACCTCTCCTCAAATAGACTAGGGTTGTTTTAACAGTGGGTAGCCAAAAAGAGAGCTTCCAGAGGATAAGTAGGCTTGTGCGGGCATGGGGGGTTGTTCTATCAGGGTGGGGCTGGCAGGTAGGAAGAGCCCTAGTCTAGAAAGGTGTTCCCACAAATCCTCAGGGAACGCTACATATCTTTCCTAAGACTTCCTGGGCATGAACTATGGTCGACATATGTATCCCTTGAATAGTTTGGGGTCCACTTGTCCAGAACAGTGTCAACAGCGGCAGCTGGCAGGGGTCAGTGAGAATGCCCACAAGGTACACGTAGGGCTGCCCTGAAGAACAGCAACAAGATCACAGGAAAATAAAATATAAAACTCACTTTTTAAAGCCAACAAACATGTCAATGTAACAAAGTACACACACACACACACACACACACACACACACACACACACGTCTTTAAGCATTATACCATTTTGAGCTGGACATGTTGGGGCACACTTTTAATCCCACCAAGTTGTCAAGCAGGGGGAGGTGGATCTCTGAGAGTTCAAGGCCAGCTGGGTCTACACAGTCAGTTCTAGATTAGCTACAGAAAAGGGGGGGCAGAAAGAGGGAGGGGAAATAGGATAGAGACAGAGATGGGACAAGGGAGGGAGCAGAGCAGACAGACAGACAGATGGAGAAAGAGGTTAGGAACTGAGAAGGGGGTGGGGAGGAGAGAAAAGAAAACCCAAGATAACACACAGAGGCCGTTGAGATTTCCTGGTCACCCACCAACAAGCCTTAACATTCCCTTTTAACGCTGACCAGTGATCCTTAAAACTAATTTTCAGATGACCCATAACTATGGGTTCAAAATCCTAATGAACGAAGCTTCAAGAGGCCTCTGAGACCAGTGAGCTCACGGTGGGTGTCACAGGCTCTGAGCAGAGCAGCTGCCAACGGACCGGGGAACAGCAGGCATCCCAGACCCTCGCTGTCCTCTGCTTGGGGACAGTGAAGGTGACAGGGAATAGACTCGCAAACACGCACAAAGGATCCACCTTTCCTAGCCTTACCCCCAAAAAGAGTGGGTCTGGGAGAGGCAGAGGCAGCTTTACTGTATAAGGGCAAGACAAAAGCAGCTGCAAGCCCTCCCTGCAGACGCGTGCTCCAGAGTCTCACCCGTTTACAGCCTGTTACAAGATGTAAGACTATACGTAGGCTTAGAATGTCTGGAGGTTGGCAGCTTCTGAGGGAGCATAAAGCACTGTCCCTCCACGTTCTGCGGGGTTTGGCATGAAGGTTAAACATTCTAAGCACCTAATTTGGAAGCCGTCTGAGGAATTCATCTGCACAGAGAGAATGGCTGCACTTGCTAATGGAGGGAGGGGCCATGCTTGAAGATCTAAGGAAATGAAAGTTCAGGAGGTAAAAGATGAAGCTCCTCCAAACTTTTTTAAGGCAAAACAGGTCTACTTTTTGAGCTTAGAAAAACAAAGACAAAAAAAAAAAAAAAACAAAACAAAAAAACAGGGGTTAGAGGTGGTTCTGCAGGAGCACTGGCTGCTCGTGTAGAAGAGCCAGGATCAATTCCCAATACCCACGTGGTGCCTCACAACCATCTCTAACGCCAGCTCTGAGGGATTCAGCGCCCTCTTATGGTCTCTCCAGGCACTGCATGCATGTGGTGCATATACATACATGCAGGCAAAACACTCATAGGCATAAAATATTTTTTTTAATTTTAAAATAAAAAAAATAGAAAATTGTTTTTCTCTTCTTCCCACATATTGTGAAATTGTCAATTCCACCTACAACATTCCGTATTTTAAGGTTAAAGTAATTTAAGATTCCTCTGGGCTTCTTACACCACGGATGAGTCTCATTTTCAACATACTGTTGAATGGCTCAGAGACCGAAAATGCAGTCTGATAATTATCACCCATCCGCATTTGCTAAAGAGTAGGAATGTGGGTGAGTCGGAGAGATTTCAACTCCATCTAAGGGGATTTGGCCCAGGAAAAGCATTTCACTGAACAATCTGTTCCCATTTCAGGCACTCCTGAGTCTCAGGCATGTGGGGGGAGGGGGGAGGAAGCACGTCCGTGCTCTCTGACCAGTACCGCCTGAGCTGCCTGTGTAGTGCTTGGCAGAGCTGACAGAGTTCACCAGCAGAACACCAACCTTTCAAGGCCAGGGGATGCTTTATCCCAGCCTATTATGGTATTGTATCTTACAGTTATAGAAAAGTTACAGACACAGGATGAAAGCCCAGGCCCCCTTGCCCCAGATTTCCACTTATTCCCATTTACTCTAGAGCCTCGTTCGCAGGCTCCCCTTCGTGTATATAGGAAACAGAAAGGCATAATATGGATTTTTTTCATGCTCCTGACAACACACACACACACACACACACACACACTAATTCTCCTCCAAGTGCATATATTATACCCTTTCCTAACCATTCCAGTGTGTGTTTCCCAAGGGCAGAAAAGTCCTCAGCTTCAGGAAATTTAACACTGACATGGTATGTTTCTTTAAAAATCAGCCACACTGCCCCTACATATTTAACCAAGAGAAATGAAAGCCAGATGTCTACACTGAGACTTCTCTGTGACAAGGCATAGCGGTGGCTGGGGCAGCAGCTCAGCAGCTAAGAGCACCGGCTGCTCTTAGAGAGACCGGGGTTCAGTTCTCAGCACCCACTTAACAGCTCCAGGTTCAGATCTGATGCCCTCTCTGGTCTTAATGGGCACTGCACCCATGTGGTACTCACACACAGATACGGGCAAAATATATAAAATAAGACAGAGGAATCTTTAAAAATACATAGTAGCCTTCATTATAAATAACCTGAAATCAAAACGTTGCAGCAATATGTTTAAGTGGACTACGGATTCTAATTTTTATGAACCGATGTAATATGTAACAGCGCCCCTGCCTCGACCTTATGTTTTTCTTCAGCTGGTAATTGCTGCCTCGTCTTTGAATTCTCAGGCTTTTCTTCTGCAGTGTCTAATTTGCTGTTAATCCTGTTCAAAAGGTTTTTTTCTTTTTCAATCCCTGACAACAGATTTTTCGTGTCTATAAGATTATTTCAGATGTAGTATAGCTTCCATGCATCCCCTCTGAAAATATGAGATAGAGCTGTGACTACTTAAAAACAGAATAATATATACATATACATCATATACATATAGTATCTAATGGCAATGCTACCAATTCTGGAAAATGTCGCTCACTGTTATGGTGTCTCGGTCTGCCCAGTAGAAAGACACCATGCCGAGCCCCACGGAGTGCTCACTGCCATTCCTTCTGATCATTTTGGTGGGATCTGTCTCAGCATAGAGGAGCATCTGCCGAGTACTTAATGCCAGGGTTGTGGCTTGGAAGTCTGTCTGTTTGTTATTGTTTGCTTGTTTGTTTGTAGCTTGAGACAGGGTTTCTCTGTGTAGCCCTAGCTGTGTTGGAACTCACTCTGTAGACCAGGATGACCTTGAACTCAGAGATCCTCCTGCCTGCCTCCCGAGTACTGGGGGTAAAGGTGTGTGCCACCACCTCCCTGCTTTGTTTGTCTGTCCTCTATTTCCGTGTCCTATAACAGCCTTGGTTTCCTGAGACTCTCAGCCCCATCCCTTTAACACAGACTCTGTGTAGGTTCCAGCCAGTCCCTCTTCCTAAGCAATGGCTTGGTGTAGCCAGAAGGCAGTCAACAGGGCAGATGGTAGGTATCTTAAGACCACCCGTCCCTGCCACTCTGCCATCACAGAAGCAGACATAGCTGTCGCAGGTTTTGACTATGAACACTTGTAGCAGGCAGAGCCAGTCCCAGGACGAGAGGGACTCTACTTACCTGATTAGCGTGTCATCGTCCACAACGACTAACCATGCAATTTTGTTGTGGCTGTGATTCAAAAATTTTTCCAAAATGGCAAAGGTTTTTCCACAATGACCTACAGAAGGTGAGGAGAGACATGTCAATGTTTTATTTGTTCTAAAATATGTAGGATTCATTTGACTTTTTTCAGTCTGGAAGTATCAGAAGAGCCTGGCATGCAAAGTAATAAAAGGGAAATCGTTCTAGAAATGAACCTTCCGTAATTCCCACATAAGCGGAAGTAAGACCTTCCCTCCCTGAGTTGCTTTTGGCCATGGTGTTTTGTCACAGCAACAGAAACTCTAAGTAGGACAATGTCTTCAGGCCCAGCACTTAGGCAGATGTAGGAAGATCATGAAAACAAGGCCAACATAGCGGCTTTGAGGCCAGCCTGGGCTACTCAAACTCTTTCTCAAAAGCCAAGCAAACTGAAACTGCTTCTCACTCATACACAACCTGACAGACTCCCAGCAACTTTCTAATCAGAATATTATCACCTATAAAACTGCTCAGTGTGCATCTGAACGCTGCAGAATGCACCAGGCCCTCAGCAGGTGTCAAGGAAGGAACTGGACCACAGATTCGGAAGGACACACAGTAACTTGGTGCCTCCTGTGCCAGCCATGGGGAACTGCAGAGCTGGGAAAACCCCGCTGCTCAACTTTATTGTACCTGCTGCCCGCCCAGTGCTAGGCGCAGCGCATCCCTCCTAAACTGCAGAGCAGCTGTCTGTGGCTCAAAGTCCCATGTGAAAGCCAGACTGTATCTACAGATAAAGACGCCCAGTGGAAGAGGAAAGGAAGAAAAACCTAAAACAAGAAAGTCTACTGCTTAGATCTCCATCTTTCCTGACTCGTTGCATTTACAGTATGGGGGAGAATTAAGGACTCACCCCTGTCCGTATTGGGAATTCCCAAATCCACAGTAGGGATGGTAGTTTCTGCATAGTCGCTGTAGTATTCGATAAGGCTGGCCTGTGCCGCCCATGTCTTCTTTACGATGGGTACTAAACATACAACGGAGGGGACGGTCATAGCCATGATGAAAGAAAGAAACAAAAATTCAAATCAGCCGCGTGACCCACCCCCCACCAGAAAAGCAACATTCGAAGTGCCCCAAGCCTCGGTGCTCGCACCCGAGGGACCCCAGTGCCCGCTCTCCCGTGGAAGTGCTACTGGCCAGGGCCCCTGGTGTGCACATCCAGCTTCACCTCTGCGTCATAAGACACTTGTCAGATAACACTGCTTTGTTTTGACAAATTGGGAATCATTTCTCTTCTTCCAAAAGTTTAGTTCATTTAACTCTCCCACAAATAAACTCTTAAGATATTATCTGGAAGCTGGAGAGACAGATCAGTGATTAAGGGCCCTGGATGGCCTTGTAGAGAGGCCCCAGGTTCAGGTCCCAGCTCCCCCCTGGTGACTCAGAACTATCTGCAGCTCTACTTACAGGGGATCCGGTGCCATCTTTGGGCATCTCTGGACGCTGGGTATATTTGTGCTACGTATAACATACTACATGCAGGCAAAACACTCAGACACATAAAATTAAATAAATTAAAATGTATTTTGTGTGTATATGTGTATATGAGTGTGTGCAATGTACATGTGTGTAATGTACGTGTGTGAGTTTGTACACGTCAGCAGAGGCAAGGAGAGCTTGGGGTGCAGGTACCCATCACTCTGGGGGGTGGGGCAAGGCCTCTCGATGAGCCTGGAGTTCATGCCACCCAGCCAGGCCACGCGGTCAAACATATGAGCGAACAGGGACCAGCGCACATCCAAACTTTCCACCAAGGAGGAAAACCATAGTGAATCCTTTTCTCAGGGGAGTGTCCCACTGAAGGCATTTTAAATTGGAGCGGAGTAAAATAAAAGTTTATTCCTCAAAAATTATCATTCAAAAAGAAGAGATTTCAGCTGCACGGGTAGCATAAATCTTAGGGCTTTCTAGAGTCAGCGAGATCCCTCTCTGTAAGGAACAGCAGAATAACCCAATTTTACCCTTGAGAATTTACCAGCACAACGGTGTCCTGTTACAAGGGACAGCTGGACAACTTATGAATGTTCAGTCCGCCGGATGTGAACATGCTATGACGTCAAGAGTGAAGGGCTGTTTGGATTCTGAGGAATTTGCTATTATCAGCTGGCAAACGGATCTTTTTCTCCAGGCTCGGGTCCGAGACCAAAAAGGGCAGTCGGCTAGTGTCTGCGATGCCCTGAGAGAGGATTAGAGACACACACGTGTGCCTAGTCCTCATTTGTGTGCAAAGTGGCCCTGAGCTTGCAAAGCAGCCTTCCCGACTGACCAAGAACAGCATCCGGGACACCTTCAGCCTTTCGACGGCCAGGTGGGGTCGGGTAACACTTGGCTCCCTCGGCCAATTAATTCTGAATCACCTCATCTGACTAGTGGAAGCAGGGTGGGTTGTCACCGTACCTGCAGCCTCTTTCATCAGAGATGGCAGCTGCGACACAGTCTAATGAAGCCTCCCATTGCCTCCCCGACATGATCATGGCAGTAAAGAAAGCTAATAGATTTTGTCTTAAAAAAAAAAAAAAAATCCAGAAGCAACAGTGTTGTTTGTTTTTAAGAGCCAGAGGAAGCTGTGAATAAAACTAATGGCTGAGGAGGTCCCACTTAATCTTTTTAATTAGAGGGAGCCCACAGAAGAGCATCACCTCATATCTAAAGTGATGGACAAAAACTACCCACTCTAGGAGTGTGAGACACACGGAGCAATGCAAAGGAAACACTTAAGGGTTTCTGGCGGCTCACATGGCGCGGTGAAGACCCTGGGACCTGAGAGGAAGTCGCTGAAATGCACATTAAAAATCAGACGCCTTTTCCCTACCCCCACGTTTCAAAAGGTGTCAACATGTATTACCTCCTGGGGCCAGAAAGAAAACGTAACTTCTTTTTGCTATGTTCTGAGAATTTTCTAATCTGTTTCTGTCGGAATCCAGGCAAATTCAGTGGCAGCACACTGCTCCTTCGTGGTTAGGGACACGCGTAAAAGAAGTTAAGCTATTCAAACTGGGTCTTGTTATCCATCCATTGAAGTGGCATAATGGATTAACGCTGTCATTCTGTATTCTGTCCCTCTTCTTCCACAGAGGTGGCGGGAGGTCATGAACCAGGAGGCAGCATGACCCACTCTCAGTTTTTCAAAAAAATACACCTTCTTGCCTGTTTTATTTTCCCTCCCCTTCACTGCCATTAGGTCTTTGCTCCTTCAAGGACTTTCTACCCCCAGAGAACAGGAAGAAAGGAACGCCAGCCTCTATCCATGTATTCTGCTTGGACGGTAATTCCATCTGCCGAGGCCCCACCCAGTGTGTGCTATGGGACACACGAAGGCTTCAGCTCCTTGCTATCCTTCCTCGATGCTTCTGACGAGGAAAGACCTAACTGTGCAGCTCCTGTCCAACTTCCAATTGACCTTGAGCATCAACGTGAATACCGTACACAATTTATCAACTGAGCTCTCAGATATATCCAAGTACAGTCAGGTGAGAGCAGAGAGCCGCAGTCCTGCCTCCTGGCTCCATGGAGAAACACTGGAGGTGTATCTGGGGCTGAGGAGAAGGCTCAGGGTCTACAGCGCTTGTTGCTCTTGACTGTATTCAGCTCCCAACACCCACACAGCGGCTTACACTCATCCTAACTCCCGTTCCAGGGAACTTGCTGCCCTCTCTGACCTCCAGGCATGTGCATGGTCCACAAATGAATGTCTGTGCACTAAAATAAATGTTAACCGTGGATTCTACCTCTAGGTGGAGACATGCCATTGTCTCCTTCCGTCTGGCCAGCCAAGGACCCACCCCTCAGGAAGACAGGTTCAAACCGTCTCACAATTCCCGTCCCCAGTGCCTCCCTACAGCTTTTGCTGTGTCTGTCCACCCTCAGAAAAGTATAACCTTTCCTTATTTACCATTCTCCTTTTTCTAGATGCTGGCTGGTGCCCCCAAGTATGCTTTCTCGGGGACTCTGGATTTCTCCAGTTTTTCCTGTGTCTCCATGGCTGCTCAACTCAAACCCATGGCCTCGTTGCCACGCCCCACATCTGGGCAGCTGTCAAGACTTAACAGTTTCCCTCCTTTGCAGTTTTTCTTTTAAACTCTAATTAAATTGTCTTGGGGTTTCTACTTAAGTCTGTTCTTAATTTTTTTTTATTACTGAGACAAAGAATCCTAAGAGGTGACCCTGTTTCTCCTGATAACATCAGGTGACTGTAGCAGGGCTCCCCACATTTCTTGGGTAACAAGAGGCCATGGGATGTGGGTCAGCTGGGTATCAGTCTCCTCAGCCCTCTCTACAAAGTCAAGGGGATCACAATATTGCCATAGCATGAGGAATTATCTGGTTACAATTAGATTGGTTGTTTTACACACACACACACACACACACACACACATACACAATGTCAGGCACATGGCACTGTTGACCACAAATAGGATAACTGGTCAGTTTTCTTGGGCCAACTGGGGTTTAGACTTTTTTAGGTGTACATAAGAGCCAGAGGGGTCAGATCCCCTGGAGCTGGAGTTACAGGTGATCGTGAGCTCACTGGCATGGGAGCTGGGAACCAAACACGGGTCCTCTGGGAGAGCAGCACGTTTTTAGCCTCTGAGTCATCTCTCCCGGGCTGGACTAGAGTTTCAAAGGAGACAGCGCAGAGCCCAGCAGGCAGGCAGACTTTTCAGCTACCCAGCAAAGGGAGGGGCCAATCTAAAAGGCAGCTATGTTCACAAGTGAGTACACAGAAGTTTAAAGAGCCCACTGTAGAAAGTCACATTTAAAAGCTTCAAACCCCTCTTAGGTCTCGAATTTCAGTCATCTCAAATCTGAGATGCATGTTTAAGATTTTATAATTAAAAAAAAAAACTAAACTCTGAATCCAAGTATAAAAGTATTTCATAGATATCTTTTCTAAAAATTGATCTTAAACTTAAAGAATTAAGAAAACCAGATTATTCAACATGCCTAAGTCAAAATGAACAAACACTCACTTCTGTAGCTTGTTAGAAATGTAACTAGAGTGACCTTTAATTTTTCATTTCATTATCATCTAAAAAATACGCTTTCAAGCAAAACTTACAGCGTCATCTTGTGCTACTTACATTAACATCAGTATTGTGAAAATAATCACTATTCTGAGCACAGTTTCAAGGTCAACTAAATCAATGTAAATATTTTTCTGAAAAGAAAAAGATAAAAAAAAAAGTCTAGTGTGGTTTCCTTACTGCTTTTTTTTTCAAAAATGTAAAGATTTATTTTTATTATATGCCTGTGCATGATGTGTGCAGTACCTGTGGAGTCCAGAAAAGGGCACCAGAACCCATGGAACTGGAGTTACAGACAGTCGTGAGCCACTATGTGGGTGCTGAAGACTGAGCACTGGTCCTCTGCAACAGCAGCCAGCATTCTTAATCTCTCCAGGCCCTCAAAGATATTTTTCAAAATCATCCCCAAAATCCCTCCCCAATATTAAATTTAGATTAAATTTATGATAAATAAAGTCATATTTAAACTCCTTCCTTGACTCTTAACTGTAGATTTATCCAGTCAGATTTAATAGGATTTGCCATTTGCCATGAGCAATTCGGGCAAATCTAGCAGCATATGATTAACTCACTGTTACTGGGTTTTAATTTCTGATGATATCATAGGTAACCCTATAAATTCAAATTAGAATAGTCTTTTGTTTTAAAATATCTTCGCCCTTAAAACATTACCTGTTCGGACTGTGTTACTGCATAAAACACAAACGAATCTCCCAATACCCTAATCCCAGGGCCATTTAGTCAGGAAGCTTCCTACATTTAGGCCTTACCCTGGGCAATCAGTCTTCATGAGGAAAAACACAAGTGCTAACATGAGATCATACGAAAGAATGTCCAGTTCTGCGCATCAGCAAAGCAGTCTTTCAGATGAGACATGAAGAGAGGAACTGTGTCCACTTATATGAGGAAGGGCCTTCTCTTTTAACACCGTCCCTTTAACTAGAGAACTTGTACAGTGGGACAGCAGAAGTCTGCACCCCGGCATTTCTTTAGGTCAGACCGCTGCCTCTAAGGTCACTTTTTCTTAACAGTACAAACACTCGATGAGCAAGCCTGTGACTCTTCATTTAAAAGCACCAAGTTGCACACAGGAAATAAATAGAAAAAGGGATGGTCTTTGCTGGCACTTTCTTTGGAAGCCCCTCTGGTAACCATTCACCCACACGCCATCTCCGAGGCTGCCACAGCTGATTCTACCATTTTCAATCTAAGGCGCTGATCTCAACAGTATTAAGAAGAGCTATGACCACTCCCGCTTCAAGACAAAATTGCCTCTCCTAAGTGATCTCAGGGATTGGAGTGACCAGCGAGGGACCCTGATTAAATAGCCTCTTTCCCTTCAGCATCCGCTAGCGTAATCTCCCATCTTGAATTTGCACCTGGCTTGTACTGTTTCAAAGACATTTGAGATCTCCAAAGTTCAAGAAAAGGGGAAAAACCCCAAACATACTTCTGTCAGCGTGAAATTTCCTGCAAGTCTTTACTGCAACAAAAATCTCCTCCTTCTTTACTGGTATTCCCTAAAAAAATGGGGGCAAGGGAGAGAAAGAGAAAAAAAAGTTACATACACTTGTAGGTCAGCATTACCTAGGCTTCATGCCCACAGTAGATCTTAAATAGTTAAATTAATCAAATCCATAGATAGTTGAGCACCCATGCGCATGTGTATCCACTTCCACGGTAGTTTTAGGGAAGAAAGGAGACGTGGGAAATCTGATAGTGTAGGCTCTGGAGCCAGGTGACCCAGAATCTGTCTTCCAACTTGGCCCTGGACCTATGAGAGTCCAGCCCTGAACTTATCTCCCTCCCAAGCCTAAACCTGCATCCCAGCTCAGATCCAGACCTGAATCCTAGCTTAGCCCAGGACCTGCATCCCAGCTTGGCCCTGCACCTGCACCCCGGCTCAGCCCTGGACCCGCACCCCGGCTCAGCCCTGTACCCAGCTCGGCCTTGCACCCAACTCAACCCTGCACCCACACCCCGGCTCAGACCTGCACCCACATCTCGGCTCAGCCATGCACCTGCACCCCAGTTCAGCCCTCTACCCTGGTTCAGTCCTGTACCCCGGCTCAGCCCTGCACCCACACCTCAGCTCAGACCCGCACCCCGGCTCAGCCCTGTACCCCTGCTCGGCCCTGCACCCACATCCTGGCTCAGCCATGCACCCGCACCCTGGTTCAGCCATGTATCCCAGCTTAGCCCTGTACCCCGGCTTAGCCCTGCACCTGCACCCCGGCTCAGACTTGCACCCGCACCCCTGCTCAGTTAACAGAGGCTGCTAACTTCCTCCGCACAAGGGTTAGTCACTGTCTATTCATGTTCTCAGCTAGTGGAGATTTTGACAACAGGAGAACAGAAAACGACTTCATGCAAACGGACATGTCTCCTTCTCTGGGTCTGGCCACGCGTGGTGCTGAAAGTCATACATGACTCTTTACTATCTATTTGAGTCTAGGACAGTCTGCCAAAAGAGGACTGCTTCAAACCCTTGCTGGGAGGAAGCTCACACAGATTGAAGAAGTAGCAGAGAAATGGTGACACAGCAGACACCTTCAGCCCCCCCTTAGTGGATACACCTTGTGCACACAACAAACTAGAGCCACTTGGGAAGGTGGCCTCTCAATTGAGGGTTTGCTTCCATCAGACTGGCCTGTGGGACACTCTCTCAGTTAAAAACTGATGTAGGAGGACTCAGCCCACTGTGGGTGGCATTACTTCTGGGCAAGTGGCCCTGGTTTGTATTAATAAAGATGCCTGAGAAAGTCATGGAGAGCAGCCAGTAAGCAATGTTCCTTCACAGCCTTTGCTTCCTCTGGTGCCTGCCTCTGGTGCCTGCCTCTGGTGCCTGCCTCTGGTGCCTGCTTCTGGTACCTGCCTCTGGTGCCTGCCTCTGGTGCCTGCCTCTGGTACCTGCCCTGACTCCCTTCAGTGGTATTGTAATGGGGATGGGAAAGCCAAATAAACCCTTTCCAAATAAACCAACTTTCCTTTGGTGAGTTTGTCACAGCACAATAAGCAAACTAGAACACCCCTTCTTTACGTCTTCTTATATGACATAAGATTCATGGTGACACCACCACTTAGAGGTTGGGGTTGGTTCATACTGATGTACCTCAGCTCTGTCTTGTTACTCAAGATACCAAAAGCATTGCAAAGCAAATAGGTTTTAGGTCTAAAAAGATTGGTTGCTCATTGGGAACTGCAAATAGCACAAGTTCCCTCTATTGTCACATGATAAGGTGTATGTGTGTGGACGTGTGTATGTGCAGTGTATATGTGCTCTGTATGTGTGTGCAGTGTATGTGAGTTGTGCAGTGTGTGTGCATGTGTGTACAGTGTGTCTATGTAAGTATGTATATGCATGTGCAGTGTATATGCACTATATGTGTGTATGCACTGTATGTGTGTGCAGTGTGTGCACACTATGTCTATGAAGTGTGTATGTGCATGCAGTATGTGTATACAGTATATGTGTGTAATGTATGTGTGTGCAATGTGTGTGTTGTGTATGTGTGTGCAGTGTGTATGTGTGTGTAGTGTGTGTATGTGTGTGCAGTGTGTGTGTATGTGTAGTATGTATATATGTCTACAGTGTGTGTGTGTATACCTTTTAACATGGTACACACAACCTTTCCATAAGTGACCTGAGAACAACACAGGCTATATGAGGTTGTAGAATATATTTCCTTAATGAGAGAAGAAAAATAAAAACCTCAAAGGGCACTGGTCTAGTAGGTTTCAGAGCCTTCAGAGTAAAGTGGGAGTCGACCATAGATCTGCCACGAAGAAGCAATTTCTATCCCATGAGAATCTGAATTGTGCCACCTGCAAGACCCACTTCTGAGAACGTGGTGAGGGCAGGCACGTGGGCGGGCCTTGTGTATCACAGAAAATGCTGTGCCACCTTTCTAAGGAGTGGAACCAAATTCCTATCACCACAGGCTGATCCTTTAGGGACCTCGGTAGAGCTTCCCTTCCCTGGCTTCCTAATCTGGGAAGGCCCAGCTAAGCAGTTACGAGTGTTAACTGGCTCTTTCTTTGGATTTCCAGAACATCTGGTGACCCTCAAGTAACTTCAGAATGTGCAGTTTAGTTTACTTCCTTATTCTTTAAATACAAAGCATATAAACAGCTGGGATGTGGTGGGGAGCAGCCACAGGAGAGCACCGTTAATGTGATGCTGGAGCTGGGGGAGGGAACAAGGGATGGGGAGAGGGAGGGAGGAGGGAGGGAGGAGGGAGGGAGGAGGGAGGGAGGAGGGAGGAGGGGAGGGAGCAAGGAAGAGGGAGGGAGGGAGAAAGGAGAAAAGTGGGGAGGGAGCAAGGGAAGGAGAGATGGAGAAAAAAATGAAAAGGGGGGAGGGAGACAGAGGAGGGAGAAAGAAGAGAGGAAAGGGGAGGAAAAGAAGAGGGAGAGGAAGGGAGGGAGTAAGAGAGAAGGAGATGGAGAAGAGGAAAGAAGGGGAGGGAGGGGCAGAAAGAAATGAGCAGAGAGGGAAAGATAAGAATAAAGTTATAAGGACAGATGGGCATCTCTTACAGGACAAAGGCCCTACTTAGTGTACATACTCTTTCTGCCTACTGCCCACTGCACCCCTTCCTTTCCCTGCCCACTGCACCCCCTTCCTTTGCCTGCCCACTGCACCCCTTCCTTTCCCTGCCCACTGCACCCCTTCCTTTCCCTGCCCACTGTACCCCTGTCTCCGGTGTGCTGCACGAGCCCTCACATGACCCCACCATTTCCATTCAGCTCTTCTCTCCCTGGCACTGGCTTCCGAGTGGGTCCAGGAACACTGACTGTGCACCCCTCATCTCAATACGGAAGACAGGAACAGCAACAGTACTTAATAAAGACTGCAGCCTGGCTTGGAGCAAAAGCTGGCTTATGCTTATGTGCTTTAAATACATAAGTTACCAGGATCATGTTATGCCCACAGCAAGTAAACGTTATGCTCACAATATGCACATCCTGCTGTGGTCCATGAGGGAGCTGCTTTTCTCACTTACACAGAGTGGTAGGAAAGAATGGAACGTGGTGGCACACAGGGAGTCTGACTCTTCTGTACAGAACTCAGGCACGGGAGTGAGGGCAGGTCCTCCACCTTTGTCCCAGATGTAGAGGGCAATCTAGCTCAAGACAAGAGAGAACAGCAGAGAAGACAGAGCTAAGTGAAAGCCACAGATATAAAACAGTTCAAAATGTCCCAGGGGGCAGCAGGACACATCTCCTAGAAAGAGCATTAGGTTGAACTGTGTTGATATATTGTCAACAGAAACTTTCCTCGGGTTTCTTTTAAATGGTAACACCACATAGATTGATCTGATGTTTGTAAGTTATAAACAGTGACCATGAATCAATATTCGTACATGCAAACAAAAAGAAAAATCCCAGAGATAGCCAAGAAAAAAAAATCCAAAGACGACACTAAAGTGTTTGAGGAAGTACACAGAAACTACCACAAGGAATGAGACCCCAGCTCCATTTCCCAGAGTCACCAGCAGTGACCTGAAAACACCTGTAGTGTTTGAATGAGACCAGTCCCCACAGGCCACTATGTCTGCATGCTTGGGCCCTAGTTGGTAGAACTGCTTGAGAAGGACTAGGAGGTGTGGCCTTGCTGGAGACAAGCTCCGGAGTCTGCCTGTCTCTGCCTCCCAGCACTGGGATAGCCTGCAGTACCAGGCTTTTCCTGTCAGTGCAGGTATCTGAACTCAGATCCTCACACTAATACAATGAGCACTTTACCAGCTGAGCCATCTGCCAGCCTGAAGAAGTATTTTTTTAAAGTAAGTTGCAGTTCAAAGAAAAAAGTTTTAAATTATCTGCAATGGAGGAACTCTCACAGATAACTGACCACATGTTCATAGAAACAATGATGGTCACAGTGAAAACCCAGGAGCCAAGTAGACACTCTCAAGTAAAAGAGAATAATTAATACAAGCGACCATCTGAGCTAGAGAGGTGACTCGACAGTCATGATTTCCTGCTCTGACAGGATTGTAGGTTAGTTTCCATCACCCAACAGTGACTTAGAACTGTCTGTAACTCCATTCCAAGGGATCTGACGCCCCCTTTTGGCCACTGAGGGTACTGCAAATACATGGTGCACATGCACACACACAGGAAAACACTCAATACACATAAAAAGAAAAGTAAACCAGTCCTTAGCTTCTGGCGAGGATGCAGGCAGAAAAAGACTCATCCTACCTGGGAGCCATGGTGGGGACTGGCCACTAGGAATTTGCTCCAGTGAGTATATAGACAATACATTTATCATGGGATTCAACTTTCTCCTATCCCGATCCTTCTCCACCTACTGTGGTGAAATTATCTCAGTGGGGAGAACATGGGCGTGGGATGTGAAAAGGCACTATTATGGGATATAAAATATAAGACCCAACTTCTGCATCAAAATACATGACAATTTCTTCTTTGGTACAGAGCCGGTAGCAATAGCCGTGACTGTCCTAGCAACCACTGAGCTCAACTTAAGTGACTCCTGGATCACTAAAACCTAATCAGTCATGACCTACCTCGTGCTTTAAATCAATTGTGAAGTCAGACTTCAGCGGCTCGCTCTTTAATCTCTTGGTAAGCCTAGAAAACAGACATCCCTTTGTTTGCTTGCTTGCTTTTAGAACAAACGAACTGTTGAACAAGAATAGCAGATTCATGAACATTTCTAATAGCTGAACAAAATATACATTTTAAGATAAAAGCATGCAGCTTGGAAGGAAAATTCTAGTTTTTAGTTTACTTTAAAAAAAAAAAAAAAAAAAAGCTTCTCCCACGGTTCCTTCCTCACCCAGAATAAAGCCACACACTCCTACCTGGCCTGGGAAACTCTGCATTTCACCAGCATCTAGAGTCTTAAGCCTCAAACGTTCCCTAGAACATGTGCGCCTGCGTGCACACATAGACGCGCGCGCGCGCACGCACACACAGTGCTTCACTGATAATTGTTTAACAAATCTTGCCTCAGATATTTGCTAGGTGGGGTTTATTGTTTTTGAATTTGTTACTATGGCAGGGTCTACAATTTTTAATTATTTAATTATTTTATGTATATGAGAACACTGTAGCTGTCTTCAGACACACCAGAAGAAGGCATCAGATTCCATTACAGATGATTGTGAGCCACCATGTGGTTGCTGGGATTTGAACTCAGGACCTCTGGAAGAGCAGTCAGTGCTCCTAACCACTGAGGCATCTCTCATTTAAATAAAAAACAAAAAACAACAACAACAAAAAAAACTTGGTTGTTTTTGTAAGCAAAAAAAAAAAGGCAGGGAGGGAGGGAAGGAGGGAAGGGGGAGGGAAGGAGGAAGAGAGGGGAAAGACCATGGCTATAAAGCTCTCAGTGTGGTAAAGAGCAGATGTCACTGGATGCCAAGGTCGCCTGGTACTGAGTTTCTCTCCTTGCAGCATTACAGGGACATGCTGGCAACCCTGAGTCCGTCAACCATAGCTCACCGCAGGGTCTGATGAAGGTCTGTGGCCCTTACACTTCTACGTTGACTATACACAACCCCTCTTAGGATGAGGGGAGGTCAGAAGACATCATACTGGGGTTTGTAACTTGACAAGAGAAGCCCAGGGGAGCCGTGCATTCTTCCAAGGCCACAGAGAAGTATTAGCACTGAGCTAAGGGACAGCCGGTGACAGCTACTGAAACTGCAAATTCCGTGATCCTGGTTTCCCAGCCTCCAATCTCTCAGGCGCAGACCTTCCTTGCTTATAAATGCCCTGGCTTGGGGCATTTTGTTACAGCAGGCCAGACTAAGACACAAGGAAGCCCTCAGGCCTCTCCTACCTCAGCAGCAACTGTGCTTAAGCTTGGCTGAGGGAATGGGAGACGTCATGGAAGCTGCACCCACATGCACACACTCATCCACACCCAGCACATACATGCAAAACCATTTTGAAAACATAAGAGAGACCCATGTCATGAGAGGGCCCCTGACATTGCCCAGAGAGCCAGGAGCCAGATCCTACATCACCCAGAATAGAAGAAAACACAAGCAGAAGAAAAAGAGGTCAATAAAACAATTCCTAATGATTGGGGTCTGGCCCAGTCATCACCAGAGAGGCTTCACCCAGCAACCGACAGAAACAGAGGCAGAGACCCACAGCCAAACATTGGGGAGAGCTTTGGGAATCCCAGGGGAGAGGGGGAAGAGGGGAAGTAAGAGCCAGAGAGGGGTAAAGGACACCATTGGAAACAACAACAAATCCAGAATCAACTAACCTGAGCCCACAGGGGCTTTACATAGGCTGAGCCACCAACCAGGTAGCACGCATGGCACCTACCGGGGCCCCCACACATGTTACAGTGAGGCCTGGTGTGTGACTCTGTTTTTTGTTTTTATTAATCATTTATTTTATGTATGTGGATACATTGCCCCTCTCTTTAGACACACCAGAACAAATGACACAGTAAAGTAAAAAAAAAAAAAAAATTCCAAGTTAGAACGAGGCAAAACATCTGACAAGGTGGTGCGGGGGACAAGAGCCAGGCCGAGTGCGGTTCCTGAGTGGGGATACCACTAGGAAACATCCCGCCAGTTTATCAAACTTACAGAAAATACTGTAAAACTTAGCACATATAATTTTAGAGTCAAAACAGCAAAAAGCTTGCATGTTTTTTTTTAAAAGAGACAAGAGGCTTTGAGGACATCAGATACTTAAGGAGACTTAGTCACATTAGTTTTGCCTTAAAACTGTGTAAATCTGATGTGTGTGCTGGTCATTTAAATGTTTTTAAAGATTTCATTTACTTTATGTATGTGAATACACTGTAGCTGTCTTCAGACACACCAGATGAGGGCATCAGATCCCACTACAGATGGTTGTGAGCCACCATGTGGTTGCTGGGAATTGAACTCAGGACCTTTGGAAGAGCAGCCAGTGCTCTTAACCACTGAGCCATCTCTCCAGCCTCTCTTGTGGAACTCTAGACAAAGGGAGCAGAAGCTGTCTCTGACTCTGTTGCCTACCTTTAGAGCCCTTTCCCCCTGCTGGACTATTCTGTGTAGTCTTAATAGGAGAGGAGGTCCCTAGTCTTACTGCAACTTGATGTGCCATGGGTGGTTGGTATCCAGGGAGGCCTTCCCTTTTCTGAAGAAAAATGGGGATGGGGGGTTGGGAGGACAAGAGGGAGAAGAAACTGCAGTTGGGTGTTTTATTTTAAATTTTAAAAACCATAATAAAAATAAGCTTTACAAATAGAATAACTATGTACAATAATGATCTCAAAGAAGAAAGGAGTTTGAATGCTCTTACCATAAATGATAACAATGTTCAAGAAGACAAACATGCATTTCCTGATTTATACATTTATTTGTACTTTCTGTGTGCTGGTGTACGTGGGCATGGGTGTGAGCGCACCGTGTGCCTGCTGTGAGGACCCTCAGAGGCCAGAAGGTGTCCTTGGATCCCCAGGAACTAGAGTTATAGATGGTTTGTGAGCCTCCACGTGGATGCTGGGAATCAGACCTGGATCCTCTGCAAGAGCAGCCAGTGCTCTTAACTTCCCAGCCTCCAGATAGCATGCCTAAATCAGTACACAGCTTTCACATGCGCTGAAACACTATGTGATGCCCACTCGTGTGCACAATGTAGTGTGTCATGTCAAAACTGATTTTAATTTAAAAGCTCTAGTGGCGACCAGTGGGATCAGGACTAAGAGCTCATCTTGTGTGAAGTTCAAAAAGCTCCCAGAATTTCCCTGAAACCCCCTGAGGGACAGAGAAACATGGTGCCAAATAATCTCTGTTCTCAGTGATGTCTGTCCTTTTCCATAATGGATAGTGCCCCCACAAACTCCAATTTAAATTAAAATTGGGGGGCTGGAGAGATGGCTCAGTGGTTAAGCTCTTCCAGGGGTCCTGAGTTCAAATCCCAGCAACCACATGGTGGCTGACAACCATCGGTAGTGGGATCTAATGCCCTCTTCTGGTGTGTCTGAAGACAGAGACAGTGTACTCACATAAACCAATAAATCTTTAACACTCTGGCCCTGAGCTATGCTCCTGTCTAAACAGGGCAGCTGTGTCATCGATACTGAGACAGTGCATAGTTACAGTGTAGGGAACAACCACACAAAAACCGAGCCGTCACGAAGGTGTTTAGGACAGCTGTGAATTCCCACGGTATGTGCCCCTCTACAGCAGCCCACCTCTGATGATAGATGTTCCCCCAGCCTTCCATCTTCCAAAGGAAAAAAAAGGTGCATAATTAAGGCAAGCTAACAAAAACCTGAAGATGACCTATTTCTCCTCAGCTGAACTAGGCCACTTTCACGCTCCTTACAGCTGTGCAGGGCCCTGCTGCAGCTACGCACACAAGAGACACCATTGCCCAGAGACCCTTCAGGAGCTGGCCTGCTGTATCTGCATAACTCATTCCCTTAATTAGCATCCTCTCCAATCCCTGAAAGTCACTGAGACTATTTTTTCCTTTTTTTTTTTTTAAAACTGGTGATCAAAGGTATGTGGTAGTGAAACAGGTTCTCACAAGACTGTCATGATTCCTCCATGTTCTCTGTACCCTTGGTCCCCTCCCTAGTCTCGTGATTTATTAGTCACTTTATTTTACCAGAAACTCCTAGACAGTGGAAAGAGGGGATGATGTGTTTGTAGGGGTTTGTGAGGGACCGTGCAGAGGCAAGAGTGTCCTGTCTGGCATCTGTCACCTCTCCCACTCCTTCTCCCACCTCTGGCTGAAGACTCACCCAAGAACCATGAACCATCAGTTGCCAAACTCGGTGAAACAACACACTCCCCAAAGTGGCTACTGAATTCTTACTTGTTGACAAGCGGGATGCTAAGGGCCCAGCCAGCGGCGAAGTCGGGATATTTGAAGACTGTCGGGTTCTCGGAGAAGGCGTAATGGTGGATGATCGTCGAGTCTTCGTCATACAGTGCTTTTCCCAAAAACCATTCCTGTTAAATAAAGCATAATTCTTGAAAAACCGCTTAACTGCAAGACCAAAAGCAAAGCTGTAACAGTAGCTGGCTCAATATCTTGGGAGACAAACTTGGCATGAATTATGTTTCTGTGGAATCCAAATGAAAAGATAATTAACGTGCGTATGGTAATAAATCTATCACAATCTTTATAGCTATGTGATTCAAGATCAGATCAGCGGTGTGAAGGAAATACCAGTTATCATTCTACCATAAATATAAGAATGTTTTCAATTTTCAAAAGCCCTCTTATGGGTACAGATATGTGCCATAAATATTAGAATTTTTCTTAATTTTAAATTGTGCGATTATTTAGATTGTGTGTATGTGTGTGTAGCATGTGTGTGCAAGGTGGGTCCTAGCATTCAAACTTAGTCATGCTTGACTACAGGTGCCTTTACCCCTGACTCCAGCCTATGTAGTATTCTTCTAGAATATTCCACATAAGAATATTAAGATGAAGGAAGCCATAGCATTTTTTTATAAAAGACTTATGTATGTATATTTTATGTGAATGAGGTTTTTCCCGCTTGTCTGTCTGTGCACCACATGCATGCAGTGGTCAAAAGAGGACATCAGACCTCCTGGAATTGGAGTTACAGAGGACTATAAGCCACCAGGCAGATGCTAGGGTTCAAACATGGGTCCTTTGTGAGAACAGCCAGAGCTCTTAACCCCCGAGCCATCTCTCCAGCTCCAACCACAGAGGTTTAAAACAAACCTTCGAAAACTTCCTTCCAGAGTTACATTCATCCACCCGTTGATTCATTCCTTCGCTCAGTATTTATCAAGAGCCTACACTGATGGGGGATGCAGCTTGTTGCAATTGAGGGGGAATAAAAACAAAAGGGGGTGGGCTAGCCTTCCCTGGAAAGAGAAACCTCTTAAGGAAACAGCAGTGAAATAATATTAAGAACCTCAAGTGTCGGGGGTGGGCAACCAATCTGAGGAAGAACAGTAAAGGCAGTTAATTCGAAGTCTTCAAAGTTCCCAAAGTCCCCAGTGTGAGGGAACTAAAATCATCAGTGATAAGGAAGTCCCACGTGTCTGGCACAGAGTAGGTTCAGGAAACCTGATAGAAAAAAAAAAAAAAAAAAAAGCAAATGGACCAGACTGGGCTTCTCGTACTGAAGGGATACTATCTGTGTTCAAAGTGCGATGAGAAACATCCCCATCCAGTCACTAAGGACACACAGCTGCTAGAAGGTGTCAGGAAACAACAACAAAAGGAGGGACCAGAAGCTGATCCCAGACCTGGAGGCCCCACTCGTCCAACCGCCCCATCCCTTGTCACGGAGCTCCCACCACCTGAGCCGTCCGTGCCAGCGCTGTCTTACACGAAACGGACCGTCATATTTTATCTAATTACAGTGTCCAGCTATTATAAAGCACAGAGGACTGCCTATTCATATTTTTATTGAGGTCATAAACTATTTTAAGGAAGGACTCAATGGAGACTCTGTGGAAAGAGCCAAACATCTTCCTTCATAACTAATGGCTTTCTTGGTAGCTCTGTGGAAAGAACAACAATAAAAAAGATAAAACTGGAAAAACAACCGATGATATTCTACAGGGACCCGTAACCAGCACCGGCCCTCATTGCTATTAAAAATAAATCAACGTTAACATACCTTATCAGTGATACAGATGTTAAAGGCACACCATGGGATGGAAAAACTCAAACGAGATATAGATTTACAGAAACCAGCTGAGAAGGCATTTGAGCCGAGATCAATTACTTCCCAAACTATTAAACTTACACATTTAAAACATCGAATGAGGACCTATGTTGGCATCGGCACTGATGCCTGGGAGACAGTGGGGTCAGTATCAGAATCAAAAGGGCCCGGTCAGTTGGCAACACGTGTTATTTGAGTGTGGCTTACTTGTGGTGGTTTTGGCCTTCTTTTTCTCCTAAGATTTCAAACAGTAGAGGGGGGAAAGCCCCACCGGTCTGAACTGGCTCAACATTATGTAATCCATATTCCGTCATGCTACTTTCAAAAGAAATAAAACATCTCAGATTTTATTTTCTTCGCGCAGCAGAGTTCAGGAAGGAAAGGCAAACGTCTCCCTTCGCCTCCGATCTGAACTTGCCTCTCATGAACTCGCTTTGAACTTCTCCATTTATCATCCCGGTTTCATTAAAAAGGTCACCGTGAGTCACCCCTTCCCCTACAGGATTAGAACCACGGGTCACGAGGCAACAGTGTCCAGGTGAAGTGGACGCCGGGAAAGAGGTCGCAACCCCGAAATTTAAAAGAAAAAGAAGATGTTGGGATCTTCCACAAGTCAGAAGGAAATGTAAAAGCCTCACCAATGGTTTACACAAAATGCAGCAACGAACTCCATGGCTGGGGCTGGCATCCTCCGGGAGAACTGGGAGGACAGGTTTGTGCCCCTTCTCCTGCCTAATGGGCGACATCTGTGGCCTCTCAGAAACTAACGGAACGAAGCTACAATGTACGCTTCCCACACTTAAGACTCATCCAAAGCTGTGGCTTTATTACACGGGCAGACCATGCTGTTTGCAAAGCAGTCTATCGATGAGTGATACCCAGCTTTATTTCTGCCCCGGTACCATGACCTGTGCTCCACAAACACTAGTTACATATATATATATATATATATATAAATATATAAAAACACATCTGTGTGTTCTACATGTGCCCTTTTCTGATGAGGAAAACCAGTCAATTTAATTTTATTCCTGTAGAAAATTGGTCAGTGATTCTACAAAGGTGCTGTTGCTGCTGCTGCTGTTGCTATGGTTTTCACTTCCTTATGTTGTCCACACAAACAAATGCACTTTTTTTTTCCACCGAGAATGGCTTGTTTGACGTTCTCTGTAAAATTCTCAGAGAATCTAACCACACCACTTTCCAAAATCAAGCTACTACTTCAAATATCTCTTAATGAAAATTATGTCTTCCCGGAATTATTGTCCCCCAAATCAAAGCATGGTTTTGAAGTCATACACACCTTAGATGGGTCATATCGTCTGAGCGTCTCTAGGAGTCTGGGGATTTGTATCCTCGTCTCTTCTTCACAGAAGAAAATCCACGCTGAATTCTTGCTGTACGTTACAGAAAAGCTGACAGGAAGAAATGGTTATGGCACATGGATTCATGGTACATGTTCTATATGATGCAGGGCTTGCAGTAACATGTAAGCCGGTATCTAGGAGCTGGTGGATGATAAACAGAAGGCAAGGTGTCCATACTGCACACCACATATTGCCAACATGTGTCTCAGCTTCAAATGAGAAGGAAGCCAGGGACCACCAGTCTCCAGATGGTGAGAGTTCTCATAATTCATTCTGCCCATAACAACAGTTTAGAAGAACAATTTCAAATGGATGTTTGAAGCATGTTGTCATTTAAGAAAAAAACACACCTAAAAATAACAAACTTTGGGGATGGAGAGAAGGCTCAGTGATTAGAGTACTGGCTGCTCCTGCAGAGGACCTGGGTTCAGTTCCCAGCACCCACACAACCACACAACCACTCACAACCGTCTGTAACTCCAGTTCCACGGGAATCAAACGCCCTCTTCTGGCCTCTGCGGGTACTGCATGCAGGTAGTGCACATACACACAAGCAGGCAGTCTTACCCATAAACTAAAATAAATCATTTTTAAAAGAATGTAAGCAAAACTAATAATAATAAAGAACTAGTCATGAAAAAAATCTAGTTCATACAGTAATCACAAAATAAAAAATTCAAACTGAATCCACTTACCATCTCAAGAAACACACAACCTCTTAATAATTTGAAAAAAAAAAAAAAACCTTCCTAAGAAGTACAAGAGTGTGGGGGCCCAAATGCCAAGAACTGACAAGCTGAGTTAAAGGGACCTACTGTGGTAACAAGGGAAGGATGGTCCAAGCACCTTCCTGCTTCGCCAACTGATGGAGAAGGAGGACTCTGGGGAGATCCTGAAAAACATGACCAAAGAGGAAAAGTAAGAATAAAAAACCTTCTAAAAAATGCAAAAGGCACTGTTGTCCACATGCTGTCCTTGGCACTGTTGTCTGAAAGTCAGCAAGCTACCTTTGGCACTGTTTGTAGCACCACTGTGGTCCCCAGGTCGCCCCAAGACCACGGCACTGAAGTCTCTCAGCAGAACACAACCAACTCCCTACACCCCAAATCCCACCTCCAGCCCAAGCCCCACCCCCAACCCCACAAATACTCATGGCCTGTGTGAAGAGCTAATTGGAGATTTGTGAATGTAATCAGGGAGGGAAGATACTGGGGTTGCTTATCAGTAATAAACTCAGGGGCACAAGAAAAAACTGTCACACAGGTGTAAGCAAAACGTGTTCTGGGAAACCCTGCTGTCTGAACAATATTCCATATATCTCACGAGCCAAGTTTTTGTGCAAAGTACCCAGAAATATCTATAAAGGTGTTCTGCACCACGGAAATCTCCTTAGGTCTAGATCCTAGAAATATCATCCTTACTTAGGCAAACGGAATGGCTTTCTGAAAGGCCTACCAATTGATAAACACAGACAACCAAAAGAGCCTAGAATAAAGCACCATGGGTACAGAAATACACACAAATACAGACAATGCACAATGATCTCGAGGCTGTGCATGTTAGCTTGAATTTTCACTATTTGCTATATTTCACGTTGTTGGGAGGGCCAAAAGTCAGAATTTCATATCTCCTACGCTTGAGCCTTTTTCCTCCAACAAACATTATTGTGTCTCCTGGAAGACGAATCTATGGTGACTGCTAACAAAGAATTTAAGAATGAATTCCTAAACATCTGAGATGCTATGTGGGCAGCTACACTCACCACGGCACCATTAACACACACTACATTTGAGAAACAGGGTCCCAAATAATTTTGATTCTACACCACTATTCCAATCCCAGTACATATACATTTATTATTGACTACATGTGGGTTTTAATATTCCACTGGGTATCAAATCCCCCCCATTTCCTTTTTCTATGTGGTATTTGTTCCAATTTTTATGTTCAAATTTGTAAATCAACAGTTAGATCAGAAAGACAACTCGACATGCTCGGAATAAAGCCAGCCTAAAGGCTGAATTGAGTTATCTAAGATAGAACAAGATCAATAACCCAGGGTCTTTTCTCTACTGTTGCTTCTGAATTATGTACAAATTTTCACTTTTAAAATGTGTAATGAATACACATCAGCATATGTATTCATGAATGATAATATAAAGAGCAGACACACATATAAACTAATAAAACTGATATTTATGTACTACAGAAATAACATTTGAACAGTAAGTGTGGCGAATACTGTTAGTCTTGAGCTAGAAAGCAAGTGCTGAAGAGTCACCAGGCGGCCATTGAAATCATGATAAAAGTACTATCCCAGTAGAAACACTTTTGTGTCAAATGGAGAAACTGGTCTGATTTCTATGATAAAGCAACTTCTTATGTAAGCAAAGACTGAAGCAACCAGAAAGTGACAAAGTTCATTTTGCAACATCATAATAATAAGCTTCCAAAACCCTTCAGTAAAGTTACAACAGAATGATATTTTTTTTATTATGAATTGAGAAGCGTCTTCCTCTTCTAGTGCTGTGATAAGACCATGACCAAGGCAACTTATAAAAGGAAATGCTTTCTTTGTGCTTATGCTACCCAGTATACATGTCCATGGGTTCAAACCCCACTCCTGGTAAAAACTACCTTTGTTGCTTTTTTATTATAATAAGACATTATTACCAAGGTTACTTATAGAATAAAGTATTTATTTGGGGCTCGCGAGTATCAGGGGGTCCATCCACAGCCACCACGGTGGGAAGCATGGCAGGAGACAGCAGGCCTGAGAGTGGGGCAGTATTTGAGAGTTCACATCTTGAGACAAAACACTAACTGGAAATGGAATGGGCTTCTGAATTCTCAAGACCACCCTCAGTGACAAGCCAACAAGCCTCTTAATTCTTCCCTAACAGTTCTACCAACTGGGGACCAACTGTTCAAACCTATGAGCCCTTAGGAGTCAGCTTCGTTCAAACCAGCACAAGAGGAATACTTGCTCCTCAAATGTTTCCTTGTAAATCTGCATTCCATGCTGCTGTTGCGGGACATGTTTGACATCAACAGGTTAGCACCAGGCTTCCATGCCAAGAGCAAGAACACTTTGCTGGCAGAGACTAGACACTAGTTTATGAAGGACATCCACAACAATACAAAAATACAAGAAGAGTTTAATCGGCTCAAAAAAAAAAAAAAAAAAAAAAAAGAGTCAAATCCTCTTCTGAAATAGATTCTATGCACTAATGGGAGACTGAAACCTATTCCTGACTTCATTGTTACCACTCACTAAGCTGTTTGACATGTCTCCTATCTGCTTCTACTGTGACTATAAGAAGAGCCGGTTTCTGTCTTTGTTTTGTGCCTCTGTATTTCTAAGTATTTTTTAAAAAAAAAAGATATATATCTTTTTGATTATATATATCTTGTTTTTGATATATATATATATATATATATCTTGTTGATTACAGTCCCTGAATGTGTGCTCAAAAATGACAAGCTGGCACACTCAGAAACCTAGTCTTCACTGACATTAGAGCAAGTCAAGTTCATCTTAATTATAAAGAAATTTCGTCTAGCCAAAATGCCTAAGAGCTTTCATTCTTACCACATGCTCAGATGTATACCACGGCTAAATTAGTAAAAGTCGCAATAGGGGCTGGTAAAAGGGTTCAGTGGGTAAAGGTGATTGCTGCTGAACCCTAACAACCAGAGTTCAATTCCCAGAACCCACATAAAGGTTTTTTAAAAAAAGGTAGAAGGAGAAAATCAACCCACAGAATTGTTCTCTGACTTCCATAGGCACAGGCGCGCACACACGTGTGCACACACACACACACAATGAGGCACATTTATAATAAATAAAATGAATTGTTTTTTTTAAAAAAAAGGCTACAACAAGAAATTCTATCAAATTATGTAATCCATCACAAGATATGTCACCAGCTCTATGACACTTTTACACATAAACAAATGTTTGGGGGTTTTTGTTGTTGCTGCTGCTTTTAAAGCTTTTTGTTGTTGTTTTGTTTTGTTTTTTGAGGTGAGTTGTGTGTGTGTGTGTGTGTGTGTGTGTGTGTGTGTGTGTGTGTGTGTAGCCTTGACTGTCCTGGAAATCACTCTGTAGCCCAGTCTGGCTTCCAACTCAGAGATCCGCCTGCCTCTGCCTCCTGAGTGCTGGAATTAAACATGTGTGCCACCACCGCCTGGTATTACAAATGTTTTTAATAAGCCATTAGACAGAAGGCTGTTGAGGTAAATATTAAAAGGCAGCTTAACCTTTTATCCTGCGCTAGTACCGGCACCTGAGGAGCCATATGGCACTGCTGGAATCTCTAACTTGGCGTTCCTTGCCACCTCTAAGAACTCTGGCGAGTCTCCCTCTACCGCCCCTGCTGTTTCTGTCCCGGGTGGATACGACCACCCTGGCGTGTTGTTTTCACTCACTTCCCCTTGGCATGTTGTTGCCAAGCCTTAGACATACACTTCCCAACTCTGTGGTGGGCTTTGTGCGTTCGGCCACTACACCCTTTGAACTCAATTAAGTTGTCACATCAAAGAACACACCAAACTACTCTGATCTAATTGGTATAATTTGCCCACCTAGATAAGTCAAATGATCTTGTACAATGTCATCCCTTATAAAACATTCATAACAACCTTATTTATGAAGAGATGCACTGAGAGAAATATACACATCTGCTTCCATCTCCCTTCCTCCCCAATCTCCTCTCTCAATCTCCACCTCCTGCCTCCTCTTCCACTTTCCTCGACCTTTCTTCGCCTACCTCTTTACTGTCCAATCACATATCCATGTATCATCTTAACTACAAAGGGCTTTTTTTTTTTAAACCAGAGATGCAGCTGAGGGGTGGACTGCTCACCTAGCAGAACAAAGGCCCTGAAAATTGTTCCTCAGCACTGAAAAGTACATTTTTTTAAATTAATTATTTATTTAATATATATGAGTACACTGTAGCTGTTTTCAGACTCACCAGATCCCATTTACAGATGGTTGTGAGCCATCATGTGGGTGCTGAGAATTGAACTCAGGACCTCCGGAAGAGTAGTCAGTGCTCTTAACTGCTGAGCCATCTCTCCAGCCCCAAAAGTAAAATTTTAAAAGGAAAGGAAAAACAAAGAGATGCCGGCGATATGGCTTAGTAGGTCAGGGTGCCCACTGAGCATTCGAGAAAACCTGAACTTGATTTCACCCCCTTTCCCATCCTACCCCTGCATACAGATAAAAGCCCTATGTGGCTGTGCATGCCTTTCCCCAACAACGTGGAGAGCAGAGACAGGAGGACCACTGGAGTTTGCTGCCGTGCCAGCCCGGCAGAAGAAATAGTAAGCTCCTGTCTTGTGGGAGACCCTGTCTCCGAGGAGAAAAGCAAAGCTTGAGAGGGCCGGTACCTCACAACCTGCTTGGGCCTACAGATGTGCGTGTTCCCATAAATGCACACACACACACACACACACACACATGCACATACAGAGAAAATCCATTGTTGACAGCCACTAGTGACTTACGCCTGCAATCCTAGCTCATAAAAAGTTGAGGCAGGAGGATGGCTACCAATTCAAGCCTGGGCTACAGCGTGAGTACCAAGCCTATGAGAAGATAAAGTGGAGGGGAAAGAAAAGGAAGAAGAGGATGAGGACGAAGAAAATCAGGAACAGGAGCAGGAGGGAAAGGGGAAGAGGAGAAGAGAGTTTCCAGACACAAAATCAAGAAGAAAATGGAAATGCTGTGTCGTCTTTACAGAGGGATGGATATTCTGAGGACGGCAGAGGCTCTCCCACAGTCTACTGATACCCGGCCCCCGGCCACGCCACTGCTTCAAATCTAAAAGGCTACACGCTGATGTGGGCAGACAGGAAGCCGCGCTACAATGGAAGTATAAAGGGATTAGAAACACAGCCGATCAAACGTGGAAAAATGAAAGGGTTTGGGGACCCCAGCGGTTGATCACAGTGCTCTTCACCTGTCAGTGTGACACCCCCGTTGTTTGAATCAAAGCCTACTTCTGCCTCCTCCTCCTCTCCAGGACTCCGTGTCTCTTTCAAGACAGCCCCCTGGGTCGTGCACCAGGGCTTCCTCTGAGCTCTTGTCACAAGGCTCTTAGTTAAGTCAGCTAATGATTACCGGAAGCAAACAAATGCAAAGCCAGCCACCTAATTCATGAGTGGGTCCCAGCACATACACATATCCATCCGCTTCCTTTGGAATGGGGCCGTGATGCAGTCACAGCTGATAAATGACTCATTCATCTGTCTGGTTTGCGTTTGTGGTGCTGGGGACTCTGCCCATGCTGAGAACGTACCTTACCACTGAGCGGCCCTACCACTGAGCTGCCTCCCCAGCCTGAGACTGCTAAGGTCAACACAGATGAGAACCATGAAGACCTGATGTCTAGAGAAATTAACGGGACAGACGAAGAGGCTCCCATATGAACACGCATCAAAGCAGTGAATATTTAAACTGCTGTAAATAATTTTAATCGATACACAAATTTAGCTTTGCACCTCTTCCATCTTTCTACTTCTGTCTTAAAGAAATGTTCAGTGATTTATCCAATTGCTACTCGTCTCTCTTCTTAAACGTCTGCTTTATGTATGTGCGTGTGTGCCTGCATATTTGCAGAAGCCTTCAGAGGTCAGAAGAGGGTGTTGGATCCCTGAAACCAGAGTTACAGGTGGTTGTGAGCCCCCATGTGGCTGCTGGGAACTGATCCGAATCCTCTGCAAGAGCAGCCAAGGCTCTAACCACTGACCCATCTCTCCAGTCCCCGGTCTTTCTTTGTTCATAGATATTTCTCATCCACTGTAATTTACCCTCACCTTCATCCTCTGAACTAGGCTCTGAAGAATGAGACTTTATGGTCCCCTCACCCCACTATGCAGCCCCAAATGCTAGATCGAACAGCAACATTAGGATGTACACAGATATTGGGTAAGAGGTTAAAAATCTAACCCCAGCTCTTGTGTAACCCGTGGGCACTGAACAGAACTGCTAAGAAAACAAGTAAACTATAATGAAAATCCACACTAGGCGTGGTGGCGCATGCCTTTAATCCCAGCACTTGGGAGGCAGAGGCATGTGGAGCTTTGTGAGTTCAAGGCCAGCCTGGTCCACAGAGAGAGTTCCAGGACAGCCAGGGCTACACAGAGAAGCCCTGTCATGAAAAATGTGGAGAAAAAAGAAAAACCTCACATCTGCTTATTATTATTATAACTCTTTGTGCAAGAGTTATGTGTTTATTGCCATAATAGGGCTGTATGATGTGCTTCTTGGAACATATATGAGACAGATTTATAACCTGTAAATTACAGTATTCATTTATAGGTTAGACTATTATGAGTGACATTATATGAATATCCTCTCCAAGAACCCAAGTATGTGTATGTAAATACACATATATTCCATATAGCTATCTTAATCGTTAACTGTTTTTTCTTGAAAGAAAATGTATTACCACATTATAAATTTTATTTATAAGCGATGTACTTTGAACTAGACTACTAAATATATTTTTATAGCACATATATATTTTAACTAATCATTTTCTCATGAAAGCAGTAAACCTTGGTGTTTAAAAACCTGATTCCTGGAGGCCAAGTATTCCCATCTGAATCTTAGCTTTTTTTTTTTCCTGAGCCATGTGACCTTCAGAACATTCCCTCAAGTAGCTGGGCCTGTTTTTTCCTGTAATGAGCTAACACAGTAAGTCAGTCACTACATGCCAAACACTTAATAACTATTAACATGATTGTTGGGTTTATAGTCTATTTTGAGCATCCACTCTGCACCAGGTAGGACAGTTTGAATGAGATGAGACTGTTCCCTATGAGCTCACGTATCTAACACTCGGTTCCCAGTTGTTGGCGGTGATGTTCGGGGACATCTGGATTGGACTTGCAGTAGGAAGTACCTCACTAGAGGCCAGCTCTGGGGTTTCAAAATCTCCATCCATTCCCAGTGCTCTCCTGCCCTCTTCTCTCTCGCTCCCTCTTCCCCTCGGTCCGTCCTCCCTTCCCTCCTCCCTCCTCTTCTTTGTACTTGTATTTCAGGATGTGAGCTCTCAGCCTGCTGCTCCGGCCACGGTGCCAGCTGCTTGCCACCTGCGGCCACGCTGTCTCACCACCATGGTCTCAAACCTCCAGAATCAAATGTCTACCATCTTTCTTTCCATAAGACGATTTGGTTGTGGTGTTTTACCACAGCATAGAAAAGTCACAAATACGCACCAGGTCTGACTACAGGAATATACTCAAGAGCCTCAAAGAGAGAAACAGAGCCCCTGTCCGCTCAAGTCTTGCATTTCCAGTGAGAGTCAGGCCGCCCATAAATGAATCTACAGGAGAACAGCAAGACCCTAAGGTATGAAGGCATAATTGCCCAAGTAAAGGGATGGCCTGAGAGGCTGTTGCTCACTAATGAACACAGAATCACAGACCCGCCTATGGGTGACTCTGGCCTGGTTCCCTAGAGATGGTACAGGCACACCGCTCACCCCTCTGCAAAATGTGACGAGCTGGGGGTGAGATGAGCTCATGCCTGCAAACAGCAGAGCGTCGTGCACAGACTGTCTCCATCCCAAGCCCTGGCCCTACGCACTAAATGTCTCCTGCTGGTCCCTTACCTGCCACTTTCCCAAGCACGGCTCAGCCCCTTGGCTCAGAGTAGCACATCCTTCTTTTCTTCATCTACTGTTTCCATCCACAGAGGTCCAGCACACTGACAATCTCAAGGCTTCCTTCGAATGCTGTGACTTTCAATGCTGGTAGGTATGCTTAGAAGTATCCTGGCCCGTGTTCTCGGGGCGTTGTTTGTGTCAGATCCACAAAGCAATTCACCCCCTCCATACAACAGGCCCCCTGACACAGAGCAGGATGCCACACCCAGTAATGGGCAACCCAGAGAGGCTCCCCCTGCTGACATCACCTCATCATCTGCCTGGGGCGCTCACCTCATCTGCATACCTGACATACTGACTTAACTTGGTCCCCCTGTCTCCAATGACACTGATGCTGATCTAGAGAACAGCGCCCTAAAGCAACCTACATTCTCAGGTTCCTGACTCCATGACAACATTCCATTGACCATGCTGGATCATGAAGCATCTTCCACCCCTGGGAAAAAAAAGCATCTGCCACCTGCTTCCTTCATGACCTTTCTCATTAGCTTCCAATTTGACATAGCCCAGAGTTCCCGGGGGCGGGGGAGTGACTCAATGAAGGGATCCACAAGATCAGACTATCCTATGGTCTTGATTGTAAGATCTTGATAAATTACTGATGTGGGAGGAGCCAGTCCACTGTGGGTGGCAACAACCCTAGGCAGGTGAGTTTGGGTTGTATAAGCAAACAGACTGCATGAGCCCCAGACACCAAGCCAGCAGAAAGTGTTCCTCCATGGGTTCTCCTTCAAGTTCCTGCTTAAAAGTTCCTGCCTTGATTTCCCTCAGTGATGGACTGTGAAATATAACCCAAAGAAACCCTGTCTTCTCCTAAGCTGTTTTGGTCACAGTATTTAATCACAGCAATGGAAGGCAATTAAGAACAAAGTCCCAGGTTTCTCCAGACTTACACAGGGCAGGTATCTAGGGCTTCAAGTACTTTTGGTGCTGGCCAGCCAAAAGCAGACAACAAACATGCACAAGATGACTTCTCAGGCACTCAACCCCCAACTTGAGTCACAATGTCCTATTTCCTGTGCTGCCTAGGATATACTAGGTAAAGCCATGTATATAAGAGATGTTTCTGAGCTGCTGAGATAGCTCAGGCGGTAGAGGTACTTGCAGCAAGCCGGATGAGCTGAGTTCAATCCCTGGGACCCACATGATGGAAGGAGAGAACTGACTCAAGCAGCAGCCCGCTGAGCTCCGTGTGCACATGGACACAAACACACAAACACAAAAATTAACAAAGGATTCTTCTAAGAATTCTAATTGTGTATTAAAAAAACACAAAATTCTAATTATGTATACTTTGGTGAAAAAATTTATATTTAAAAAAATATCCTATTTTTTTCCTGGAATATTTTGCCCAGGTACTGAAAGAATACACTTATTAATAATGATATTTTATGTATTACATTGCAATATATTAAATATTGTATTTCAATACTGTTATATATTGTATTACATTATTCTTAACATCTCATTGTGCAAAATATTTATTAATAGATATTTGTAAACTGAATAATAATAGATATGCCTTAATCTCTTACTCAATGGCAGTGTAATAAAGTTTCCAGTTTTGTATTAAAAAAAAAAGACCTTCTATAATGAACATCTTATAAAATCTATCAATCTCCACCCCAAAAAAAGGGTTTTGAGTCATTAAGCACCCACTGGTTTCCACCTCAGAAGGATAGTGCTAATAACATCAAAAAGCTGATGAAGGCCAGGGATGGTGGTCCACAACTTTGCTCTGGAGGCAAAGGTGGGTGGATCTCTGAGCCTGAAGTCTATACAGTGAGTTCCAGGCCAGCCAGAGATGACACAGTAAGATTGTGTCAAAAAAAAAAAAAAAAAAAAAAAAAAAGGCACTGCTGATTCTCAACACTAACCTCCTAATGAAGTTCCTCACACTGTCTCCTTGCCAATAAAATAAATTTCTAAAATTAGGAAGTGTGAGGCCATCATTCTCCAGCTTCCCGGAGCCAGACGGTACCCGCTTGCCCGGCTTGTTTTATGGAGATGGGGTTGTTTTAATCTAATGAGCCAAGATCTGACTAACTCAGCTGGGGGGGGGTGGCAATTTTCAAAATTTTTATAAAAAAGCAAAGGAATAATTTATTGGCAAGGCTGGGGCTCTGCCAGGTTTTAAGTAAGGCTTCGAGTCTCCCTACAATGAAAGGAAATGAAATCAGAAGCTCTGTGGGCAGGGGCGAGGGGAGATGGCTCTGAAGGAGCTGGCACAGGTCCACACTGTGGCTGAGAGCAGCGTCACCCGTCACCCGTCCCTGACCCAGATCAAGCATCTCTCAATAGCAGGTGCGTTCTCTATTGCTCGGTTGCCTAGAGAAATGGAAGGCGGAACGTGTCCACGCTCCGCCCCTCTTTAGTCCGCAGCGTCATTCTGCATCATCCTTGGCTCCTCCCCAGCCCCGCCCTGACCTCCTACAGTAACTTCCTTGACCCCATCTACAATGACCATTTCCTTGTGCTATGAATATTCTCATCATAGCCTCTACAGAAGGTGCCTGGATCCTTGCTTGCCTGGAAAGTATTAAACAGGATGTCATGGGGCGTGACGTCTCCTTTTATTCTTTCAAGTACATCTTACAGTGAAACCCCTTTGGTTTCCATCATTTTAGGCCGAACAGCTGGGGACTGGATGATTCAACAGCCTTTCTTTGTATCCCAACGTAGCTGTAACACACAAGAAAAGAACGCTCACACAAGTAATCCCTTTGAGAAGGAATTGTGCCAGGTTCAAAATAAAAGTCAAATCGTAATTGGCAGCTAGATGCTGCGGCCCTAAAAGGCATTTAAAATAAAATCAACTCAGGGGCCCGATTGACGGCTTCTGCAGGGTCCTTCTTTGGTTAACTCCTCGTCTGCGCTTGCACCTGAGCCCCTCTTAGGTGAGTCAGTCTCTTTTCTCATCACTTCTCCATGTATGGAGCAGGGGGTGGGGGGCGGGCGGCAGGCAAGCTAGCTAGCTGTAGGAGAAATGGCATTCCTTCAAAACCTCTGTCCCTCAAATTCAGTGACCTCATATTTCATCAGCCACGGTACCCATCACTCCAACATTCCTCTCCCTCCAGCCTAACCTGAAAGGGTCCTAGTTTGCCCCCAGCGTGTGCCTGTTGTACCCCACAAGGATGGCTGTTCTACTTCCACACCCCGCTAGGCATCCTAGAGTACACCCTTCTGAAAAAAATCCCGTTGTCACCTTCCAGAACTCTGTTCCAAATCCATATACTCCAGGTGAATTCCGCTTTCTTTGCGACCTATTTTCTCACAAGTCTCAGCCCTCCCCCATCTCTAGCCTTACGTGCAAAACTGGTACAGTACCAACTCACTTTGCAAATAGGATGGTAATTCTTAAATGACGTTCCATGGACACCACAGTTTTCATAAGTCTGTGGGCTGTCTAAAATCACCTTTTTATATAAACAATCTGGTCGAATAAAACTACAGAATTCAGCTGCATGGTACAGTACCATGTATGTCCTATACTTTCAGGCATCACCTAATGATTGTCACCCACAGTATCAAACAGCTACCATCTGCTTTTAAGTCATTAAAAGAACTAGACTATCCCTTTTCTAACGTTCCTCTGTGACCCTTCACAGCAGGACAAGCTACAGCAGCAGTCGGCATATAAAATAACACTTGGTAAAAACTGATAATTCACTGATTAGAAAAAAAAATGATGCTAAAAAAATGGAAATTTCAAAGTGACTATTAACTGCATGTCTCAAGCTTCAGTACAAGCGGGAATGTTCTAGAATACAAGAAAAATGGTTTTACCCCTCCTGCAGCCACTCAGAGCACACTACTAAATTTTACATAGAGTTGGTACAGGTGCCTGTTTCTTATTCACACTGGAAAAAAAAGTTTGTGCTTTTAATAAGACCGAGTTTCAGCACCTTGAAGCAAAACAGGCCCAGGTCACAGAGAGCTGCTAGAAGGAGCAGCTAATCAGAACCGCTTCCATTTTTTGTGCCTTGATTTTTTTTTTTTTTTGGGGGGGGGGGGGGGCGGGGGCAGGCTTCAGAGAAGCATGCAACCTGACAGGAGTAACGAATAAATAAACAGCAGTTTCTTGGAATCCGCTACCGTGGGAGGCCCGGATATTTTGAGCTATCAGATAAATATTCAAATGATAAAAGCTAACTGCTGATTGCCCCTCACCGGGCAACTTTTAGGAACGCTCTCAGAAGGCGAATCTACAGACAGACTAATATTGTAAGCTAAAGGCTTCACGCTCAGGTCCCGGGAGGGTGCCCCAAACCCATTCATCACAGTCCGGCACTGAGGCCCCCTTATCTCTGGTCCTTGCAAGCGCCCACCACGGTTCCAGCGAGACTGACAGCTTTCCCTTCTTCCCTATCGCAGCTCCGAGGCAGGCTGAGCTGCCAACGCATTCCCAAAAGGATGCCAATTCCTTCAGTCTGATTCCAACTAGGGAGCGTCCCTGCTTTACAAGGAGAGGTTCCCTTGCTTGCTTGGTACATCTCGGCTATTAACCCTCAGAAGACCTCCTTCTCTAGCACTCCCAAGGCGACGTATCTTGTCCCTGCCCCGCCCCTCGAGAACTGTCTACAGACCCGGGGCTAGCTCCAGCAACTAGTTTTTAAACCTCTGAAGTGCCATTCATGGAATTAAACCAAAGTTTTAATCTCGTAAGAGAGATAAAAAGCGACATAAAGAGAAAAAGATCCGGGACCACGCATAGCTGCAAAGTCTGCAACCTTCTGATTGACAAAAGCCTTGTTAATCCACATTTGAACCTGCCTGAGGCAAGCTGCACACTCCAGCGCTCCCCAGCAAATTAACTGCGCATTACAGATCTGTTCTCCCTATACAGCATTCACAGCTGAGCCCCAGCGGGGAAGAAATGTCAGGGCAACAGTAACAGTTGATCTTATAGCCAGAAGGGGGGTGTCTCTTTAGCACTCTAGACTATTTACCATCACAGAAATTAAACTCTGGGGCCCCGGGGTACTTAACCACATTACTTAACTACGCCTCTTTAAACGTAAAACCAATATCGCCACCTAGTGGCCAGCGGGCTCCCAACTCACTGAAGATGTAAATGAAAGAGAAACCAATAAAAAATAAATATAAACTTTCGAACTAAAGAGAAGCAAGAGGCTAGAGGAGCCAAACGCTTCAAACAAGAGGGTCTACTTTCTAAATGTTAAACTCTGAGACAGTACATCGATGTCTCACACTCTGAGTCTCTAATATTGACTTGGCATTCCACCCGGGGAATTGGGGGTCAGGAATACAAGAAAAGTAAAGGCGAGTCCTGCCTCCCTCTGGTGTCTGAGCATGGGACAGATACACCTCTGACAAGAGGTACAGTCAGAGGCCTTGACAGTCAGAACTCCAGGAATAAGATGTCTACAGATGATGAGAATGTCCATTACACTAGGTGGATGTCACCAACCTGAACAAAAATACTGATAGCTATGGGGTTTTGATCTGCTTTGTTTTCATTTTATTTTTATGTATATGTGTGTTCTGCCTGCCTGTATCTCTATGAATCACATACATACATTGCCCACAGAGGCCAGAAGTAGGTGTCAAATCCCCCTGGGAATGGAGTTACAGATGGTTATGCGTACATAGATCCTAGGAACCAAACCGAGGTCCTCTGGAAGGGCAGCCAGTGCTCTTAGCCTCTGAGCCATCTCTCCAGCTCCTGGCTATTCTTTTGGAACAAAGGAACTTTAAGAACCTCATCAAGTGAAACACCAGTCCCAAAAGGATGATGACTCTAAGAATCATCTCCTCCCCCAATCTAGACCATTCCATAGTAGATAAATATAGAGACTGGATGTCAAATGGGGGTTACTTGGGGGTACAGAAAAGGAGGAGCAGGGGCTGTCTAGCTGTTATCAGGATCAGTTTTATTAAATAAAATGGCTGTGGAGATGTACGAGAATATAGCTGATGTGACTGAACTGTGCCCCTGAGCTATTCATTTGTGGGCTAGAGATCTGGCTCAGCAATTAAGAGTACTGGCTGCTCTTGCAAGAAGACCAGAGTTCAGTTCCCAGCACCTACATGGGGGCTCCCAACCATCTGTAACTCCAGTTTCAGGAAATGTGACGCCTTCTTCTGGCCTCTGTACTGTGTGCATGTGGTACGTAGACATACAGGCAGACAAAAGTACTCGTACGCATAAAATTAAATAAATTAATCTTTTTTCACTTGCTTTTAAAATAAAAGAAACATCCATTACAACAGAAAAGAAAGCCACTCAGAAAAAAAGGATGAGTTTGGGGGACTCGGGGTAAGTCACAGAAACACAGTTTGGTTCTGAGTGGTCAGGAATTAATAGAATTCAACCTGTTCTCTGCCTTCAACATCTGTGGAAGAGAAAGATAAATGGGTAATGAGTAATAACATGGTGCAAAACGAATACAACACGTTTGTACAAGATACAGAAGTGGGACCGGGAAAGAGTGGCTTATGACCATGGGTCAAGTTGGTACAGAGAGCCCAAGTATGGTGACACCTGCCAATAATCACCAGACTTAGAAGTCAGCACTCACACCCCTATACCCTCAATGTGTGCACACAAATGGGTGTGTGCACACACGTGCAGTTCCCCGAAGGAGCCACAAGAGGGCATCAAATCCCCCTGGAGCTGGAGTTACATAAAAATGCTTATCATTCGAGCAGGAGGAACTGACTTCACATCCATAGCTCCCAAGTGGAGGCCGGACATGGCAGAATGCATCTAAAACCCCGGTGCTGAGAGGAAGACCAGGAATGGGTGGGTCCTGAGGCTCAGAGGCCCGTCAGCCTTCCTGGACCTACTGGGTGAGCTCCAGGCCACTGAGAGATCCTGTCACTAAAGAAGGAAAGGAGGGAGAAAGAGAAGAGAGAGGAAGAGAGAGTGGGAAGAGGGAGGGAAGGAAGGAAGAGGGGAGGACAGATTGCCTAAGAACCACACCAAGGTTGTCCTCTGGCCAAACACATGCACAGGCTCAAGTGTACACTCAGGCACACACATAAACACACATGCCCACATATATACAGACACCCATATATAAATACACATAGACACACAGACACATACTCACATACATATACATACATATACATACTGTATACATATATAGACAGCTATATACACACAAACACATATATGCACATATATATGCATATATATTCACATACATACAATACGCCTGTGTTCGCGCGCGAGCACACACATACACATACACACACACACACACACACACAGGAATTGTGGAAGGTCTGTTTTGCTGTTCTGCTGTATCCCCTCTCTCTCTCTCCCTCCCTCCCTCCCTCCTTCCCTCCCTCCCTCCCTCCCTCCCTCCCTCCCTCTCTCTCTCTCTCTCTCTCTCTCTCTCTCTCTCTCTCTCTCTCTCTCTCTCTGAGCTGGGCATGAAGCTCAGTGATAAAGCATATGATGTGTCTAGTGTGCTAACGCTCAACTCCCAGAAACAAAACTAAACTACTAGAGACATGAAGGGGCACACATTCTCCATTCCTGTCACAATTGCTGGGTCTAGCTTTAGTGAGGGCCTCGAGCCATCATCCTCCAGAGCCTAGAATCAGTGCTAAGAATCCAGAGACCAAAAATGCAAAAGAAGCAGGCACAGCCAGTCAAACAGCACCTTCCCTATGTGTGCGTGCGTGTGTGTGTGTGTGTGTGTGTGTGTGTGTGTGTGTATGCATGAAACATATATATGTATGGAAACATATATATGTATGAAAACATATATTTGCATGTAGCATTGTCCATATGTGTGTATGCATATATTTGTATATATGTGCATGTATATACATGCAGAATTTTTCATATACATGTGTGAATGCATATATATGCACATATATTTGCATGTAGCACTGTTCATATGTGCGTGTGTTATATTTTATAATTTCTATTGCTTCCCATCAACAGGTACCCAGATATCTCATCACCACTGAGCCAAGTCCCAGGAGCCCCGCCCTGCTGCAAAGATCCAGGGGGACTGCCGGATGCACATGTGTGAATACACACACAGAGACACACGAGGACATGAAGAGAAAGAATAAAGGGTGCGAATGAACATACAGAAGAAAAGATATGGAGTAAATTCAATCCCACAGGCCTGGTTGGCTCAGGGTACCATCCAATATTGTTGACAAGAACAGTCGCACAGTTCTCATAGGAACACACAAAACCAACTCTACGAGATGGAAGATATTCCTGTACCCGCGGTTCCCACAGGAGTGAGTAACCCAGAGACCTGAGGGAGTTCATGCAGTTTGTGCTTGCCTGGACCCAAGAGAGGGATTATTTGGGCCACTGGGGTTCCCTCCTTCCAGTGGCATCCTGCAGTGCACCACAAGAGCGCCTCTAGTGGAAGAGGCAGAGATAAGCAAGAGAAAACTCCGGTCCAGTGGGCAGTCTTGCAGGCCAAGGCAACTGGTATAGCGAGGATGTGCGTGCGTGCGTGCGTGCGTGCGTGCGTGCGTGCCTGCGTGCCTGCGTGCGTGCGTGGGTGCATGCGTGTATTTGGGCTTTATAAAGAAGAAATATGTGTAAGCCATGTTAATGTGAACCTTTAATTCCAGCATTCAGGACACAGAGGCATGGGGAGCTCTCTGTAGGTCAGTCTGGTCTACATAACAAGTTCCAAGCCAGTCAGGGCTACAAAGTGAGACCATGTGTCAAAGGAAGAAGAAGGAGAAACAGGAAGAGGAAGTAAAGAAGGAAGGAGGTGGAAGATGGGAGAAGAAAAAGGAGGGGAGGAAGAGAAGTGGGAAAGGAGGCATGGGAAAGAGGAGAGATTTAAAAAAAAAAAAAAAAGGAGAAAGCATCTATAGACAGAGCAGAGCCCTTATCTGCAGCCTCAGCTCCCCAAGGTCAACTGTGATTGAAAATAGTAGATGGAAAATACCCTGCATGACTGTTGGCTTTAAAACTGAGTGCTATTCTGAGACATAGGTAAAGTATCGGGCTTCCTGCTGCCCTGCCAGGACACCCATCAGGCTTTGGTCCAGCATATCCTCACACCCATCCACTGCTGACTGACAGCCATGCCGGGTACAGGGCTGACAAACGGCACGCTACAGTGCCTGCTTCAGGCGCCCCCTGCCCCCGGCTCACATCCAAAGCATCACAGCAGTGGGCTGACATGGCAATATACTGCTCTAATTATTCTGTTTGGATACTGCTAATCTCGTAATGTGACTGATTAATAAATTAATTGTATCTTATGTAATAGAGGTGTCTGTGTATGAGGGAAACACGGCACATAAAACCCGGGTCTATCTGTGGCTCCAGATACCCACTAAGAGGCTTGAACTATGTCCTCATCAAATAAAGAAAATGACGCATAAGAAGGCAGAGCTTCCTCGTGCAAAACACCTGCATTATTCAGAACAGCCTGAGACGCAGTTCACACCTCTCTCAGATGTCATTAATATGTTGCTATATGTGTTTTTTTTTTTTTTCTCTCCATAATCCTTCTGGGATATAACACTATAAATCAAATCAAAGGTTTAATTAATGGTACCCAATTTAAAAAGAACACGGATTAGGAGACTCAGAGAGGATGCACTACACTAGGATTAATAAAACATGTTATCTCAACATGAGGATGGCTTCAGAACGTGTCACAAAGAGTTTGCATGTTAATTATCCCTGTTCTTTTTAAACTACCATTTCATCAATTTTATTCTAACAGCTATGACAAAGCCATGGTAGCCCTACATGATTCCATAACTCCTATTAAATACATATGTACCATGAGAGAACACTTTCAGCAATATTCAACATTAAATAAGTATAGTGAGTCCCAAGAATAAATAATAATATATTTATTCTCACCTAAATAAAATTAATTTTCTACAGAATCAGAAAAACATAAAGATCTCAAAATATACATAATTAGCCCTAAATCCCGCTGAGTGTCTCAACATACCTGTGTCAGGTTTGCAGCCTGCTTTAAGATGTTTCTTTTCAACTGTTCTGCTCTCCTCGCATGAAAAGAATTACTTTGACTCTGGATGACAAATACGATTTCTTTTAAGTCTAAAACAAACAAAGAAAAACTTCTCAGTTTTTTTTTAATGGTGATTAAAATAAACTTAAATATCGGCATAAGACCACAAATTGCAAAAATTTTAGCAACAGACCCTGAAAAGAAAATTCTACACTTTTAGAAATTTTATGTTAATGGGTATTTTTTGCCTGCATGTGTGTATATGCACATGTGTGCAATACCCACAGAGGCCAGCAGGGGGCATCGGATTCCCCCTGGAACTAGAGTTGCAACAGTTCTGTGTACTGAGAACTAAACCCAGGTCCTCTGCAAGAGCAGCCAGTGTTCCTAGCCACTGAGCTATTTCACCAACCCTGAATTTTTTTTTATTTATATAATTCTAGAACCAAAATCTTTTCTACCTTTAAAGCCATGTCCAAAACTTCCTAGAGGTGTCATGCAAAAACAAACAAACAAACAAAAACCACCAAAAACCCTCATGCACTAGACCAAGCCTTTGATAACAAACTGTAGGTCTCCTTCCACATCTGCAAAATAAACCACCACTCCCTCCAGTGGCGTTCCAACAGTCCCTACATAATCATACACTGTACTATGGTGTGAACTGGGCCTGCCACCAAAGATATATGCCGAGCTGTAGCCCTCAGAACATGATCCTGTTTAGAACTCGATATGCCAGAGTCATGACAAAGGCTCCTATCCCAGTGTGACTAGTGTCCTGATAGAGGTGGGGAAACTGGACACTCAAATATGCAGGGCAAAGCCTGGGTAAAAACAGAGCAACTGTTATCTGCAAGCCTTAGGAGTCAACCCTGGAGAAGACCGTCCCCAACAACCCTCAGGAGTCAGCCCTGAAGACAGCCTCACTTTGGATTCTAGCCTCCAAAATTCTAAGGGCACGAACCATTTTATTACATGACAAAAGCTTGGCACAATCAAGACTTCCTTTGGCTCAGGTTTTGGTGGTCCCAGCACATGCTCACTTAGCCCCACCATCTTCTGAGGGTCGGTGTCGCGGAAGGCAAAGTGGTGCCTCGTGCCATTGCGGTTTAAATTTGAAATGCCCCCCAGAGGCCCATTCTGAAAACTGGGTCCCAGTGGCCACTGCTATGGGACCTCTCAGATACTGTTGGGCCCGGTTTCAGAAGCAGGTCAAAGCGGCCTTCGACAACTATCCTTGATTTCTGGCTCTCAGCTCACATTCGGCTTCCTGATTGGCTGTGATGTGAGGCAATTCTGCTTAGCCCCTCCTCAAAGAACTCCCTGAGCCTTCCTGACCTGACTAACTGAAATGCTCTAAAACCAGGAGCCCGGATAAATCTTCCCTCAGATAAACTGTTTCTGCTAAGGACTGTGGTCACAGGGGCACAGAAGCAACAACACAGGGCCTATTCACCTCACTGAAGCCTAGGAAACAAATAAAAGCACAAAGAGGCCAGGATCCCAATAAAGATCCCTTCAAGGACATGGCCTCAATCACGTAGCTTCTCCCCTCTTCAAAGCTTCATCATTTCTTGACAGTGCTATGGTCTGGTGACCAAGCCTTCAATATGTAGATTTTAAGCAAACATGCAATATCTAAACTACAGGCGCCTTAGCAAACAAATATACAATATTTCAAGAATGTTCCAGATGGCCTTTTGCAGTAACACTGTCTATGTCCCATGAGGTTACAAGAATTTCAAATAATCAAAGCAATAATCCCTGTACCCTACGTCACAGGGCTTTAGCTTGGATTGTGCGTTAACTCCAGGAAACCAGCCACAGCTACCCATGGAAGCAGGGGCTAGCTGCAAGGGATGTACAGAAGACAGTGTCCCACAGCACACCAAGTGAAGGACCCACCTCAATACAGCCAACCTTTCACAACAGTGAGCACAGGGCAAACCTCCAACTACCCAGGGAAGACCCCCACCACCAAACCCATGTGGCTGTTGCTCAAGTCACTGTTAGGAGAAGGACATCAGGCCTCCTCAGATCTGGAAATGTAACAAAGAAACACATGGAGCCAGGTTACAGAAAGATGTAATTTGTGGCCTCCAGCCAGGTTTATAGCAAATCGATAAGCCACCAAAGGCCTCCATCTTTAACATTTAGGACCAAGGATGCTAATTTGAATTTCATTGTATTCTGTGTTTTATCGTTCCATTCAGTTCTAGCATCCCATCAGTTTGTACTGTTGTTCTAATATTCACACAACTGATAGTTCCACAGGGAGCCATCTAGGTCCTAAAAATAGTCAGAAATTCTCTTTGGCTAAATAAAATTCAATAAATATTTGCAAAAGGAAATTCTAGCAACCTAGTGAATATGGTGTAAGTCCTTTTCTTGTCTATAAGAACAGGAATATTTCACGTATATATTCTTTTCTAAGCTGGCTCTGGCTCCATATATCGAGCAAAGGGATAAAGTTAAAAGGGAGTCTTCTTTCTCAAGCAAATCATTATTGTTGATCTACCTGTGATAGTAATATAAAAAACAGTGGTTCTCAACCTCCTGATGTTGTGACCCCGTAACACAGTTCCTCATGCTCTGGTGAACGCCCCAAACATAGAACTGTCTCATTGCTGCTTCGTAACTATAACGTTGTTACTGCTATGAATCATAATATCTGATATGCCACCCCTGTCCTTTGACCCCCAAAGAGGTAGCAACCCACAAGTCGAGAAACACTGATATAAACTAACAGGTCAAAGCCACTATATAATAAAAATGGGTTTTGTTAATTATGGAATAGGTGCTGGAGAGATGGTTAAGTGGTTAAGAATGCTTGTTACTCTCACAGAGGATCTGGGTTCAGTTCCCAGCACCCACACGAAAGCTGAAAGCCATCTGTAACTCCAGAGCTGAAGGATCTGATGCCCTCTTCTGGCCTCTGTAGGTACTGCAACCACATAGTACACATACATGTGATCAAAATTCATACACATAAAATAAGTGATTTTAAAATATAAAAACAAAGGGATGTTTTTTTAGGGGGATTTGCTTCCAACTGTTATTAAATTGAAGATGCATTTCCCAGTGACATGAACCCCACCCTCTAAGTCATCCTTAAGAAAGCATGCAGAAAGAAAAAATGGAAGCAACTTGGCTATTCACCAGCAACATACTACACAGCAATAGAAATCGACCAGCACGGACTAATTAGCTATCACTAATTAATACTATTTGAATTTACGTGTTGCTGTGATAAACACCATGGCCAAAACCAACTTGTAGAGGAAAGGGTTTATTTGGCTTACAGGTTACAAGCTATCTTCCAGGGAAACCAAGGCAAGAACTCGGGGCAGGAACCTGGAGACAGGAACTGATGCAGAATCCATGGAGAGACACTGCTTAGTGGTTTGCTCTCTCTAGCTTGCGCAGGCTGGTTTCTTATACAGCCCAGGCCCACCTGCCTAGGCATGACACCGCCCACAGTGGACCAGGCCCTTCTCCACCAGTTAGTAACCAAGAACATGGCCCATAGACATTCCTACAAGCCAATCTGATAAAGACGATTCTTCAACTGATGCTCCCTCTCTCTGGGTATCTCTAGTTTGTGTAAAATTTACAATAAAAGCTACCCCTTTACAGACTACGTATGTGTTACTTAAAAGCATGAAATATTCCATGAGTGACAAACATAACTGAGGACAAGACATAAAAAGCTTTCAGTTCTCTGAGTAATGTTTTACTTTATCCACTGGATGGTGGATATGCAGGCATTCTTTGCATTAGTGTTTACAGCATCTCATAAGTCCAAATTACTCCCTAATAGATTCTGTACTGGAACAATCCGCCTGTCAAAAGGCTATTCCTATGCTCACCACCGTAAGCAGCCCTGCTCCTCTCCTAGCTCAGCAAAGCTGCTATTGTTCCTCATCCCTGGACAACAGATCCTCCATGCAGGGAAAAGACCATTCTAGAAAAACAAAAGCAAATTCTTCCCTTTTCAGACCTCTCGTCGTGTGAGCCGTGTTCGCCCTTGACTTTTTCAAATAGCTGCGGTCAATCTGGCCCTTTCTTTCCCGAGGACTACAATTATGTCCGCTACGCATCTGGTCTGCATCCTGAGTAACCAGAGTCAGGAGCATGGGAGCCGCCCAGAAGCATCAGAGCCCGGGGCAGAGCCAAGGCCGGCCTGGGACCACAGAACTGGGTGGAGAGCCAGAGTTACCCATGGGTGTTATGGGAGCACAGAAGACAGTGGGACAGGTCACAGAGAGACCTGCTTCCTTTCTTCAGAAGGGCTGCAGCTTCCTGCACAGTTGTACTCAAAAGACAGTAGCTGAGGAAGAAAGGGGGTTACTACAGAGCCCACACTCGGCCCCATCCCTGCAGCATCCGCTTGCCTAGGAGTCCAGAAACATGCTGTATAAAGACTTCTAGCACCCAGGTAATGAAGGAAGGGGGGGAGGGGTGGGCTCAGCCAACCGGATATTCGCATGCTAAGATGCCAGGACTATGAACTAACTGGCTGCAAACTGGAAAGGTCATCAGGAGTCAAGTGGAACCTGAGGTGTCAATGCTTCCCCAGGGGTGGGGTCCATGTGGGGGGGGGACAGATACATATGGGAGAGTTATCTGGGTTGGGGGCGGATAAAGGAAAAAGAGAATAATGGATAATAAATACTCTAGCAAAGAACCAGATTTATCTAGTTTGTTGCTCACACTTTATGGCCCTGCTGTTATTTACATGTGAAATAAGCAAAGTTTCCTACTGATAACCTGAGCCCTCCCTCAGAGAGTCAGGCTCTGGCTGAGTCCAGAGCCCAGCACTGATCTCCAGAGGCTTCTCTGGCATGCCATGCGGTCAAGTGACTCTGCCACCCGGTGACAGAGCTGAGGGAGGTGAGTGCCCTCTTTCCTGCCTGCTTCGGCTGCTACTTTCTAAACCCACTGCACTTTGCTGTCAGCAAGCATGTCCATGGCTCTAAATGACAGGCGGTGTTTCTCCTCCAGGAACGAACAATAAATGGACGGCCCGGAAACTACGTCACACAGACAGATCGCAAGCCATATGTGCGTGTTCTCCCACAGTCTACATGACGGCAAACTTCAGGCTAGCCAAAAACAGCGAAACATACCCCAGAAGTATAACCAAAAAGGAAAATCCACCTCGCTAGAACACAACTTACAACAAATACACACATACACACACACACACATGCCTTGCTGGGTCTGGGCGATGGTGGTGCGTACTCTTAATTCTAGTGCTCAGAAGACAGAAACAGGTGGATCTTTGTGTGTTCGAGGCCAGCCAGCACTCCATAGAGAGAACTTGTCTTTTGAAAAACAGAATCGTTGTTGGAGATGATTTAGGGCTGGCTATGCAAGCATGAGTTTGAATGCCCAGAACCCACACAAAAACTAGACTCATTAGTCAGGGACGGAAGAGCCTGGGACAAGATGGCTGACTAGTCTTGGTTCAGAAAGATACCCTGCAGTTCAGAAAGATGCCCTGCTTCCGCACATAAAACTGAGAGCAAATGAGAAAGACATGTGTGTACAGGCATACCTGCACATGTGTGTACCCATACATATGCAAACATAGACATGTAAAAATAAGAAAAGTCCACTACTTACCGATGTCATGACTCCTTGGTAAACTCCTTTGCCTCAAATCCTGTATTTAAAATAAAAGAGACAAGGATGAATTCCATCATTTGGCTGAACTAGCAACACACTGAATAATCTGAGTTAACATGTGGTAACAGGGCTTAAGGATGGAGCTAAATGCTATCCTAAAATAAGGAGGCTAGAACAGAAGGTCGCAAAGCAGGAACCATAAGCACCTGCACTGCCTCAGAAGTCCTGTGACAAGGCTGTGCCTTTAAGATGGCTTCATTTTTAAGTGTGTGTTAGCCTGCACGTATGGATGTGCACTGTGTGTGCGGTACCCACTGTGGCCAGAAGAGGGCGTCAGATTCCCTACAATTGGATTTATAGAAGGTTGTGAGCTGCCATGCTGGTGCTGGGAACCAAGGCCAGGTTCTCTCCAAAAGCAGCCAGTGATCTTAACCCTGAGCCATCTCTCCAGGCTGGGCCATGTCCTTAGTACATGACCTTAGGCAAGTCATCTATTTGGGCAAGAAGCTTATTCTTCCTGTATAAAACTGCATTCCGGGAAAGATGGTTCTAAAGACCTTGTCAACTCTAAATCACTTCAAGAATGCCAGACATAGTCCGCATGCAAGCAGGACTCACCTTAAGATGAAACCGTCTCCTAGCTCTTGTTTGCTGAGCTCACACATGTTGTGTAGTGGTTTGAAAGAGAAACCCCCTGTAAGCTCACATATTTGAATACTAGGTCACCAGCTGGTGGAATTGCTGGGAAGGATTATGAGAAGAGGTGTGTCACTTTGAGGTTTCAACAACCCTTCCAGTGCCTCTCTGACTACTGCCTGTGGATCTGATATAAGCTCTTAACTAGTGCTCGGCTGCCATGCTTCCCCACCATGATGTCAGCAGGCTCTGGAACCATGAACCCCAAATTAAATGCTTTCCTTCATAAGGTGCCTTGGTCATGGCGTTTTGTCCCTGCAACAGAAACATAACTAAGACATGGTGTCACAGAGAATATTAACACGTCTTTCCTACATGAGAAGCACCCCTAAGGTCCCACAGGAGGGCTTGGAGGAGGACAAGTGACACCAACCTCTGTGGCTTGAATGTGTCACTCGAGGCATGTGTTAAAAAGTCTTGCCAAGCAGGCATGGTGGCACACAACCTTTAATCCCAGCGCTGAGGAGGCAAAGGCAGACAAACTCAGATCTCTGAGTTCGAAGTCAGCCTGGTCTATAGAGTGAGTTCCAGGACAGCCAGGGCCACACTGAGAAGCCCTGTCTTTGGGGGTGGGAGGGACACCATCTCAGAGTCTAGAGATGACTCGGTGATTAAGAGCATTTGTTACTCTTGAGAAGAATCTCGGTTCAGTTACCAAAGTGCTCACAGTCACCTGTAACTCCAATTTAGGGAACTGATTCCTCTTCTAGATTTCATGGACACTGCAAGCACACAGTACACAAACATGCATTGAGGTGACATTCATACATGAAAGAAAGAGAGGGAGGGAGGGAGGGAGGGAGGGAGGGAGGGAGGAAAATATCATTCCCAACTCTGCAGCATTGAGATGTAATCTTCACAAGGTAATGGACTCACAGCGCAATTGTGGAAGTGTGCTTGCTCACTATCAAATGTGCATCTGACATAAACGAAGTCCAGCCCTCTCTTTCTCTCTGACACAAACTCCTTTGCCATCTTCTTTCTGCTATGGAATGACTCAAGCCAAAAAAGCCTCTACTCCTCTACCTTGGACTTAGCCTCTAGAACTATTAAGAAATAAAGGCCAGTTCTTTATAAGTCACCCAGTCTCGGGCCTTTTGTTATAGTAACACACAGTCACTAGAACTCTTAGGCACAAAAGGGTGCCTCAGGGCTGGTGATCCCAGTCACGAAAAGCTGGGCATAAGTATGGAGATAAGTTGATCCTGACCCTGAGTAATCCACGGGAAACCTGTGACATGCAAACTGTCAACAGCCCAGCCTGCCATTCCCGGTACCTTCTCTTCAGAGCAGGACAAAGCTCTCTCCCTAATTGCTCCTTTTTACATTTTTTTGGGCAGCTCCATGCTATAATTATGCAACGAGACCCTAACAGCATCATTCGGTTCTCGTACAGGCTAAAATAAGAAACGCAGTTGTGGACCTTAACTGACAAGATTCGGAGCCGCTTAAAAGTTAAGGCAAAGCCACAAAAACAAATGGCCTCTAAGAATGCCAACGGGACCAGGAGGCAAGGCCGAGACAGAGCTGAAGACAGGGATGTGTTTGACAGTTTCATTTTATGAAAATATCCTTGCCTCCAGAGTACTAAGGCCCCTGAGTTGGGAAGATTTCCCAATGGATACTGATCTGTTAGACCCTGGGACCAAATAAACAATCGCTCACTGAATCCTGATGAAACAACTAACTTTGGAGGAATCTACGGAGACTGGGAAGCTCAACCCCTCTGATATCATCATTAGCATCCCAAACCGTCTCTAGAGCGTGCAGGACACCGCCACGGGCTTCCACCATAACTGATTCCTGTACCCGCTCGAAGGGCCCATTCCTTCTTAATAAGCCACAGAGCTAGCTGTCCTGTGTGGTTCGTGGGGAAACAACATTTAGATGAAAAAACTGAGCCAGAGATGTTTGCAGCTGATGTTTCCCTGTTTCCAAATAAGACAATCCTGTATCTCAGAAAACACAAAGGAACTTCCCAGGCCTCATGAGTCACTGGCCACAAAACCCGGATTAGAGCTTAAGTCTTCCAGGTCCGTTTCTCCTCCCACCACCAGCGTGGAGGTCTTCAGAAACAGTCTGTTCAACAGCCGTTTAAGTGCATCTGGCAAACAGTGGGAAAGATGAACCCCACCCCCAATCCAGGCGGTCAAGAGGAGTAATTCCAACAGCCCTGAGCACCTGCGCTTCCCTCTCCACAGCTCCGTAGCGTCAAAGAAAACCAGCCCGGAGCACGTCTCTTCCTATTTGGTACCAAGCCCTGTAGCTCAGTGCTGACAGTGGCTAAGAAAAGATTGGCTTCTTCAAAAAACTCGATTTGTAAACGGCAAAAATAAACTAGCCAAGGAGTGCCTGAGTCGGGGTGATTTGAACAGAACCAAAATAGTCGTGAGTAATTTCCCCCTTTGAGAAAGAAAATTGGGCTAAATGAAGTTGCTGGCAGAAAATT